>NC_071576.1:50563813-50900479 GCF_024509145.1 Vidua macroura
TTATGGAAGTCTTTAAAAACTAAAAGTAATCTCACAGATTTTAGTGGAAAATGAATCAGTTTGCATGCTAGAGAAAATTAATGCTTCTAAAATAAATCTTGTTTTAGCCAACAAATATTTGGCTCCAACCAGAAGGCAATCAGGGAATGTTCTTTATGCCATTAGTGAAGCAGAGCATATGTTTCTGCTTTATTCGTTGCTGACATTAAGCACATTGATTTACTGGTTTGAAACTGATAGTTGGGCCGCTAGGATTCATTTAATTTGTATTAAGAATTAAGTTTAAATTTTCTGATGCACTTCTAAATTTTAGAAAGTTTTGTAATTTTTGGTTTTTTATTACAGAGAGAGTGAGGAATATTCTCATTACAGGATGAGAATGAGCCAGGCAATCTCCGGTGCTCTGAGCCGTGGAAAAGACCAGAGTTGTAGCTGTTGTTTTGCAGGACTGATAGTCAGTGGACAAGAAAAGGGAAAGAAAAATGGGAGTCTGCTAAACCCCTGTGCTTATAACCACTCTGAAAGCAGAACCATGTTCATTTTGAAATGAGTAGCCACATGGAGCTTGGTAAGCTCTGCAGACTTTGCTGCTGATTATTGTATGGTTACCTGCACTTACTGGGACAGGACTCGTGGGCCCAAGAGATCCCTGCGTGACTGGGGCTCCTAATGTATGGAGCGACTACTGACGCTTCTGACAACTCCTTATTAGCTTTTGGTGTGTTCCAGGCTTCCAAGATAGGAGGTACAGCATAGGTTTTGTGAGTTGTGGTAGAAGGAGCCATGATAGGGCTGTCAGAGGTATGGTGAGAAAGGGTTGCAGTATCCAATAGAAGCAGCTGACTCCCCCTGGGAGGCTGTGAATTCTTAAAACATATTTGCAGCTGGTGACTCCTGTATTGCTTTGTCTGAAAGGTGTTATATAACCTCCCTTTTTTCTGTTGGGAGTGATATTCAGCTCACAGAGCCTTGCCTGTGTAGTTGTGTACACTCTGACCACACTTTCCAGTGACCCAATGATCAGTTGTGGTCATTGACTTCAGATGCCCAGCTTGTAACACAGTGGGGCTGATTTTTGAGGTATGCTCAGCACATAAAACTTCAGCTTTCAAAACTACTGGGCCCACCAGCTTTGAAAATGCAATTTGATTCAAGCACCATTCCCAGAACTGCTGTCCCTTTTTTAAATGCTGCAATTGTGTACATATCTGTTTCTAGCTGTAAGCTCACAGATGTATAAATAAGTTACATAAGCATTCAATGTACATAAAATACTGGGGTTCTACATATTCCAATTCATCTGGGCAGTAAAATCCAGCTATCATTAAACATTATTTTTCTTTTTTTTCAAATGACACTTATGAAACAGCAGACTAGTCATTCTTCCAAAGACCCAGACCTTGATTATTGAGATGCTCAGAAGCATTGATTTTGCTGTGCCTCTATAATGCCAGCCTGAAGGTGCTGTTCATAAAGCCTTCTGAAAAACCTTCCGTTTTAACAGGAATCAAATCCTCTTTATTAGCATGAAAAAAGAGAAATATGTACCATTTGAATTGGATTACAGCTTCTCCAATTCTTGCTAAATGTTTCTGGAATTGCAGTGGGTCAATAAACTCTTCCTTTTTTTTCCTGATTTTTGGAGGTACTTACCTTGTCTGTTAACAGCTAACCTGGAAAATATATATATATATGTGTTTCAATGAAAATTACACTTTTTCTGCCTACATTTATGTAGGCAGAATATTTTTCCCCTTTTAATTGATTTGTCTTTAATCAAAATTAAGAATGGAATGGTTGAGGACTCTTTTACTATTTTTTCTTAGAGATAATGCTGGGACTTTTATTAACAGAAAAGCTTACATCTCAGTGGAATACAGACACCCAAACTATTGTTTAGCTATCCAACTCCCAATTACACAAATGGCAATTAGGCATTTAAATCACATTTAGGTACCTGAATAACTTCAGGGATTTGAGCTAATAGATCTTTCTGTATGACACATTTCTTATGTGGAAAGGAGGATGGCGGGGGGGAGTATGAAGGCAAAAGTACAATATCTGGTGAATTGATTCCTAGGTGACTTGCCTGGCTGACTATTCACAGCATTTATAAGTACCTCAATGAAATATTTAGGAAATTAGCCTCTGTCCTGCTTACCAAATTTTGATATTTCAGAGATCCACTTGACTCTTCTGATTTCTCAATATAATAGGTTAAAAAGAAAGCAAGGTCTTTTGTGCCCCTGGATTCTTACTTGCTTTCTAAACATAATTTTTTTCCGTATTTTTCACTGTCTGGCTTAAAAGAATGCAATTTTTTATGACAAGTAGGCAAATTTGACTTCTGATGAGCAAACCCCATCAAAGTTTGTTTGAATAACTGTTTGAAGAAATGTTGAGATTCAGATTTTAGTCTTTTTTTTTTTTTTTTTTTCTTTAATCTGCAGATTGCACAAAAGCTAGGAAGGGACTTGGGGAGCAAGATCTTTCAGCTACTTTTGGGTGATGATAATAACTGAAAGGAAAATCTGAGCCCCATTTGGAATAATTAATTATAACACTTTCCATGAGTATTTGGGGCAGCTCTTTTCTGTCACATGTTATCATTTAATGCTCATTAGGAAACTATGGTTAGAATGAGATTAACAACTTTGCATTGTCGTGTTTTCAATTCAGTTATCTCTATTACACAATGTTATTTTTAAAGTAAATTTTTTTTAATTGTGCTTTGCCAAATTTTCCTGTTTATGAACTATTAAAAAATAATTGAAAATGCCTGTTTCTCACATGTATCCTATTCATGCCATCTGCTACCTGAAATTTAGTTTGGATACTTGCCATGCCGTTGTAACGTGTTTTCAGTTTTATTTATTTCTAGTTGACCATATGTTGTACTTATATTTGTGTGTGTTTATATCACATATATATTTATAATGCGAAAGCATTCATTTATCTTGACTTAGCCTGTTTACAGCAGATATTATTACCTCATGATGTCTGAAGTCCAAAATTAATTTCTTTCAGAGTTAGTGAAATTTGGTCTTCATTCAGGACAAAAATGAAGAATAACTGAATATGGCATAGTTTGGAAAAAAAGTCAAGTAAACTTTGAAAACATGTAAAAGTTAAGATAGTGTAATTGGAAAAAGATATTGTTGTGCTTAAAACAGCTTATATTACCATTTTCCAAGAGAATGAAATTCTTTAGTAGTTTTATGAGATAAAAATATCATCTTTCTATCTGAGAAACTGAGTCATGAAAGAATTGAAGGGCTGATTTTTATACACCCACCACGTTTTTGAAATCAGCATGTTTTGCAGGAGTGTGGTGATCAACTCCTTTATTCCTGTATTCCAGCTTCAGTCTAGTGGGGTGAACCAGCTAGACCAGTTTGTGTGACCATCCAGCAGAGCAGCTCCTGCGTGGTAGTTTTACAATACAGAGGGAGCTTTTGGAGATAGTTGGAGAATTACTGTATTTTCCTTTACACTAGCTTGAACAACAGTGCTGTGTGTATATAGGTGTACAGCACAGCTGAGAGTTGATTTGTTACAATATTTATTTCCCTTTTAGCACTGAGATGGTATAATTTACTCCTGTCTGTATCATTCAGGAGTAACTCTTCCTCTTTGTAGCAGGTCAGCCATCATATATCTTTCAAATAGTTTCAGAAATGCTTGTTTATAGACATCTATATCTTATCTATATCTATCTATTTGTATATCTAATATGCATTCTGCCTGTGTCAAGGGCTGATAAAAATGCCCAATTGCGGTGCACAGGCTTTCACCAGCCCCATCACTGTGGCTGATGATGCATGCTGGCTCTCTGCCCCTGCTCCTTTAAAGTTCCTGGATTGGAAGTAGGCTCAGAGAAGTCTTGTAGCTTCAGTTCTGCAACTGAGCATGTATAAAGATCTGGCTGGTTAGAGGGAAGTGTTAGACTGGCTGAGGCAAAGCTACTCTGAAGGTCTTGCTAGGCTGATGCGTCTGTACTGCTGTCTCAAAGGGAATGGCATGTGTTTCATTCTGTGCTGGTGAGCACTGCTGTCAGACTTCTCCAGAGAGAGAATGCAAAAGAGTTAGTGAAGGTACTGAGGTAAAACTTATTACTCCATTCTCCAAAGTATTTGTGGCTCTCATATGCATTTATTCTGCAAACAAGCTTTTGAAGCCCTGTGTAAAACAGTATTTAATTCACTGAAAGCTGTTTAATTCTCCATGAAAGTCTTTAACCTCTTTTCTGAGAAGAGAATCTTGCCTGCTTTGTACTCATTGGCCTAAGTCCTCACATTCACCAAATTCAGACTGTCCCCAAAGTGTTACCTCTGGAACCTGTCTGAGCAGAAAGCATCTTTCAAGAGGTACAGGGGAAAAGAGTATGTGCTAGCATAAAGACTAGATGATTCCAGGCAAAGGAGAAAGAAAACAGACGAAACCAAAAAAGATAATGGAGACAGTATAGAAGGAGGTTAGAGTTCTCCTAATAAAGTCCTGAATGCAATGAGTGTTGCAGACTGGGTACAACGATTTAACCCCACAGCCTGTTTCATTATTAGATACCATTTTGGAAGAATGGTCTCTTTCCTCTCTCTTTCCTCTTTCATGAAGAACTCAGTTCCCTACAACTTTTGTCTTAGATGTGGAGATTAGAATTATTTTAAATTTGCTCACTGGTATTTAACTTGTGGTCACCTGCCAAGTGTGGCATTTTTTGGGTAAGTGCTATTATTTTTACAGGCTCAGGGTTTACAGTTGTCATCTGATTTGGAAAATGTGGACAGGATGAATGGGTTTGTTCCTTTTGTAGGGGATTACAATAATACACGGAAGCTTGTGAGTGCTTCTGACAGATGTGCTGGCGGCCTGCCACTGCGTTAAGGGTGCGGCTCTGACTGACAACTTGCAATTATGTGATGATGAATGGTTCTGATGTGTGTTCAAGAGAAAACCACTTTCTAGAAAGTGAAAGTTGTGCATACGGTTCCTATAAAGTCTTAAGAAAGGCCCTAACTTCTATTTTTTTGTTGGGATAACCAACTTGGATCCCCTTTTCTGTCAAACTTTTTATGGCTTTGATAAATAAGGGCCAACCCAAAGTTTATATGGGGAAAATTAGCTTTGGCCCATTTTGGCTGGAGAAATGCTTTATCTGCGTTTTTAGTCAAACTGACATCACCACTGCAGAGATGTACAAATGCATACACACAGAGAAATACTTAAATATATAGACATGACTGTGCAGTAGCCAACAAGTTCATCAAAGCAAATCCATTGAGCAAAAAACCACTGTTCTGTTAGGGGTATAATTCACCCATCAGTAGGACTGTTTAGCTCATGTTAGTGTTAATGGGAATTTCAGCCACACACTGAAGACAGAATGTACCCAGAGAGACTTAAAAATGATCCCTTTCTTTACCAGATTTGATCCAGATTTTTTGCAATATGGTGCTGTTGAAGTCGCAGCCTCTGAGCAACAAGACATAGAGAAGGTCAAGTATAGGACCTTGCACTTGGATCCTTGGCCCTGGAAAATTGTTACAGAATCCAACTGATGTTGGTTTGCTCAGTGTTGTTTTCTGATATATGTACTACATCTAGTAGCTGATATGAATTGCCTAATTTGGGCAGATCTTATGGGTAACTTTGCTGGTGATACTGTGAATTGAATCCAGAACACCAGCAAAACAGGAGGAACTGGGCTGTAAGATTAGGATGACCCCCACCTGGAATACTACATATTGTTCTGGTGTCTCAAATATAAGAAGGCATGGAGCTGTTGGACCAAGTCCAGAGGAGGGTCATGAAGTTGGGAAGAGAACTAGAGAACCTCTCCTGTGAAGTCAGGCTGAGAAAACTGGGACTGTTCAGTCTGGAGAAGACTGCCTCATGGCAGCCTTCCAGTCTGAAGGAATCACAGGGAGGAGGGACACTTATTCAGGAACAGTAGCGGTAGAACAACAGGAACGGGTACAAACTGAAAGAGGCGAGTTTAGATTAGATATTAGGAAAAAAATTCTTTACTGTGAGGGTGGTTAATCACAGGCACAGCTTGCCAGGAGGGTGGTTGTGGGTGCTTCAGTCCTGGCAGTGTTCAAAGCCAGGTTGGATAAGGCCTTGAGTAGTCTGCTCTAATGGGAGATGTCCCTGCCTGTGGAAGGGGAACTGGGACTAGATGACCTCTAAGGGTCATTCTGTGATTCTGTGACTACATGTGCTAAGCTAGGAATAGGAGGCTGTAAAAGCAGTGGTTGAGAAATAAAGAATAGAGCAATGAGAATAATGTGTGTTGTCTGTCCTGGTAGAAATCTTTTTGGGTGCAAAAGTATTTTTTGGTTTCAAAGTATTTTTTGTGGTATTTTCTTTGGCCAAAGAGAAAAGGTGTTTTTTGTGTTTTTTTCTCTTTACTGACCCTTTTGCTGGCTACTGATCCTTCTTGTTTCTGGTATAAAGTTGTGGAAGCTTTTTGAAAGGAAAAAGAGCAGTTTTGAGTACAGGTAAAACATTCTCATGGTATTTAATTTTTAATGTAGACTTTGCGAAAGCTGCCATTGTTATAAAGAAGTCGTTGAGCAGCCTGATCCAATAAGGTGATTCCTACATCCCTTTACAGCAAACAATTATCCTGGTTTTCCAATATTTTTGTTGGCAATATTTGTTCTTATTATTTGATAAGTTATTTATTAAAAATAAGGTTGCACTATTAGGGCCTGCATCTCTGTCAGTATCCATATTTTGAAATTATTTCACTAGAGTAAAAAGAGGAAAAAAAAGTAATGAAAACAAATTAGAAAATTTAATACTAATTTTGTAAATAACTGCAGAAAAGTAACAGAATGTGGCAATTTAAATTCTTTAACATATGTTCAAGACTAATTTCCTTTAGTCTTTGATACTGAGGAGGTCCAGTTAAGAGTTTACAGTGGAAAGGAGATGTTATTGTCTTGGTATCAAAGTTCACATTTACACCATGGTTTATAGGCTAATAAACTCATTAGGAAGTTACATTTTGCTGAAGAAGGAAACAGTTTATTTCCTGTCAGCTAAAAGGCTTTTGGACAATTCTGGAAAATATCTGGATGTGGGATAGTTCACATAAAGGAATTGTTGTTCCTAAATGCAAGATTTTGGCACAGTTCTTGCACACCTAGAATTGAAGAAATTTTTTTGCGTTTCTCAAGAAACTTGAGCAATATGACAGAGCTGGGACCAAAGTATCCACTTTGCCTTGGGAAAAGCTATGCCTGTGCCTAAATCTTTTATGTCTTTGTGCAGGCCAAGGTTTGGTGCTCATCAGCCTCTGGCTTAGGCTGAGAAATTGTTCCCTTCAGATAGTAAGTTATATAACATAAATAGCTCTGAAAGGAAAAAAGAACAAAAAAGCTTGAGTTTTTCTCATGCAGCTTAGGCCACTGAGCTCTGAAGAGTCCCTGAGTTTACTAGAAACAATTAAGATGTTTCATAATAATTTTTTTCCAGGGGCTTCTCTGAGGAAGTACTTTAGGTGCTGGACATGTAGCAGTAGTAAAATCAAACAACAGTCCTTGCCACAGAGAGCTTTCAGTCAAATCTTATAAGAGAGAACAGGTGAAAATCTGATTGGTGTGGAAAAGTGGGCACCACTGACATTGACGTTAGATATTGATATAAGGAGCAGCAGTCACAGTGTGCCACCTGCCCAGCCATACATAAGGTGCTGTAAATTATACCTTGTCCATAAATAAGTGTTTAAAAAAAGCTGAAGGAACCAGAGACGTGTAACTTGCAATGTTTGAGATTCTGCCTTCCTAGTGCTCATGATTATATTAATAGTGTGAGGGCAAATGTAGGAGGAGAGTTCAGGCAGGTTGGCAGCCTGGAGATTAGAGAAGTGTTTAGTTGACAAAAAAGACTGCACAGTTGTCTAAATACAGTAAGTTTTGTGAGTAACATCAAGATAAAAAACGACAGTGAGATAATTTTCATGTGGAGTAAAGACAGTGAAAATGGAACCTGAAAGAGATTGAGCTGGATTTAATGTATGTAAATACAAATTAGGTGGACCAAACTGTTACCTCGTGGAGAACCTGGCAGCAGCCAAAACTTCTACCTTTGGCTTGGTAGTAACAGGCCTTGGCATTGCACATTCAAACAGTTGTGACCACATAACTTTTTTTCCTGTATGAAGTCCAGCCATCCAGGTACAGAAAAACCTTAGGATTCATCCAGTGCCCTTGTTGAAGATGCTTTAAAAGGAAGTATATTATAAGTATAGTGTAAGGATTATTATTACAATTAAGAAATATATGGTTGCTGTTGTGAATTTTGTTATTCCTAGAGCACAAGTGCATGAAGTGCATTAGTCTGATTATTGAATGCAGCAGGAATCAAATCTTTGCCTGTTACTCATGCACTGAATTTGGTAACACATTTAAATGAATAAGGCAATATTAGACCTCATCACAGTCTGCAGCTTCCTCATGAGGGGAAGAGGAGGGGCAGACACTGATCTCTTCAGTGATTGAGACATTGATCTCTTCAGACCAAGGGCCTGAAGCTGTGTCAGGGGATGTTCAGGTTGGATATCAGGAAAAGGTTCTTCGCCCCGAGGGTGTTTGGGCACTGGAACAGTTCCCCAGGGCAGTGGTCACAGCACCAAGCCTGACAGAGCCAGAAGTGTTTGGACAATGCTCCCAAGAACATGATGTGACTCTTGGGGTGTCCTGTGCAGGGCCAGGAGCTGGGCTCCATGATCTGAGTCTCTTCCTACTCTGAAAATTCTGTGAATATAACGATTTTTCAATATACTATGTCATTTAGCATTCAAAGAAATATATTTCCTGCCTGTCCTGCTCTTTGGAATAAATATATCTAAGACCATAAACCAGAACTTAAAACTGAATAATCTTTTGTTCTGATAACATGGAATTTTCTACTGGTCCTAAATATAATGAGAACCCAACAAAACATCTAAACAACTAAGTCTGTATTAGATTCTTTTGCATTTGGGTAAAGAGTATACCATAAACCAACATTAATCTACAATTTCAAAATAGCTGTGTAGAATTTCATGTATGCTTAAATTTTCTGGGGAGTTATGCAGCTAAAATTCACCTCATAAATTTAATCTCCTTGTAACTCTAGAGTCTGGATTAAATCAACAAAAGCAAAGACTAAATGTTTAATACAGAAATAGTGTAAATTATCTATTTTACCTTTAATATAACTTTTAATGAAAGGTTGTGGTATAACTGAACTCCATGGACTGGTTCTTATTTGTAGTGAGGAGGATTCTGGAAAAGAAAAAATGTTATGCAGCACAACAGGAATTAAAATTAGCTTGATATAGGTACTGTGAACTTAAATGTAGTTTCCCTTCTATGTAGTTGTGAAGATTTAATTGCACTGAGTAAGTTTTTGCCTTTTGTGTAGCAGATTATTAAATCTCTCAGATGTTTACAAATAAACCCAATTTTCTCCACTTTGATATTTATTGTATTACTATGTTATACATTTTGGGAAGATGTTTCTGATGTTTAATTTTTTGTTCCATCTTTGGGGGCAAAAATAATTTTCTGCTGTGGAACTGTGTTAATTAGCGCAGAGAAGTGTGACAGTGCTTGCTCTAAGCAAAGAGGGGACATTATAGAAATCTGTCAGTTTATACATGGGTGTGTCAAGATTCGCTCTCTTAGGAGAGCAAAAGGGGGTTATTCTGTTTTGCTGCACCAGGACAGGGTGCAACATGCACTGCTTTATTATCATTAGTGCTTTTATTTGCTGGAATCCAGTGCACTGGAACTATTTTACATTTACTCTATTTTTAATTTGGAGTGATCAGTAAACCCTTCAAATTGGTGTTGTTTCCAAATCTGGCTACTAAATCTGATTTATAGAAGTCTGTTTATATACCTGTGTATATAACCAGAGGTTTAAACAGGTTTCAAATCTTTAATTTTGCACTATGTCTGCATAATTGGTGAAAGCTTTCTTCAGCTGCCACCAAAACTTAAAACATATTAAAATGAAACCAATTTTTGTTTCCATGTAGAAAAGTACAATTTTCTTATATGAATAAGCAATAGTTTTTCCTGTAGAAGAACTCTAATTCCTCCATTTCACTAACAGGATGATCCTCCATGAATATGAAACTATCCAATAACTTGTTATGTTCTTACTGGTCAACCTGAAGTTTTAGTGTCTATTAATTGCTTATTATTCAAGAAGCTCAGAAGACATGGGTATTACGCACTTGGCTAGGGTGTTGTTTTATTTTTTTCTCCAAGAATAGTCAGTGAACATGCTACAAACAAATTATTGTCTCAAAATCTTTGTAAAGAGGAAGAAAATGTAGTCAGGATGCCAACTTCACAGGTGTGAGACCAAGAATATGACTTTAAAAATGTCATTGATTTCTTAGTTGTTCAGCTTGAGGTGCTGGGGCCCTGATTCTTTTCCAGGGGACCTAACTTTGTGCAGCAGTTTATATATAGTTATATATATTATAGCCTCAATCTTTACATTTACTTTACATTGACACAGCTGCAGCTGTGAATGTTCAGCAGTTCCTCAAATAAAGCCCCAAGTTTTTTTAAATTGAGCTCCCAGAAAATGCAACTGCGACCCATCATTTCTCCTTTTGCAGTTCTCTCCCTCATTCATTTAGTTGCTTTGAACTTTTGCAATGAAACATAGCCAATGACTGCATGGGCAGCAGCCTCATTTGCTCTGCAGTTCCACTTTCTGCTTTCATCTGGGATTATCCCATATGCTGAATATAGCAAGAATAGCATAGAAAAATTGTGTACATATTAAAAAGTATTTAAAGAATATATCATAATGTACACAGGGGCTGAATTAGGATTTCCTGGGGAATGTTAATTCTAAGATTTCCATATCTTTACGTTACTTGACTTTAAAAAATTAATAATGTTCTTTTATAGGAATAAAAATGATGGTTAATTTTCTCCTCTATGTATATAGGGAAATGAAAATGTGCGAATATTATTCTTGAAGTGCCTTCTTTT
The DNA here is from genome assembly GCF_024509145.1 of Vidua macroura. Lineage (NCBI taxonomy): Eukaryota > Metazoa > Chordata > Aves > Passeriformes > Viduidae > Vidua > Vidua macroura. The sequence continues at coordinate 50,574,823 of NC_071576.1, forward strand.
CTAAAATATTTTCACAGCTATTATTCCAGAAATATATATACATGGCAGTACTAGCTTAATTCTTGAACTCCATGATCTTAGAGATCTTTTCCAACCTAAATGGTTCTTTAAGTCTATGGCAAGAACTGGTGCTTGTGAGATTTGTAAACCTTTTAAAGCTCTTTTTGTTAGAATTACCTCAGGAAATTCTTGCTTGATCTGTATTTATGTTTATATAGGATATGATCATTTGTTTAAGTCAAAATTTTAGTAGTAAAAAGGGGCTACACAAGTGATTTTATCAGTGTATTTTAGTGCCCTGTAAAAGACTGCATCATGTGCCATTGAGACCTTCAGAAATGGTAGAGGAGATTCTAGCTATTGTTTTCATTCCTCTGCATCTTTTTTTGAAATAATTTCAAATCAAGAACATATTATTGTGCTTTCTTTGTATTATACTTTTTACATACAAAAATGCTTAAGGATTTCTCATGAAAAATTATTTTTGTTATACAATTGTTTTAATTTCAGAATATTTTATGTACGAGCTGAGTTAAGATTTTTATGCACAATATTAAGAAGCCTTCAAATAATTAAACAGATGTTTATTACTGCATTATTAGGGTAATGAGTAGAACATGATTTGGGGGAACAAAATAGAGGTCTTTTGAATCATTCAGATTTTGTTCATAAGTCATCTGGTGTCACAAATTTTGCAAGGAACATTAATCAGTTTAATAGAAACTGATTTTCCTTGCTTTTCAGGAAGTCCCCTCACTCCCATTTTCCCAAATACTCTGAAACTAACCTGGTGTGAAGGAGCCTCCACACTTTTGGTTTTCTGTACTACCTTTTGTTTAAGATGTTTTTAGTCCTCAAAATTTTATCTAGTATTTTCATATTAGTTTTATAGAACTTCTACCCTGTTAAAAGATACAGTACTTAGTTGTCATTGCACTTGATAAGAGAAGGAGCAAGTCTGTGCTACCAGAGAATTTCTTGAGTTGAGATGGGACCCTCTGCCTGCTTCAGCTTGGTGCAAGAAGAGTTGAAGAGTTGTGCAATGTTAAGAGAAAAGAAAATCTGCCCCCCTGTCCTTAGTAAAATGTCTGGGTTTAGTACATAGCTGGATAGAGGCTGGCATTCCATCTGCAACTTCTTGGGCTACTAGGGAAATAAATTTTTAAAAGAAAAATGTCCCATGTTCAAAAAGCGTATGGTACATGATATTTTCCAGAGCAGTTTAACAAAGAAACATTTAGATATTACACTCTTAATATTTATTTGAGTAATAAGGAGAAGAATGTCACTTCAGCTCAGAAGTGTTTGAGAAGAGTGGATGCCAAAGATGAGAGTGAATTGTTTAGGGCTATAAAAAGGCTGTAACAAGGTACAGAGGTAGGAGATTATGAGAAAGAATAATGAGGCCAAATATTGGGAGAAACTTCAAATCTGTTGAAGACTAAGTAGGCTGTGATGGAGCTATGCTGATGAATTCTAGCTAAGGTATTGGCTCAGTCTGTTCTTTTCCACTCGGGGAAAAAAAAAAGAGAAAATCTAGAGCTGTTCAATAAAGACGTGAGGATGTGGAGGCGAAGGAAATAATGAAAATTGAGATCTGCTTCCATTAGCACAACTTTCTCCTTTCGCAAAATAACAAATATTGCAAATCCTATTGATTTCATTGCTTTGCTAGGATATACATAACAAGAGATAGGAAAATAAGTGTATCATTCTCCTTTTTCATATCAGTTTATATTGTCTTTTTACCAGGGATTGCAAGCAAATTGTGCTCCCCTTTTTATCTATCTATCCCTGATTGCTGTTGTTTAAAGCTTAAAGCAAATTTGTCTTGCTCATATTATATGTTCACTTGGAAAATAAATAGAGGTGCAGATACTTAGAGAATAGGTGAATACATGTAATATACTGTATACTATCATTGTAATGCAAATAAGGGCATAACTTCAGTGAATACAGCCAATCTAACAGTAAAATATAGCTTATCATGGAATGGAGATTTTAAGTGAAGGAATGAAATGTACATGTAATTTTAATAGACTTAAAAGATATTTCTCTTGTACTAATATGCCAAAACATTGCATCCAAGCAATTACACTGACACTGGAGAAAGCTTCTTTTGACATACGGAGTGTATTGTCTAGTTCAATGTTCATGAAATTAACATTTTCCTGAAGTAATCATATACAATTAAGTGACCAAATAGTTCTGAGGCAATACAACTGTATTCCACAGGAACTAAATATATTTCTTCACACTGATCCTGCATGTTTTAGTTGAGCAGTCATTAGCATGTTTATAATGGTTCTAATTTAGCACAACATTTTCTGAATTTCATCCTTGAGTCATTTACAAATTGTTCATATTGAGTAAACAAAGGAAACAGATTGCATTTTATACTTAGTAATTTATCTGAAAGAAGAGGGGAGGGTTAATTGTCTGAAAGTTTTGCTCTGTTTGGGGAAGTGATTCTAGTCTTGCCGTGCTTGGCACACGATGCCTTTTTCCCTCTGTTCTAGGGGGAAAAGAAAAAAAAAAGAATGGAGGAGTGAGTAAAATGAAAAATTAGGAGCAGGACAAGATTTGCCACTCCCAAAGGGGAGTGTGGAGCAGAACTGGAGCTGGCACGAGATTATCTAAAACAGTTGGTGCATTCCTTAATGATCAAGTGCTTGAGAAGTCCAGCTCTCTCTCACAGAGCATCTGTGTTGATGTTTATATCAGTTCCCTGCTGTATGGGAAAATCATGCTTTCTCTTGTTGCTTTTCTAAAAATAGTATGGCATATAGCATTGTATGAGTTATTTTAAGAGAACAAAAACATTTGTAAGGTTAAAGATCCTGCTTTTTAATAAATAAATAAAAATAAAGGTCAGGACTGTATTTCAGGCAGTTCTTTCCATGAAATTCAGACTTCTTTTTTATCTGGAGTTTTGTACTGAGCAGAATTCTTTGCACTAGAGAATTCCTGTTGAAACAAACCATTTTAGGCAGAAATGGTAGAAATTCAGACTCTACAGTTTTTCCCACTAGCCACATCATAAAAAACAGGTCTGGAAATCACCCCCAGCTAAATTCCAGTGTTTCTGTTTAGAATGTCTGTTGTTTCATGCAAGATCTAGACCATTCAAGTAGTGCAAATTAATTCAGTGGAAAACCAGAACATTTTAATGCCTAATTATTTTTAGTGATCTTGGAGAGTTTTAATTAAAAGTTAAGAGACCTCTCCAAGCTCTTACAGTTCTAATTTTATCATATTGTGAAAACCTTGTCACTATGAAAAAATGTGCAGCAATTGGCAGATCTGCCTGGTTCCCTGTCCTAAACAAAACAATGTGTTTGGTAGTCAGTTCTCAGTTGCATTTCCATCATTGCTCTTGCAAGAAAGCATCCACTGTGAGCTGACTGCCTTTTGCATATAACTGTATTTAGGAAGTGTTCTTTGCCTTTTTCTTTTGTTTTTGTTTGGTTGGGTTTTGTTTTGTTTGGGGTTTTTTCTTTTCTCTCTCTCTCTTTTTTTTTTTTTTTTTTTTTTTTTTTTTACTTTTTATTTAACTTCCTATCAAACAGAATTTGATAGGAAAGAGAATATGAGAGGAGGGAGTAAGTGACTGGCCATGATTATTTGTCTCCTTAACATCCCAAGCAAGATATAGAATTTAGGAAAGATTTATTTTATTTGTAGTTTCCAATAAAAAAAAAGCTAAAGCAATTAGCATCTTTTCCTGTTTTAAATGTCATGTTGGTAATTTTTGTGAAGTGACTGTATTTTTTGCTTTCCAAAAACTTGCATTTGGAGAGCTTATTAAATCAAGAAATTCTTGAGATGTTGGCCAAAGGCATCAGTTCACTGGCTAACAATGCATTGAAACACCTTATATTTTAATTTTCTGTTAGACCATGGCAATTAATTATGGTACAAGAATGGCACAGAAATTGAGAGGGATGAGATGAGATTCCCCTGACCTGCTGCTCCAATGACAGCAAGATTGAAGCCAAGCTGCTTATGAGCAAGAGGCAGTGGCACTGTATTGCAAATATGGATGTTAAGCCTTCAGGCTGATTTTTGATTAGTTTTGTATTGTTGCCGAATCCTTTTATTTAAAGTTTATTGAGATGGAAAAGGATAATTTGTGTTCGAATGAAGAAAAAAAGGAACTATGGCAACAACAAAAATATCTATTTTAGTAATGTTACATAAATGTTACATCTTTGGATTAAAACAGAATAGATATACCATCCAGCAGTTAAGTTTCTAATAGTCATGGTTAAACTGCATTTTATTTTTCAAGTAGTGAATAAAAACATGAAGTCCTTAATTTAATTTTGAATTGTTAGAAGAATATAAAATTGTGTTCTTTCAAAGTGAATTAAATTGACCTTTTGCTTTTCTCTTTGATACAGAAATGTTAGAGTTTGCATATAATTTTAAAATACATAACATCAAGCATGAAAATGAGGAAATATTTTTATGATTTCATTCTATACTAGGTGGTTCTTTACCTCAAGGAAATGTGATTGGCAGTGAATTCACAAAAGACACATAAGCAAGCTGTTGCCATGTGCTCAGAGAGGGATCTGTTAACTAAAGATCCCAACACAGGTATATTAAAACTCATTACAGTTTTTTTTAAAAAACATACTCAATTTTCTGAATATTGCACCATTTTAATGACTGGATCTAATAAGAGCAAAAATGGACCTGCTGTTTTAGTTTAATTGTAAGTAACAAAGATTGACTAGAGTAAAATCTAAATTCTGCTTGACTGTTATTCAGAAATATTTCATTTAGATTTTTCAACTCAGAAGAGGATTTAGTATTCTGTGAAGAATATTGAAACAAGTCCTCCTCTTTTAGATCTGTGATGTATTGCATTGTTATTATTTTAGGTGTCATGTCCTTAGTTTCACCCACTTGAAAAAAACATGTTTGCACTTGAAGCATGGGGTGAGATGTGCAAAGGTGCAAGAAGATTCAGGCCAAAAATGGTAGTCACTGTAATGTTAATTTGCAGCTTAGCTGGTTTTGGGGGAAAAAGCAGCTCTTCTGTAGAAGGAATCAAATGCAATAGGCCTAGTAAGCACACAAATGTCTGTCACAAGGAGTTCATAATCTTATTTAACATTCTTTCAAAGAAAAAACCCCACACAATATTCTCAAACAAATATTTCATAGATGCTGACAGGCTAATTCCACTTGTGCTGTTTTTCTTATACAGACTTAAATGAGGCATGTGAAGTCTTTTGACAAAGGCTGGTCCAAAGGACACCTTTTCTCCCATGGAGCTGAAGGCAAATAAAATGTAATGAAAGTAGCTTGGGGAATATAGAACACAAGAGGTGAAGGGACTGGCAAATTGGTATTTAGTCCCTAAACTCTGCTCAAATGATATATTTTTATGTTTAACAATATCTACTAAATTATAATGGGATATGACTATAGACTTAGTCCTGAAATAGAGAGAAAGGTGCCTTTAGTTCTGTAGTATCATTCTTCTAAAATGCAGAAAATAACTTTATCCTCCTCCTCCTACTGTGGATATGATCATGTTTTAGAGCAATTTCTCTTGCAGCATGCCTGATTTCTCTGCTAAATCCTCTCCCTTGTCTTTCCCAGTGCCTGTTTCCTTGAGATGTAGCAATTCCAGATGCACGTAGAAATATGTCAGCTATACCTCTATACCTTTGATTGAATTATATTTCTGTATTGTTTATGAACTTGCTGTGCATTTGCAATCATTATTAATAAATCAATGTGCTTTTGTCTTCTGTCACAAAGTAATGTGTGGATTCAAAAAGAATTGTATGCAAAACAAGTCATGTTTTAGAACTCATATCATTAATAATTATCAGTTTGCAGTATTGTTACAACATGTTTTGAGGGAAGCTTATTATAAAAGAAATAACAAGGCATTGCACAGTAGAAAGAATAAGACAGTTCAGTTGATTACTGGTATAGGTGTTATAAATATGCCAGTCTGTACTATAGCGTTTTATTAAGTCTCAAAAAGTCAAAGCTGATTTGAAATAATAATGTCTGACAGTCAGTGCTTTGAAGTTTTGCTGCTGCACTCTCACATTTAGGTTTTCTTTTATGTATGACTTTACCATAAAAAAACAAAAACTCACACATGGCATGAATGTTGGTTGTTTTTTTTTTTTTTTTAATCTGTATTTCAAAGAAAGTAGTAGAAGGCTACTTTGGTGAATTAAGAGAAGGAAAAAAAAAAAAGGAACCACCCCCCAAAAATCAATGAGGGTAGGTGCAGGCCTTTGTCAGGCCCATACAGTATTCATATAAGCTATAGCTGGGGTGAGTGACTTGTTGAAGAATGTAAAAGTGAAATTAAAAGGAAAAAAACCCAGAACTGAAAAAGGGGGAGAATAAGGATGAGGCAAGAGGCAAAAGCTGGTCCTGATTCAATAAAGATGACTTTCATTCAGTCGGAAGAACTTGAGAGCTTGACTGTGATAGCTAACACGCTCACTCTTCATCACCGGCTGTGCAACAAAGAGCTGGATTCCATCCATTCCATGACTGATTGATTACCCAACGGACAAATGTTAATTCTTTTCATCGATGCTTTGTCATTGTGAAGAGATCCTTTTCATCTAACACCTAGGGTTTTTTCCCCTCAGCTTTTTTTTTTTTTCCCTGATTATATATATCTTTTAACATCCTCTTCTCATTCACCTTTGCAAAACTGTCATGTCTAACAAGATTCTCACAGTACTTTAAACTCCTTTAGTTTACAATTAAAATTGCTAACTAAGTATGTAACAAACCGTGATATTAAATAATACTCAAAGATTTAATTTAGTCATCATAATTATACTTAACTTGTTTGCTGTCCTTGAAGGGAATTTTTTCCTTCACAAGGGAAGAATATAAAGGAAGAGAAGCTGTGTGTTTTTTAATAGAATAAATTGCTCCAGTGCAACTTCACGAGTTTGATCTTACATGTGCCAGTAGAAAATATGCTACTGTGCGGCATAAGCCTGACTGTGGTTTATAAAGTCAGTGAGAAGAGCTAAAAATGTATAAATGCTAATTTCTTTCATTGCTTCTTTTATAATTGTCTTTAGCAAGAATACCCCTGAATTTTGAAAATGTCGGGATCCACAAGGTTTTGGAATGGTGCTGGAGCAGTGCAGGGAGAGTGATGCAGTGCAGATGTGAATTTGGGCTCCTTTCTTCACTGCTCAGTGCTGGATTCCAAGTCGATGTTTTGTTTCTATAATGAGTCAAATCAGAAAATGAATCAATATGGATGAAGACATTTTACTGATGTCAGAAGATATCTCTGTAGATTTTATATGGCTGTAAAAATTACTTCTCAGTACAGAAAGGAGAAAAATCCCTTTCTGATTCACAAACCTTTTCAAAATGTGTGTTTGTGAACACAGAATACAGAACTTGAACGGAGTCATGCCTTTCAAGTATAAGCCTTTATATTTAGTTTTGGGTCTAATGTGGAGGACCTCCAGAGGGTTTTAACCACATATCATTATTTTAAATTTGAAAAAATATGCAGAATAAACATGGTAATTGAAAATATACAGGATTTTCATAGCAACACTTTTACAATACTATAAAAAAGTTTATTAAAAGGCTCATTGTATAATAATTTTTGTAATCTTCTCAATAGCAAAATACAGGAGCTATAAATTGTGTGGTCAGATCCAGAACACAGAATTTGAAAGAGATAGGGGTGTTAAAAGAACTCTTTCTTAAGGAATTTTTCAGTCATTTGTAGAGAAAAATTCTAACTAGCAATGTGATTATATCAAAAAGGCACACAAATAGACCTGTTTTCCAATCTAGCTCTTTCCCAGTCTGTCTTTAGAAATATATTTTTTGTCCTTACATAATATAAGAACACTACAGATAAGCATGGGTGTTCTTAGGAACAGTGAGAGAAAAAATAAAACAGGTGCTTTTGAGGAAAGTATTTTATCAATTTCAGTATTATGCTAGTTATTTCTTTTTTTAACCTTTTTTGTTGAACTATTTTTTTTCTTTGTGTGAACTGAGGAAAGCATCTTATTTAAAAGCAGTAGACTACATAACTTATAGCAAACATAGAGATAAAATTCTAAAGCTTTTTTTTTCAGGAATGAGGGGTCTGAAATTTTGGCAGAGGAGAAACACAGAAACCTCTTTTTAAACTAATCATGAAATCACAAAATAGGACAAATTATAATGTTCTATTGATAATTGATGGTTATTTCTTGATTCTCCTACTATCAGGCCAGAACTCATAAAAATAATAAGTGCCTATTATTGTTAAAATTAAATTGTTATTATATAACTAGTATTTTAACACTGCCTATTGCAACTTACAGCTCCTTAATTTTGTCTCTTTCATAGAAAGATATAATTAGTAAATAAATTAGCTTTTCTGCTGAAATATTACTTCAAAAATATTTATGAGCTGTGTTGACTTTCCATGGAGGCTTGCATGATGAAAACGTGTTGCAATTAAAATCTGATCTTTGATCTCTTGGTAGTTACAGTTTGGTTTGCTTTCAATCAGGTTTTGTTTTGTTTGGGGTTTTTGTTCGTTTGTTTATGTCAAAGGAGTTATACTAATGAATTTTTAGGCTGAAATGATTTGTACCCTAAAATATGATTGGCCATATGACTATTCTCTTCCTTAAAACTTCTCCGTAAATCTTTAACTCCTCCTTTTGTGACCTCTTTGAATGTCTCTCCTCCCTCTGAGTATTTTTGGAATCATCTGAAGTGGAACAAACTGTTACCCGTTGCAATGATATGATCTGTGTTGCCATTCTTAAATCTGGGCAATTTGCTTTTGCTTTCACATGTGTGAGTGCTTGTACTGGGACTACTGAAATGAGAATTTCAGCTGTGATTTGATCTTAATCTGCCAGTAATTTAGTGGAAGACTGAATTCTGCCTTCTCGTACAACTCACTGTTAATTTGTGACTGGAGTAGGACCAGTACAAAAATAATTAAAATTTGGAATATTAGTAGCTACTTAGAAAGCATTGTGCCAATTGGTCTTCTCAAACAAGTGGCCCCTTGCTATTAGAGTTTCTAGGAAGAGAAGGTGTGTGGCTGTTTCCCAAGGAACACTGTGCTCAGCACTCACACACCACAGGGTGATGTATGGTCTTACAACAAAGCCCTTTGGTACAATTTGGTTTGGGAACAGAGTTACATGTAGGTTTTGGTATTTTGCAAACTTGCCCTAAGGGTTTCCAAGGAGTTTAGCACAGACATTGTTGGTGAGTGCCTACAGGTGAAAGCAAGCACACAAATTTTAATAGAGATTTTATTATTACTAACTGGGAAGGAAAAATAAGTGTTGAGTGTTGCATGCCGCAGTTGAGTTGTTTGTGACGTTTTCTTGATAATTGTTTAGAAATCCGAATTGTGCTTCTTAAAAGTCATAAAAACCCACATCACATCAACCACAGAATCATAGAATGGCCTGGGTTGGAGGGACCTTAAAGACCATTTTATTCCAACTCCCCTGCCATGGGCAGGGACACCTTCTACTAGATCAGGCCACTCAGAGTCCTATCCAGCCTGGCCTTGATCACTGCCAGGGAATGAGGCATGTACAGCTTCTCTGGGCAACCTGTGCCAGTGCCTCACCACCCTCACAATAAACAATTCTCTACTAATATAAACTCTAAACCTACTCTCTTTCAGTTTGAAGCCATTCTCCTTGAGCCGCCACTACATTCTCTTGTAAATAGTCTCTCTCCATCTTTCCTGTAGGCTCCCTGCAGGAGAATTTGCAGTCTTGTAGGCTCCCTTCATAACAATTTCTATCTTAAAAATCACCTTTTCTAGGTATCTGCAAGGTTATCTATAATTTAGATATCAGAGCCAATTAGTTTAATTTAGGAACTGAAAAAAACCTTTAGAATTTATTGGAGTTTGTTATGCTCAATATAAAATTTTGTAGCGGGATTAGGGTCTGATCACAGGAAGCTTACTAGGACCAATCTTTTACTTTCTCCAAAGTGTAATGACTTCAGTGACAGTTTTGCCTCCAGAAGGCCTCCCAGGCTGGGGCAAAGCCTTGAAATGCATTCTGAAGTTGACATGATGAAAGCCTATGTTCTAATCATTGCATGTTGTTTGTAGCGTACTGAGAAAATTTCTGATACTGTGAACATCAAATATGTAGAGTGCTTTCATGAATTCCATGGGGACATTATATGAATAACTTTTGCATTGACATGGGTATAAAAATGGGTTTCAGATGTCACTGTGTGCCAAATTTCCAAAAAAAACTACTAAATCTTCATGTATAATTTCGAGTGTACAATCATTCTCAAATGAAAAAGACAGAATTCGTATATACATTGGCAATCTATGCATGTAAATTGGCAGTTAGCATGCATAAATCCTCAATGAAGTTTTCCTTTCAATTAGACCCTTGTTAAATCCATAGTAACTCCATTAACCCCAGGGGAATTACTTTGGATTTAAAATGCAGTTAAATAAGAACTATGTTTGGCTGCAAGTTCATTTCCTTTCTAAGCTGTGGTTCAAATGGTACTGGGAGAACAGTCTTAAAATGAAGGTGGCACCTGTAAGACTGTTTCATAATTATTTTCTTTTATTTTCCTTTTTTTTTTTTTTTTTTTTTTTTTTTTTTTAATAGATACATCCTGTATGGAAAAGCTACTTTCTAAAGACTGGAAGGAGAAGATGGAAAAATTAAACACAAGTGATCTCCTTGGAGAAATTAAAGGTATCTCACTAGATCAAATTTTAAATGGTTGCATATATTTTAAGAAAGGGATTGAGGATTTTTGAAATTTCAGAAAAAAAAAAATAGAAATAGCTGTCATGACTAGAGGGTGCCATGACTGATGAGTGTGCAAAAAAAAAATGGAGTATGTCATAATCAGTTATAGGCAGTATCAGGGATGTTATCACAAAACACCAGGTTAGTTACATTAGTTCACTGACATCAGCCATATATCTCTGAGCAGAGGAAGAGGAAGAAATGCAGAGTTATCAGTACTTGGTACTGCTTCTTCCCAGTTGCACAAACTGTGTGTAGAAATAGCTTTCAGATTATAAAGGGTGGTAATTGTGCCATTGCTATTCTACATCTTTGATTCAAAATTGAAAAAAATTGTTTCTATTAATCCTGCTATGCAGAGAAAGAGCAGGTCTGGATACAATTTGGGACTTACTGAAATCAGTGCAAAATTTGTTGTATCTGTGGGCAATAATTTCCAGTATTCTCATTATTTCTTGAGCCAGAATCCTAGGAAAAGGAAAATCTCTTGACAATTAAGTAGTAGGTATAAAACTTGAAGTGTTTTCCCTCACCCATCAATTCTTCCAAGCATTTTCTTAGTCAGAAGAAATTCAGTGTTATTGATTAAGCAACAAATTTAACATGTGCTTTTTTTGTGCTGTGAGAAGGGGTCATAAGACATGTTTGAGGAGTACACAAAGTACCTAAGATTTATTTCTCTTCATTTGTATAATTTTGTTAAACTGCAACTAAAAAGATGTAGGATCAAAAAGTCATGTTCATCATGTTAATAAAACTTTTCCATAAATTTTTTAATGTAAAAAAATATATATATTCTATTTGATGAAAATTGATGCTTAGGGATTTCAATTTCCACTAGGGAAATTCAGGTCAGTTCCAATTTTTTTTATTTTATTATACAAGTATATGAAAGATTGGCTCTTTTTAATAAATAAGTTATAATTGGTTCCTTCAGGACCAAAAATCTGTTGGATTCTCCTGATTGTTCTGGTAGAATTATGACAATGCATATATGTTAGGCAGGTAAGAAATCCCATAGTAATATCAGTGATAGAAATATAGCATACAATTTTGCAGGAACATGTTAAAATTGACTGCAATAAAATAAAAAAAATATGTCTTGAAATCACAATCTATTTAAAGCCATATTATCTCTTAATACTGTGGAAAACATTGAATGCTAGTTGAATTATTATTGTCTATTAATTGCAAAATATAGCTATTTAGTCTTTAAATAGAAACTACTTGAAAGCTATTAGCGAATCAAATTTAAAAGAGGTGGCATCTCTAACAATGCAGAATAATGTTCTTTATTCTTTTATATGGCACAAAATGCTTTCTAATGACATCTCAATTATTGAAATAGAAAGGTTTGTTTTTCTGGATTTACATTGTTCCTCCTATTTTCTTAGCATATATGCTCTCTGCAGAGTGAGTGGGTAGAGTTCTTGCTTCTCATTCTTTTCTCATTTCTCTACAAAGCACTCGCACTCAGATTTGGAAGAAATCTCAACTACCTTTTCCGGGGGAATAGTCCATTAAGTGTGTAAAAAGGATCCTCAGATTAGGCTCAGAAGATTTATGTGTTGCTAGTCCCTCAGTTAGTTTCCAAAACCCATTTCCTGTGTAACCTGTCCTTAAGTTGCCATAAAATTTGCAATATTCATCCATGCTGCTCGTTGGCTTCCAGCAAGATGCAATGCTGAATCTTTGCTACTGCAGCTGCATTTAATTTTTTAAAAATAGAACCAACATGGAAGACAAAATATGGTTGCTGTTATGTTGTGTTTTACACTTCAGACCTCTTGACAAAGGCATTAGTGTCATTTTATAGGAGAAGAAAACTAGGTGCAGGGTTACATAGCATACATACCTGTTCCTGGAGTAGGAACAGGTCTGAAGTTGGAATCCTTTCCTTTGGGCTCCCAAACCCATGACCTAACCACTGTCTCCAGGCTGGTTACCTCTGAGCCAATAAAACCACTATTAACCCAATAGTCTGCTATTAACTCCTATCAGCATTTGTGTACCTTAAATCATCTCAGAAAGGAAAAAAAAAAATCCACAGACAAATAACAATCTAGCACATGGCAGCATGAAAACCTGATTACGTGAAAGGAACAAAACAAATTAGGGGAAGCATACTTTAAAATAAATCCTTTTGTTGTTCAAGGTGGTAGATTCCACAATCATGAAGCTCATTTTCATGGTGATGATTGAATTTCCAGCAAAGTAATTGGTAGGGCATTCTGGGATCTGAAAGAACTACATTTGAAAATTTGTTGTCTTTGGGAGGTCAAATATATTTTTCCTCAATTTCCATTAGATTCTAAATAATTTTATTGAATTGAACTTGTACAGAATTTCTGCTCATATTACAGAGAGTCTAACTTAGAGACATGAAGTTATGCGGTAAAAATAAATCAATGAATTCATTAGAAGGAAAAAAAAAAGTTGATTATAAGAAAGGAAGTTGTAGTCCTGTGAGGAGCTGCTCTTTGCACTGACTGTTACTGGGAGTTGTTTATTTTAGAGAGAAGGTGTTGTTCTCACTAAGGATAACCTGAGCACATATTCTTCCTCTGTGTCTGCACAACCACAGCCCTCCCCCTTCAGTGAAAGACTAGCATCTTGGTTGTGGGAAGGCAGTTCACTAAGAATCAGTGCCAGAAAAAAGGATGAAAGCAGGAAAAAAAAATGTACCACTGACAAAAACTGTTTCTATTCATGTTTGGGAAGCACACAGACAAGAAGAAAAGATAATTGGCTGAGAGAAACAAATAAAAACGGTATTTTCTTGCTTTACCTTCTATATTTAGAACACAATAGTGTTAATCAAGATATAATTATAAACTATATCTATTAATTCAGACAATAGAGGCCAATACAAAAGTAACAAACAGTGAATAATTCATTTTTTCTTGGTGTGGGATTGTTCCTGTTCACAATTACTCTTGCATAGTGTGCCTCACTTGTAAAATTGCTTTTGCTGAGTTTCTTTATTAAGATTTCAGTTATTAAGAATGGTCCAGATTCTTCCTTGAATTCCAGCCAAACAAGCCATTGACTTCAGGAGGTTGCCTGAAACTGAGGAGAATCTGCCTGAATGCTTTGTAGCCAAATTCCAGTGGTTAAATAAGTCTGCTTGTTCATTTGATATGTTTATAAATGAAACACATAGGTCAAGTTTTTAAATGTTTCTGAAGCAGTTGACCTGAGTTAAATGCCTTGCTCACCTGGAAAAAAAAAAAAAATCCCAGAGTTGTCTGTGCAAATCATTTGATTGTATCCTATTTGCCAGGGTGTGCATGCAAATAGATTTATTTAAGGTACACAAGCAATTTGTTAGGCTTACATCTGGCTTTTGCAGTATTTGGTTTCTTTTGTATAAAAATCAGGATTAGGAAATACTTTTCATTCTAATTGTTGTTATTACATATTTGAATAAACAAAGTGCGGCAGGGCTCTTTTCTTTATTTCCAGATATTTGGGTGTACAGAGCTCTGTCCTAACCCTCCCTCACTGCATGTATTTCTGTTGCTGGGTTATCTAGTTTTTCTTCAGCAGCCACAGCTAGGCAGAGTAGCATCATTTATCACTATACAGAATCTGTTTCAAGTTTTCTGTTTCTGTTCCAAATATAAATCTCTGGAATAGCACGGTCTTGCATGCAACAGGCAGTTGTCCTACTGAAATAGCCCTCAATGGTCTATTGAGGGCCAATAGCCTCTCAGCATGCAGAGTCTTTGAAGATCAAATAAGAAAGGTCAGTCTTTAAGTAACTTAAGCAATGATGTTATCGTGAAAGGGTCAGAATTGGTCTAGCAGCCTTAGAGAAGAGTGACTCCTGGGTCAGCAGCTCCTGTGCTGCAGGTTAGTCCTCTGCCTTCCATTGGTGGTGTTTACAACTGGAATCCTCTATATTTATAGGCATTGTGACTTGAATGTCACATGCTGTCTTTGTACAGTAGACTCTATTTTGGGAGGTGAGTGATTGATGTCCATGGCTTTATCCAAGGCTGTTTCTATTATGCTTCCCATGCTTATCCCGTCTCCTTTTATATTTGCTGCTTTAGTAATAAGAGTCTAAACCCCCTGTTTTGTGTGATGTGTGCACATTTAATGGCCTCAAAATATTTTGGTAGGTAGGAGGCAGAATTTCTGCTTCCTAGGAAAAGTTGAATTTAGCATAATGAAACTTCTTCACCCACTTGATAGTTCTCTTGTAAGATATCCACAAACAATTTTGGAAAGCATGTTTTTCCCTGGTATGGGAACAGGAGAGACACAAGGAGGTGTTTTCTAGGAGCATTTTTTGTGTGTATTAATGATTGGAAGAGGACTGTGAAGCACAACTGTTTCAATCCAGTAATTTAACACTCTCCATTTCTGGAATAGTCTTGGAAGGAGTTGTGCATGAATGAATCTTAGAGAAAGTTGTGGTTTTTACAGTGAATTAATTTTTTTAAAAACATACATGATTTACAAAACATTTTAAAATGTTATTTTTGCTTCTATTTTATAAAATTTTTCTTCACAGATAAGCTTTCAGGTGTTTCTTGCGGCATTATATCAAATTTGAAGTCCATTTTGAGGAAAAAAATCTGTTTTCTTTTAGCCCTGATCAACACAGTAGTCTGAATTTGTAGTAATTATTTTTCAGTATAATTGCTGAAAATTCTTTCTCATGAAGTCTAAGGGTATATAACAGTTTGCCTCATAAATATGTATAAATAAATATATATAAGCCTTATATCACAGAGGCACTCAGAGGTTTTTAATTATGTCACTTTGTATGGCTATAGACATTTCAAAGCTCTCCTTTGTGCTCTCTGTTATAAACATATTTTATTTCTTTTGAAGTCTGTGTGATATACATACTAGCAATTAAAAACCCAGCTCAGGCTTTGAGACACAAGATCTTCTTAATTAAAACTCAAACAAAAGCTACAAGCAGAAGCCCCACTATATGATTAAGGTCTAAAGTGTTATGATACATTAGAATCATTGTTAACTGCTAGGATTTAAAAAATCAATACACAGGAAAAAGTATCAGCTGGTTCCAATTAGTGAAACCAATGAAAACATTCAACAAAACAGCACAGCCCAGAACCCCAACAACCAAATCCTCAAGAAATTGGTCCTGATTAGAAATATACCACAGGCTGTAAAGGTTTCTCATAATGAATTTATTGCCATGATCCAATGAAGTGATATATTCAGCTTTGTGTCACAGCTCTCCAGATCAGAGCAGTGCTTTTGTTTTGCCATTGCTCCAGCCACCAGCACTTTGTGTAACACAGTACAAGGGCTGTGCTTCCAGGTCTAACCTGACCTGCTAAATTAAGACATTTGAATGCCTGAATATTTCATAAGCACTTTCAACAGTTAATGTTTGCACGCCCTTTAGTCAAATTTGCTTGAAGAAGGTAATGAATTCCAAAAATAAGAATATTTTGGTTAAGTTTACCAAACCCCATTGTATCTGTTTGTTATGGTCAAGATACCAGCACAATTAGACTAATCACTGGTGTGAAACACTTTCAACTATATTTTCTTATGTCTTCTTGACTTATTTTTTAATATTAAATATATTTCTTCAGATACTGGATTTAAACAGACAAACCCCCAGTTGTACAGAGTATAGTTCTGTGGAAGAGATTGGACTGCTAACTGTACATAGTGCTAATGTTTAAATTATGTACATATAAGTCTTGGCAGGATTGAAGCTGTGTTTATCACATTAAAAAAAGCCAAACATTTTTGTTGCTCTAGTCTTTTGTTGAGAGGGTTGTATTTCAGTGGCACCTCTCACAATCATGACTACTTCTAATGTTGAAAGTTAATGACTATTACCATTTCTAGTTATTAAAACTCCAGAACTATAAATTACACTGTAATCAACCTTTCACATAAATCAAGATTTCCATATTGTTGAATATATTTTCTAAAAAACATCAAGCAGGATGCATGGCCTTTAGTTCCAGGCACACAGTGATTTTTTTACTTACCACAGTCACAGAAATCTATATGTTTTTTACCTTATCAGTGTATATTTCTAAGCTTAACTATTCAGAGGTCAGTGTCTGAACTCTGTACTACACCGAAATAAATATGACAGCCCACTCAGATTCTGGGCTTTGTGAAATGTGTTCCAAATAATGTAGTAAGAAATAGTATCAACGGTTCATGGGAAAAAGCAACAAGATGGATAATGATGCTAATAATAAGGAACTAAAACAGCAATACATTTCTTTTGCACATTACAACAGACTGCCTTCTGGAATGTGATCCATTCTTTATTTTTACAATTAGTGACAAGAAAATGTGCGGTATTAAAATGTGTTTATTTTCAACGACCATCTAAATTTTTTAGCAGAAAAAAGGTTGCCTATAAACTAAAAATTACAAGTCTGTTTTCTCCACTTTTTCCACAGAAAAAAATAGCATTTTCCTCTATTGGGAGGTTGTTTTGGTGGTGTATATATATATATATATATATATATTTTTTTTTTTTTTTTTTTTTTCCCAGTATATCAGTCATGGCTTTCTGTAATAAATACAGAGCCTTTAAGTGCAGTAGAAAGGCCTCTATGTTGAAGAATGTATCACTACTCGGACCTCAGCACCTTCTCCTCTGAAAGTGGATGTCAGTGGCAAATTTTATTTTGCCTCTGTGCCCAGCTGAGTTGCCAATGAAGTTTCTTATCTTTAGTAAAATAAAACTCCTACTGAAGACAAATATACAACCTCTTATGGAAAAATAAGTGTTTCTGTAGGAGTTTGCACTGCTAAAACAAAAGTGGAAACTCCATTTCTTGTATTTCATTACGCTTTGGTGCTTTTGACTTTTTGTTGTTTTCTGTTACAAAGTCAATTTCTAAAAAATTGATGAACGTCAGTGTTTATCTAGAAAAATACATATAGGCACAGTATGGAAAGGACTGAAATTTTATGGTCAATTTAAATGTTGTGGAAACCTCCAGATGTACTTTTATCAGTCCTTTGTTATTGGTGTTTCATATTCAGAAAACTTTAAGTGCCATATAAAGAACACAATGTCCTGTAGCATTCTGTCCCTGGACACTGTTCAACCTGTGGAAGGCTGTAAGGAAAGGGCAAACATACACTAATATTTCCTCAGCATACTCTTCCAATTTCCCACAAAATATGATTAATGGATTGCTTGATTTAGAGGTGGTAATTCAGGTTTAATGACCCTTGATAGAATTATCATCTATGAACATGTCCAGTCACTTTTGAACCCTTTAGCAGACAGCTGCAATGTCTGTGGGGATAAGCTCAGCAGTTAGCAATACGGTGTATATTTGCACCTAGTACCTTGCAGGTGCCCCTAGATCTTAGAATTGATATTCTTAGAATGAACTGTTCTCTGCTCATCTTTGTTCATCTTTTTACACCATGCTCTGTCACTTTTCCAGGTTGAAAAATAAAAATATGTTTAGTTATTCTTTATATGAAAGCTGTTCTGCACTTTGACCACTCTCCTCAGCCTTCTCTGCAGCTAATTGGGAAAGAAACCCCTTGCATAAAATATCACTTTCTGAGCAACATCAAACTTTGGCACTGAATAACAAGAACCTTTGTGGCAATCCTTTTCACTTTCAGTTGGTTTTAAACTCCATTTCTGAACAGAAAGTTGTGTCTTGAAGTGGGATCATGATGTGTGGATATTGTATGGTAATGAGGACATCCTGATGATACCAGAGATATCAGATTTTTTTTTTTTTTTTTTTTTTTTTCTTAAGAGATACGTAAAAATACCTTACTGGGAACTTAACAAATTGAGGCAAGTCAGAAATGTCATCTGTAAGACTCAAGGCACATAGCATTATTATTGAGGAAAAATGAAGTAGGGGTACATTTAGTAACTCCCTTGCAACTGATAATAGCAAGAACATAATGTGCAACCTGACACAGCCACTGCCTCAAAAGCCTAAGCTCAATGAGGAATAGAAGAAGAAATACAAGAAGGGTTGTCCTTGTCCCCTCTAAACAAGTTGACCTTTCAGATGAGGTTAGTTATCAGTGGTTTTTTTTCAAGATATCTTGATTTGTTTAACTGTGTCACATCACTTAGGATCTGACCAATGACATCTGACAGTTTTCTGCCAAAGGGCAAATCTAGCCAAACTGGGCTCATTTTTCCTGTTTTTGTCTCCTCCTGCCAACATTAAAGTGATTTCAGGCTAATCATGATCCCCTTGCTCCAATCAGGTCCTTCACAATACTGTCCCCTTACTTGGTGAGTGAATTTATATCAATTCACTATGTCCCCTCTGTTCCTCCCTCAAATATTTATGGTGGATTGAAGTAAATAATTCATCTATTTTCCATCCCAACAAATTTTTTTTGGCATGATTGACAATAGAGAAAAATTTCAAAACCACTATAAAGATGAAGTCCCATCAATCAATTAATACCAATATATGAATTTTTAAGAAAATAGAAAGATGTATTGAAATAATTTCCATAGAAATTTATCTGAACTGAGGAAACACAAATCTATGAAGGATGTAGCCTGCCCTGATCCTATGAATTAATTGTAGGCATTACTCTCTGTGATAATAATTTTAATAGATTTATAGCCAGGCAGCTTGATCAAAACTGGATCTTTGTCATTAGCTCTCACACTGAAATCGTGCTATTATGAACATATCTTTCTTGCTCTTTTTTTTTTTTAATTGCTGTTAGTTTAACCCATATATCCTAATATTTACCTCAGTCTGTATTGACATATTTTGACAAAGTTTAGATGTATTGTCATAAATTTCTTGAAGAGTTATCCAAGATTAAGCTGAGACCTGTTCTTAAGCTGCTTAAAATTTGCTGCCCCATAGATTGCAGTAATGAGAGGGTAACACGTTCATGTTGGGAATGAATCTTCATGTCTATTAAGATTTGTTTGAACAAGTTTCCATCACAACAGGTGCACAATTACTTTATGAGTAAAATATTATCAGCCTTCCAAATTAGCCAGGGCAAAATGCAAGTTGTCTGATTAAATAATCAAACTCAATACATAAAATGCACTTGATTTCCACAGGAATTTTAAGATGCTAAATCCCAGTCTATCAGTGAGACTGTGATTGTTTGCAGCATGCTAGTAGCAGCTTGTAAAGTATCCTGTTTGGTGTGTTTTACATAATTCACCCTACATTATACAACACAAAACCACTAAAAAAGCATATAATAACAGGTTTTACTTCTAGTAAAGCAATTTTAATCTTCCAATGAAGGTATTATATTGTGCATTAAAATCAGGAAAAAAAGTGTGCCTCTAGTGGAAAATAGTTTGAAAGTGTTCTGCATTCAATTAGGAGGCACATCAGTTTGGAAATACAAAACCCAATGTTCTTTTTAAAATAATTTAGTTTATGAAGAGGGAGGGACTAGAGAAAAATCCTGTGAGTCTGAAGAGCAGCTTGCAGTGTGGAGATCACATGTGTCACCAGTTACTGAATAGCTTAGTAAACACAGTGACAGAGACCCAAGAAATGAATCAAATCTGAAACAGTATGTTCACCACAAAGGGGAAACTAAGCAGTGCAGCTGTCAGGCACAGATTATACACAGGTAACTGTTTGTTTTCATATCTGAATCTGTTTGTCAGTCAAGGAATGCTATGAATCAGGAGATGGGATCTCAAATACAAAACCACAAAGTTAGAGACAGCATCTGGAGGAGCTCCAAGCCACAAAAATTAGGGAAGAAACACAGAGGGAACAAAAACTGTAAATGCTTGCATGGATTCTGCCTCTATATACATTGAATTTAAATAATTGTGTTGATGCATCAGTAATAATAATTGCTGATAAAAATTATAGTCCTTATTTTGGGCAGCAATATGTTTTACTAAATGTGAAATTAAATGCAATTTGTATTAATTAGGGATAATATGAAAGTATGTAAGCGGTTGACATTTCCGACATTTTTAAACACACTACTATGTGTGAAGATAGATCTTTTGCATTTGTTTTGGCTTGGAAATACTGTAGATTGATATATGCCCCTGAAGTATTCTGTTGACATAAGATCCCAGTTCTAACCCCTGAGATCAGAAAACTATTTATAGTTCACTGTAGTTTGAAATTTAATTATGGGATTTGATCTTTGATGTAACTGTTTAGTAGACAATTGTAGCTTTCCTTGAAAGTTGGAATACACCTTAGTACAGATACTAAACCAAAATCTTCTAATTGCAGGTGGCACACTCAGATTGCAAGATTTAAGAAGTCAGTGTACTGTATACAGATATTTAATGTAGGCTTACACAAATAAGTTGTTCTAAATGTGGGAAAATTTATAGACAAATCAAATCTCAACTGGTAACCTCAAAAGAACAGGTTTATTAAGGAAGGTCAAGAAAATGAAATGGGCATAGCTATTCTGTGGTTTAGTTTTTCCAGATTCCTTAAGAATTGTAGACTGCCTATTGGCTTCTGATTGAAAGTTTTACCTTCAATCCCTGCCTCTGGTGCCAGGACACATTTGCTGGGATTCTGCAAGAGTCACAGGATGACTGTGGATATTGTTTTTTTAGGGGCTGTAGAAAATAGAGGTTTTTCTACTTCAGGATGTATTTAATTGACCCTCCTATCTGTTTTGTTTTTTTTTTTTTTTTTTTTGTTTTTTTTTTTTTTTTTTTTGTGTTGTTGTTGTTGTTGCTTTCTTCCCCTCCAGGGGTTATACAGTGTAATTTTGTGCCTCTCAGACTTCAGCCAAAGACAGGGTGCCCACTTCTGAAGGATAAGAAGAAAAAGAAATACTTAATCCTATCAGGTTAAGGTCTGCCAATTTTTAAGATAGCAGCGATAGACAAAGGCACTTTATGTCTCTGCATACTCTCAGAAAACATATCCCACCATCAGACAGCTATCAACACTTGGTGCTAAGAGTGGGACACAGTGAAAATTCTCCCTCTGGTGACATGGAAAAACCACAGTCAGTCTCTACACATAGCTAAAGTTCACTTAACTTAATAGCTAAGTGAGGTTCTTCTCCCACTTTGCCTCTTCCTCTCCTCTTCCATGTGTATTGTACTCAAAACTACTGAGAAGAACTCTTTTCTGAGCCATAGTTGTGACTACTGAAAAGTGCTATGGTGATCAGCAGCAAATAACCCATGACCAAATATAGGTGTTAATTGCTCATTAGCAGAATCTTCCATTAAAAATTCACATTATGACATCTATGTCTGTGTAAAATATTCAAATACATTGAACATGTAGAAATTAATATAAAGTTCAAGTTTGGAAGTGAGGGAAAACTGAAGATGGATGTATTGAAAATAAATGGTTTTTAACTTGTTTTAATGGAATAGTCTTCACAAAGGACAAAATCATTCCTACCAAAAGGCTCACTCCAACACTCACAGCATGACAGGATGGGGCCCTGAGCAGCCTGGTCTAGTGGAAGATGTCCCTGCCCATGGCAGAGGGGCTGGAATGGGAATCTGAGGTCCCTTCCAATCCAAGTTTTTCCATGTTTCTGTGACCTGTTAAAGGAGACCACTGCTCCTCACTTCTCAAAGTCAGATCATGCAGACCAGCTGGCATCACCACTTCCAAGGCTGAGAATGCAGCTCCTGCTCAAAATGATAACATTCACAGACTCAGTTTTGAAAGAGTTCATTTTCTGTGGTTCAAGAATTCAAGATATGTTATATGTGTTTAATGTTCTTGATTGTCAGCTAGAAGATAGGAAATGGTTAAAAGATATGGTGAGAATTAGAAGATTAGTTGGTAAACTGGGTAATACTTTTGCCATCTACCTATTCAGGCTTTTAGAGACTTAGTAGTGCTATTTTTTGTCAGTGTTAGCTATGTCATAGCAGGTGCAGAGTTGTCAAGTTAGTTAAACAACTGAGAATTACTCCATCCTAAACCAAATTAATGACTAAAGCAATAATGAGTTCTTGACCTTTTATTTATTTATTTATTTATTTTTTAATAGGGAAAGTAATGTGAGAGAGAGTGTGAGAGTGTTGCCTTATAAATGCATTTTAATGTATTCTCTTTGCTCATTCATCCTCTTATACAAGCTGGTTGTCTTATGCAGAGTGCTGTCTATGCTGTCTATGTTGAGTCCATCATAGAGCTGAAGATGCAGGCTTTCCTTTACTGCAGGCTTCTGGTCTCCCCTAAATGCAGGACATTTAAGGTACTCTAGAGCAGAAAAATCTTATCTTTGCTGTGGCATATTGAGCTAATACTCTAAGGAGGAAAATGAAAATTTGTTAAGTGAATCTAGTCCATACCACTTGGAAGTTACCAAAGTGCTACTGAGTTCTAGAAAGTGATATCTAAATATCCCAAGTCCTCCAGCAATCCTTCAACAATATTTCTATTTATATTTCTATTTATTTTAATACCCTGAAACAGCCAAATATATTGATGTTTATACTTTAGAAGTTACTGTAAGGATGTGGTTGAAAAGTATTTTGTGCTAAATGAAACTCAAAGTGAGTAACTTTAGCTTTGGACCAAAACCTGTCAGCCCTAAGCCCGAGGTGTACAGACCATCACATAATCCAGGTTCTCATGTCTACTAGTTGGTGTTGCACAACAGAAAAGTAAATAAAACTTCTGTGTTAAGGAAGGACAGTTGGCCAACCCATAGGTGTGAATTTCCATAAGGGAAAAACAAATCTTAATAAAAAAAGTCATCCAGTACTGTATTTGAAGGGCTAAAGTCGTTACAAAAGAAGTCAGAGAAAAAAATAGAATGGAGATCTTTGGCATGAAGGGGAAAAACCGGCAAAATACCCATTTGATTTCAGGAGCAATTATAAATACAGACTCAGGAATGAGGAAGAACAGGGGAAAATTACACTTTTGCACTAATATTATCTCTACCTCTGACTAATTTCCAGGGATTTCCAGATCCTGGTGGGGTTTGTGTATTTTGAATCAGTCAAATAGATTTCTCTTCCCTCTTCCAAATGCCTATCCACCCTGCCCTTGAATCTATATGCAGCTTTAAGCCAGCAGCAGCATTTAGAAAGACATTTCATGGCTGTAGCATCAGCTGGGGGAAGAATCACATCAGGACCAAGTTAAAGGTAATATTATGTGATTCACACACATTTATCTCATTTTTCAAAATAGTTTAAGATGTCATCTGACTCAATGGGTCTTAGATGCTTCAAACATTTTTGAAAACATGACCACAGGGATATTTGCAATAGTAAGGGGCCTAAATCTCTTAAAAAACCTGGCCCAGAGACACCTAAATGTGAGAAACTCCTTGGAAATGTACCTGAGATCTTTGCAAGTGCAAAGAGATTGAAATTTTGATTTAAAATTTATTTAAAGTCAATTGAGAGGAAATAACCACAAAATTCATTGCTTAAGTTCAAAATTATTTTGCAGTCACAACTAGCCATCATTTAAGTTGGCATTATTTCAGCATCACAGTTACACTGAAGTAACTTCTGTGAAACACCTCAGAAACATTGCATCGAGTTGCAACAGGTGTGTTCTTCCAGACAAAACTATTTTTTTAAATAGGACACTTCAAAAGAAGATGATTAACTTTCAAAACCAATTGAGAATAGTCTCAATTGGTTTTGAAAATCTGTTTTCCCTGCTTCTGCTGCTTCTTTGAGTTTTTTGAGTGTCTTGTTAGGAAGGAAAAATAATGCTGCAATTGTGGTTGCTGTAGAAATAAAATAATGAAAATGCAACCTGGACAGTATTAAGTTATCTTAAGGTGAGAGAAACAATTAAAAGATCCTGATTTCTTTAAATATAACCTGGGTCTATTTATAGTATATTGAATTAGAATGCTGTTATAGTGGGATTCAAAACCTCTTGGTATGCTTCCTACATATTCCCAGTGCTTCAAGATTTATTGTGAGTCATTGTAACACTGTGCTTAAAGTTTTGCTAAATCCTTTGAATATTGGATTATATTAAGACTTTTGAGCAGGCAGTGTTTATGGTTTTTTTCCTGAGTGACCCTGTTTTAGTGGTAAAATACCTATGGAAGCACAAAAAAACACCCCATGATACCACTCTAGGTTGGGACTGTGAAGAATTTAAATACCAAACACTCTTCAGCAAAGGGCTGTGTTAAATGTTTTGGTTTGTGATCAGCTAGGTATACAAATAAATTGAATTAAGGAAAGTTCTGACTGCACTTTTAGTTGCTTCTGAGAATCATCTGGCTAAACACACTCATGCTTGTGGTTAGAGTGTAATTGTTCCAGAACACTCCTGGAATATGTGTGGAACTGCAGTCTGCAAATGCAGGCCACTCCCTTTGTACTCTGGTTAATGGGATTTAGAAGGTTTTTCTCTAGTTAGAAATCTTGTCTGATTATTTTGTAGTGTATTTACAGGAGCACAAGCTGGTCAAAGAATTCTAATTTGCTCTGGATTGCATTTTTTAAATTATTTATTTATAAAATAAACCCTCAGGGAACAAAAGCATAACAAAAAAACATAGTTTACTTGTTTGGTTTTTGTTTCTCATGCCCATTCAGCAATGTTGTGGTTATTTCAGAAGACATATGATAATTCTTATTTGTAGAAGTAATATGCTCTGCTGAATTTTTCTTGCAGATTGTTAGGTTGTGTGCAGCAGATAAGTAGCACTTTCAATTTATAACTCTTTGATTATGAACTAAATTTAAAATAATATTCAGTTTTGCAAGCCTAAAGATGCCACCTAATGCCATTATTAATGAATATATCAATGGACTTCTTTCAAAGCCCACTGAAATGGGCTTTAACTCTCTTCTCTGGGCACATTCTAAATGTATAAAATTTTGTTGCTTCTCCATACATATCAAAGGCTTTTGACTAAATTGTCTCTTCTCAAATGAGGTAGGAAGTTTCTTCTTTACAGCTTCTGTGATAGACAGGCTATGCTAATGTCCTTGTTTTGCAATAAACTTTGCTTCTTCGTTACTTATCACCAGAGGCAATAAAAATCTTCAGAGGCAAATATAAGTTTTTCATTGATATACTTGTTTGTATTTGTAAGACATGAAAGATAAAAATGTAATTAAGATCAAAATTAAAATTTATATTTAAAGTATATAAATCTTGCAGTACTAATACTCCTCATATTTATATTTAGACATTTCTGAGTTGTGTAGCTAATAATTACTAACTAAGAACTCGTGGAAGTAACTTATTTAACAAGATATAAAAAGTAACTGCAAGACATCAGAAGTCAGAGTACATTTCACAGGGGCATATCTCCTCTCCTGTGTATATTGTGCATTCTGAATGCAGCAGAGGAAATGCATTTGGGTTTCAATTTTCAGTATAAGAAAAGAGGCAAGGCTCTTGGAGTGTTCTGGTGTGTCATCCTCAGTGTTACCATTATGGCAAACGAGCCCAAATAATTGAATCCTAATGTAAATCAATTAGCCTTTTAATAGAAAAGCTGCAGTGGCACCTATGGAAAAGATTTCTTTCTACCCTTCCTGCACCCTCAGGGAAAACTACTAATTCCTGTCCTTGTTCTCCTAGACCTTCCTGGCACACAGCTGGGTCAGCTTCACTGCATTTTGCTCCTCAAAACTGGATTAGCCCCACAGGAAGACACAGTGAGGAGATGTGGGGTTTTCTCACCTGATTTTCGTGTGTCCAGCTGCAGAATTACACATAAAAGCTGCATAAAGTTCAGCTGTTCCCTTTTCGTGCCATCACCCTATGGATGTATTTGTAGATATTAAAGTGTAAAATGCTCCTCACTATTTAAAGAGAAGAATCACATTATTTCTGCAAATACTGTGGCAAAGAGCAGGAAAAAAATTTAAGTCCTTTTCTATAGCTTGCTCTTTAAAATTGAAAACTTAATTAAAAATATAATTTTTTTTTTTTACCTTTCATTATTAATCCATAGTTTAGACAATGGAGAAGACTGAAAAAAAACAAACAAAAGCTTCTTTTACATAATGAACCATTTTTAATGAAAGCCAAATAATCAGCTACAGAAATCACAAGTAACTAGCTCCTGTTAGGTAAGGAAATTAATGTCATCTAATTCATATGAACTATACTCATTAAATGAGACATTAAGAGAACTTCCTCTAAACTCAGCTTCCTTCCAGCCACTTTTTATGCATGTACATATACAATTCTCTTTCCAGAATCAGCTTAGATAGCACAGATATTCACTTTATCCCTGTGATTGGAGAGACAAGTTTTAATTGGAGAGCTCTTCCTTCTAAATAAGTGCTTTTTTTGCACTTGCATGGGAAGAAATACTAGTTTTAAAAGAATGAAATATTGTATAGATTTTGAAATTCTATCGTGTTTACAAAATGAAAAAATAAGATTAATAGCACCCAGAAATCACTTGTTATAGTTTAAATTGAATATGGAAACAAAATAACTTTTATCCAGCTGTGTGTTGTGAGGAAAGAACAATCAATGAAATGGAGCAATTTCAAAATCAGTCCTGAATTCTCCATCTAAATTTCTTTCTTCAGCAAACTCCCAATCTTTTAGTGTTACTTGATAAGGTCCTATTTATTCCAGACTGTCATCAGTTGTGACTCTCAACACTGTAATTCCAAAGAATACACTACCTATGATTGTATATAAGCAAAAGAAAAACAAGAAAATCTCATTTCACATCTAAAAGAGGATGTTACAAAAATTATCTTACCACAGATTTTATTGCAGTGTTTTATATGAATATTAGAGATGGGTTAGCAGTCATATTCAATCCTCCCCATCAAGGCACAGCTGCAAATATTAGGCAAAAAAAAATATTTTTTCTTCTTTTCTGGAAAGGAAATGTAGAGATTTTCTATTGAATCCAAACATCTAAAACATTGCTTAATTTAATTAGGATACAGTGAGACTACCAGCACAGCAGAACTTCATTCAGCAAATGTTAGGAATCAGAAGAGAAAAATAAAAATGGAAAAAAATTATCCAGAAAACAAAATTATATTTAGGAAAAAATGCTGTTGTGTTGGAATTCCTTGGAAGCTGTTGTAAAAGGTTGGGCAGTATTTCTCTGTGTAAGCTTTTCATTCTCAGTTTTACATCTGTAGCTTCACATTAAACTATAAACATCTCATCGAGAGAGTTTAATAAGAAAGTGCATTCAAAATGTCTAACCGTAAGTACACAGTTTTTTATGCCAAATGATGCTGTCAGGAAAAAGCAGTCTCAGACCTAAACCTGAGAGTTTACTAATGTCTCTACATGTCTAATACAGTGACTTTTCTAGAAACTGAGGTGAGTTGTTTTTTTTTTTACTTCTATTTGTCAAGTCTGCTATTTGTCCTTCTATAATTACAAAATTTAGGCAAAGTTGATGAAAGTGTTTTGGGTCAGTTTCAGAGATAAGATAATAGTGAAGGTGAACAACTGGCTTCACTTAGTGTTTGTGGGAGCATGGGGATCAGCTCTCATGCTATTGTAAATACAGGGAGGGTGTTTCTACTGAAGGTTTTGATCTACATGTATGTGTAGATAATCTACAAGAGAGAATTAGACCTGATGAATTGATAATTCCAGTGTAATGAAGAAGCAACAACCATCATAATTACTGTGGGACTTGATTTTCCTGATATTTAATATTTGTGACCCATTATCAGAAGGAAAAGCTTCAGATATCTCCATTTCTCCATGAGACTTCCCCTGTTTTGCTACGTGACAAAGTCCTGACGTTGTAGGACTATTGGGTTGAAGTTAGTTTTACAGCTCTTGCAAATGAGAAAATTAAAGGATTTAACTTTTATACCATGTTTATGACTCTGGTCTTCTGGAGGAAGACATTATTTTGATCTGCTAGTTTTGCTTATGCTTAATGTGTGTTCTGATAGGGAAAACAAAACCAATCTTGTGCTTTTTTCACTTACAATATTAATGTTCACAAGAAAAGCTGGAAAACATCATCCACTTGGGATGTTTGCACAGAGATGGTTCTGATGCTGAAAGTTTATTCCCACTATGACATTTGAGTGTTTCTGCTATTCTTATTAGCACAGCTCCTGATATCTCAGTGTAGATTCTTCTACAGAAGAGGAACTGGTGTATAAGTAAATGATGGTTAGATTTTGTTTGTTTGTTGGGTTTTTTTTGTCATTTCACTTTCAATACCTCTTTTATCTTGGGTTTTTTTTTCTTTTTTTTTTTTTTTAATATACTATTTCTGTCTGTTATATTGCCCACAAATATAGTTTGTAATCTTTACTGTTGCTATCCTCAGCATAACCTTCTCCTCCCTTCATGATCTAGGGAAGTACTGTCATCTGTATTTAAATGAAAAAATCTGAAACTGAAGGTCAGGATATTTTTTCAGCTCTCAAGTCCTGAATGAAAGCCTTAAATGGATGGGCTATCATTACTTTCATTTGTATTTTTTTTTTTTTTTTACTTTCAAAGCATTGGAATCAAGTATTAGAATCTATAATAATAGTAATAATGTGAATTTTGCTCTCTGTATAACACCACCACGTTAATTTTATTTTGATATGCTATGCCCGGGGTTGCAGTCTACTCAGTTAACAAAACAAAATTACTCATTTTTGTCTTTATGTCATATTTTAGTGTTTGTATCACAGATTGCTCACAGCCTGTGGCCTTTGCTATATCATTATATTCTAACTCAAAAGGAACAGGTTGGCTATGAGTTTTTAGTTGAAATGTATAATATGTATTTCTCTGTTTATATCCAGCAATACGACATTTTTCCTATATAGACTCTGAACAGTTCATATTGAGTATATATGAAGCTTTTCTAAACCTACTGAAAGCAATAAACCATTTACAACCAACTCTCTACTTGCTGCTGAAAAACCCTATAAATAATATATTCAAAAGCTCGTTATCTTCCCTCTGTGTCCACATGTATGAATTAACACTTAGTGTGTTATATCTTTTAATATCATTTAGAGTGTAAATTTACAATTTCTTCTAGATTTGAGAGAAATTCTAAGAAATGAGCCAAAGTGGATTTAATTTATATTTTTAATTTATTTTCTAAAATAGAAGACAATAGTAAAATAAAATTGTATCTGTGAGATAGTAACAAAAGCTCTAAACATATTTAAAGTCCTCTAAGGCTTATAACAGACAGAGTTCTTCTTTTCATGTGTGTGAAAGGAAGTAGGGAGTCTGAGAGATTTGTTGGAATTCTGCTTTTTGCTGGGCACTGGTTTGGAGGAGGGGGAGGTCGAAGCTCTGGCTAACATCACATTCGTTCCTGCATTCCTGACATGGATTACATTTTAGGACTCAACTGTAGATCCACCACACTGCTAAAAATGGTGCAAAGTTTCATTGTGCTGATCCATGAGCTGAGCAGGAACTTAGTCCCAAGCTTTGCCTGGCACCTTGCTTTGACAGCTATGGGGCTGTTTGAGAGAAACTTGGGAGTTTCTATTGGTCCAGTCACTGCAGTATTTTTATTTTGAATTTATTGGTTTACTTTGATTGGTACTGCTGTGAAAAGCAGTCAAGGAAGAAAACCTCTGAATATAAGATATTGCTCAGGAAACACTTGAGAATTGCTAAGAAACTGTGCAAGAGGAAAAAGTCCAGTGAATGTGTGAGGAAAAAAAAGTTATTTGAAGGAGCAAAGCTAAAGTACAAGATTTGCTGGACATACTATAGCAGGTAAGCCTGCCTCAGCTGATGGCAAATCTTTAGGGGAAATATTCAGCTGGATTACTATAGACATTCTTGTGACTTGTTCTTAATGCAGAATAAATGGTTCTGTGACGTTTGAAGAAGGACTAAATCCATCAAATTCTTTTGAGGAGGGAAAGAACAACAGAGCAGGAAGCTTTAGGTGGTTGGATAGGGCTCAGTTGAACGTGAATGTTCCGAGGTGCCTGTGAGGGCACCTGTGCCCAGCTCAGTGTCAGGCAGAGATTTGGGGTTGTGGACTGGATAAAAGCCTTGGGATGAGCCCAGCTCAAGGGCAATGGGTGCAGGAGCCCAGCGCTGGCTGTGAGCTCAGCTCATCCAAAGCCAGGGAGGTTCTTGTGGGGCCCTGTCCTTGCCCTTCTCACCTGTCTGTGGGCACAGTGATGTGTGACAGTGAAGGGTCAGCATGGCCTCGCTGAGTTGGTTTTATGTTCACTCAGCTATTTGTCTGTTTTTTGGCTAATCTAAGAAACTATGATAAGTATAGGATTGTTTTAAAAGTCTGCTGTTTTGCAAATCATATGAGTTTCAAATTGTTCTCACCTAAGAAATTGTTGCAATGTGTGAGTTTTAGTATATATGGAATTAGACGGAAACTTGTGAATTATCAGTAAAGCATTTTCATCCTCCCCATAAAGTATAATTTAAACTCTTTTTGTTTTTCAAAATCTGACATACTTTTCTCTACAGAATATTTTCAGTAGTTCTTAATATTAATTCCCATTACTGTCTGTGGACATATGGTAACAAAATTTCCTTGCTCAAAGCTGAAAATGCAGAATCATTTTGAGACATAAGGGAGGGCAGGGATCTTACACCTTCCCAAGAGAAGCAATCCGGGGTGTTTTGCATGCTGGACGTGTTTGCTGTGCTGCTTTCTGCACTGGGATGCTACAAAGCACAATGGGAGCATTTATAAAACTTTTTATTGACTAAGAACGGGACAGTAGCATATGGGAACACCAACAATTGCTAACTGATCATGAAATAAAGAAATTTCAGTATTCTAGTGTTATAAAAAGAAGGGGGGAAAAAAAAGTCATTCAGAACTTAGTCATATTGGTTCAGCTGTTGTAACCAAAGACTGATAAGATAATAGAGGTCTTTGTGGCTGTTTTCTACTGAAATGCTTTATCTTTATGATACACTTGGGGCCCTTTAGAGTGGAAGATTTTAAACTGCTGCTGGAGTTAGAACTCAAATTAGATGCTGTTGCAATGGCAAGGGGGCTCCTTAGTCAGACAGCCCTCACAAAGTGACTTTTATCTCCAAAGCCCTTCCATTATATTGTTACTTTCTTCTGGTTTTCCTGTTTATTTTTGTTGACTTTTGCTGCCCTATTTTGTGGCATTTAGAAGGTGACCCAATCAAGAAAGGGTAAATGCTAAATGCTGGACAGAGCCTGTGAAGTGGAAACATCGCAGCCCATCTGATGTGTGCTGCAGACTGCAGTGTTAGACAGAACGGTTTAACCAGGTTATCTCTGGGAAGCTAAGATCAAATACACTTTCTTTTATGTCTAGCATTGTGTTCTTGCTTTCTTTTCAATGTCCATAAAATAATAAAATCCCCTCCAATCTAGCAGAGGGATTGAGTCACAAAGGCTTTTATTTTAAGAAAAAAAAAAGTCTGAAATTGCTTAGCTTGATTCAAAATAATTTTTGATTGTTGGTTGAATTGTTTTGGCTGATGATACTTTGAAGCTGCAGTGATTTAAAGCCCTACTTAGTTTCTGGCAAAGTCCACACTTCTTTTTTGCATTACTGCCTCCTGATTTCACTGAAGTCACACTCTGTGTTTGTTCTGTAAACGTAACGGGAGTAATAATTTGTGATTTATTAATTTGTATTTCCTGTAAGTGTATGGAGCAAAAGTTAGCTTAGATGCAGTGCATAAACAAGGATGATATTTGTCATGTTTTACACTAATCACAGAATTCAACAAAACCAATAATGCTTTGCAGCTGTGTAGAGATTCCATGCAAAGATCTCAAAGCACTTCAGAAACATTAACTAACCAGGCATAAAAAACTCTGACTGGTAGTGTTTTACTTTGTCTACATGTTGGGACACTAAGAGACATTCAAGAACCCACAGTAATTTTGTGTCACAGCTAAGAACCCTACTTTAGCAAGCTATGGATCATGCCTGTACAATTTTTGTTCATTTATGACTCCAGTATTTTGCCTTTTATTCATTTGATTGAATATGTGGTTTTACCTTGTTTTCTTTTCCTGAGTGTCAGAGGGATTAGTTTAAATTATACTACATAAAACCTAGAAGTCTATTTTTTGTTATGCCTGTTTTTCTTTTTTTTCTCCTTACCAGCAGTTGTTACTCTGCC
Organism: Vidua macroura; assembly: GCF_024509145.1. Taxonomy (NCBI): domain Eukaryota; kingdom Metazoa; phylum Chordata; class Aves; order Passeriformes; family Viduidae; genus Vidua; species Vidua macroura. Next base: position 50,607,590 of record NC_071576.1, read on the forward strand.
TCTACCTCAGGACAGCTTGCCACAAGGACAGTAAGAAATTTAACATTGAGAAGCCTGCAGTGTTTGCTTACATGCAGCTACATTTGTATATAGACTGAATAGGTTGGAAAAGGTAACAGGAGTATTAGAAGGTGGTAAACCAGTGGTTGATATAGAAACTTTATAGGATCTTTAATTATATTGTATAGCTATACTTACAGTATACTAGTTTTTTGATTTTTTTCATTTTTTTTTCCAATACTTAAAGAAATCTAAGTAAATAAAATTCAGAATGGGGTTTATGATTTTTATTAAATGCAGTGTAAGATACATGATGCCTTTCTGTTACTTAATGTACCAGAAATCGCGTAGTATTCTCATTGGTTTTGGTAGATAGAGCTTTGCCAGAAGCAGAATTCTTTCTAAATGTAATTTTAGACCACAAGTTGAACTCTTCTTTCTTTTTCAGCAGATTTATAGCTACTTTTTATTTTCTGTCTCCTCGTTAGATTGACCTATGACTAGAACTTCAAAAAGTCAAGAGTTCTCTTTGATGCCTTAGTTCTCTTCAATCTGAATATTTTATCTCAATTTGTGCTGAAATACAAAATAAAGAGTAAAACAATAAGCACACAGGGAAAAATTAAATTATTACTATGACCAGATGATTATCATGAAGGTGGGGATATACCCAAAGTATTATCAGAAATAATAACTTCTTTTCCTGAACTTTTGAAGAAACACATCTTCATTTTAAAAAGAAGTCCTTAAACACTATCAGTTCCCCACCAACACTCAAAATTTTAAATACTCCTGGTAAAGGGAGTCAATGGATCAAATTCAGTATATCTGTAGTCACTGAAATAAAGGCCCCTAAGAAAAATCTGTCAATTTTAAAGGTCTTTCCTAACTGAAAACCATTTTGTGATAGAGCCAAAGGTTAATAAAATCAGTAGTGAATGTAGCAATTTTACAGATAAGCTATTCACAACAAGTGTAGTTACTTGAATAAAAAGCTAATTCAGTTCTAAAATGCCACATGCAGTAGCAGTGAATAGCTGCTTTTAGGTGCTTTCTGGAGGAGAATAAAATGCAGAATCACAGCACTCTTCTTTTCCAGCATCCCTGGCTGCCTGTAAATTGCTGTGAATGGGACTGTGGGCTGACAGGCTCTATTAAGACAAACTGCCTTTCTCATCGGAGAGATAAAATAAATCAGGTGTTTAGTCAAATTAAAATACTTCAGATGGAGCAGGCCCTGGGGAGCACTGATCCACCTGACAAATCTGAGAGAAACTCAAGACAGATGTGTTTTGGGGATAAGGAAGACCCCATGGAAAAAAATGCACTGCTGTCTTTGGAGTAAAAGAATAGGATTAGAAGAAAGAGAGAGCTGTGGTATATAATATTTTATGTAAGCTGGCATATTTACTGTTCATTTTTTACTCAGCTTTTTGTTTTATCTGTTTTTATGGCAAATACATCTTACAGATAGCTGTATTTTTATTTTATTTATAGATATATTCAGTCAGCAGCAGAAGTTTATTTACTGGTAATGAGTTTAGGAATCTCATTGCTTCCTACAGTAAGTGGATGCAAAGCAAATGATGAAGGCACACAGCTACTGATGACCTCTCTTGTCCCAGCCAGATCAGCTCAATCTGGTCTGCATTCTAAGCAAGTTGTTTTTTATTGGTATTTAAAGTGTAAAATAATGGTCGGGATTTTCCATTCTAAAATTGAATTATGCCTCCCCCCAACCCCCCCCCCCCCCCCCCACTGTTCATACAACAACATTCTCATCTTATGCTTGTTCTTGGTTAGGTGTCCTGCAGCTTCATGGAGGTCTCATGATTTTCCAGGAGCACAGTGTACATTTTGTGGTAATCAGTCCTATTCTGTTGCTGGATTACATAACAGGGTACAAATTAAAGAGCAGAGTACTTTAAATGGGGTCATTTATTTCAGATGTGTTTCTCGGAGGAGGGAAAAGGAAAGAAAAACAATTACTGTGGATTCCTGAATAAGAACAGTTCTGTCTGCTATTGTAAAAAAGTCAGGGAATGAAAGAAAGAAAAAAATAAAAGACTAGAAATTTGTGGCAACTATATCAAATGGTTCTAAGAAATCCCAACAAAACAACAACATTTTGTAGCCTTTGCAGGCACTCTTTGTGGTGGTTTTCTACTCATGTTATGGAGCAAGTACAAGCTATACAGAATAATATGGAAATGGAGTGGGAGATTAACATCTGCTCTGGCTGTGTAAAATATTTTATGCCTGTAAGCTCAGGGGCTTGCATTATGATGCCAAAGCTGCTTGACAGATGTGAAAGTCTCAAGCTGTTGTTTCCCAGGTGGCAGTGGAGGACAATAAGTACCATTTGAGGCAGCAGGTTGCTTCCCACTGGCTTTCTAAAATTGGTGGGTGGAGTGATTGGTCTCTTCTCATCACGATGGGCAAGGGAGTTTTTCTTTGGCAGAAGTGTCTTTTACCTATGGAAATGAATTCAAAACCACCTAAATGACCTTTGAACCATACAGAAAAATCTTCAAGGCCAAATAATACAGTTTAGAGGGTTAAGGTATGTCTGTACTGAAGTTGCAGAGAATTGAACAGCTGTCAGCATGGAGCTCAGTACAGGCTAAAGGATCTTGGCAAGGCAGTACTTTCCTGGCCACACACCTGCCTAAGCTTACTTTCAAAAATTATCTTATATTTGTTTTGGACTTGTAACAGCTTTTTGAACAGAACACTTCTATTGCTATTGTCACTTGTATCACAAGACTTTGCAATGAGTTGGTCTGGATAGGAGTGTCCTTCAGTTTCAACTTCATGCATTCATCATACCTCTTCTGACTTAGGAAATCACTATCAACCCTTTCTAAAATTTCTACTACAACAGAATTTACACATTTTTCTTCTTCTGGAGATCTGTGTTACATGTACACTGGATGTACATTAGGTATTAGAGGGTAGGGAAACATCAGGTTCTTGGAAACTCATTTAAACCTAAGATACTTAATAGTGAATAAGAAATTGAATATTTTTCAGTACTTTGCATTGCTAAATGCAATTAATAAATGTACAGAAAATGAGGTACCCTTTGTTTCTCAGAGTTTGTTTAGAGTGAATGTCTTAAGCCAGGCAGTTTCCTTTTTTCCATGCAAAGCAATTTCAGATAGAAGTTTTCTTTAAAGCTGCTTTTGCAAATGAAATTCTGTGTAGGAATCATACTGGCCCCACAGTGTAAGTAGTGGATAATCTTGGGTTTGTCACCTTCTTGGTTTGTCACCAGGCAGGCGCCTGTTTTGTCTTCCTTCTCCTTATGAAACCAGTCAACCTCTTTTTTTCTTCTCTTCTTTAGAAGACATCCTTCTTATTCCTGGGAAGAAGCGGGAGTAATAATTTTGTGATATTTTCCCATTCCCTCACAGGTCCTGTTGCTCACATCTTTTCTTCTTCTTCTTCAAAAGTCCAGTGACTTCTTTATCACAGTCCTCTATTGTGAACAGAGGAAAGGAATTTTCTGAATATTCTCTTTTGTGCCACTTTTCATATCATTGTGGCAGACTACACACCTGAATAATTCTTGATTTGGTTTTCTTCTTCTCTGATTTTCAGCTCTACTTTACAACATTAAATTGCTTGATTTATCCCACTTCCAGCTCTAAACATCTTTCAGATTATCTTCCAATATTCTTGGACTTCTACCTTGATGTATTTATATGATCTCTTATAGACCTATGATTCTGAGGTACTTACAAAAGGAAATGTATTGTATGGCTCAAATATAGGAACTGGCATTGCTGTTTCTGACAGGGTAATGTGTTCCTATATAAGGTGGGATATTTTCAGATTGATTTGGAAAAAGACCCTGTACTCTCCACTTATGAGACCCATGCAATTTACCCATAAACAGACCATTAGGCATCATTAGTGCAAAGAATAAATGTACCGTAGTTTCATATTAATTAAGTGCTCTCTGTAGAGTAAACTTTGAAAGTTAAATGAAAATTCTTAAGCTATTTTCTCAGGTTAGCCATTTCTCTTGGGGACAAGTAAAGCTCATTTTTAATACACATTCCACAACCATAGCTTACATTTACCTAAATGACCTACCAGATATATGGGTATTTTGGAGAAATGATCAATAAATTCTTAAGCTGCTTCTTCCACCAAACAGCATCTTTTAAATTCTTTTTACGCATTTGTACATATTTGGAGTGAAAAAATGAGAAAATATATAAACTGAGGTAAAATTATGTCTGATAAACTATGAATGTATTTATCACAGTGGGCAGATTTAGATGGAGAAGGTACAGGGATTCATACAGAATAAATCCCTGCCAGAAAAAAAGGAAATATTCTATCTTTTCTGCTCCCATTTCTGTTACATCCTCCCCTGCTTAGAGCACAGCAAATCTATGTATTACATTCTTTTGAGATTTGTTAGTAGAAAATATATCCAAGCTGCTGTTTGAAAAAGCCCACATTGGTGATGCAGCCATTTTTTGTAGGGGGTAAATATTGCTTTGTAACTATTGTCTACCTCATATTTACAGTACATATTTCCCCCATGTTTAGGTACACCAGAAAGCCTGGCAGAAAAAGAGCGACAGCTCTCTACGATGATCACCCAGCTGATCAGCTTACGGGAGCAGCTCCTGGCTGCCCATGATGAACAGAAAAAGCTGGCAGCCTCACAAATTGAAAAACAACGGCAGCAAATGGACCTTGCTCGCCAACAGCAAGAGCAGGTGAGGCTCCAAGAAAGAAAACTGTGAAAATGGTTCACACAGAATGCTTGTCACAAACTTGGTTCTGCCTGCTGTTGTTTCCTTTTGTGTTTTTTTTTTTTTTGTTTTTGTTTTTGTTTTTTTTTTTTTGTTTGTTTTTTTTTTTTGTTAAAAGAGCTCAAATATCTGCAGAAGTTGCACATTTTTTCAGAAAGAGGAAATATTATAGGACCTGAAAAAAAAAGGGAGGAGTGGATCATAGATTTCACAGATCTCCTTGCACTGAGATGCAATTTTGAGAGTTACGAACAAGCCAGACTATAACCATTATTTAACACTTTTTCTTTTTGGCAAGAAAATAATGAAACAAAAACCCTTAAGCATACTCAAACCTTCAAATACCTTGCACAAGTAAGGTTTGATTTGTTTGTTCAGGTTGTGAACAATTTGTATTTTCTTGTTTTGTCTTTTTGGTTTTTTGATTTTTTTCCTTGATTATTTGTTTGGTTTAAAGATGCAGTTGTCCAGCAAGCTGTCCTCTTCTCACTGAACAAACGTGCAACAACAATGATCCCATGCACTAGTCCCCTAGGCATTAGATCCGACAGATCCAAATTAATGTGTGGTTTTTAAGAATCTGACATTATTACTAGAATTATCTTTTCAGTTAAATATATTTTATAGGTTATATACAGCAATGTATGCTCTGTTGATTTTAATGAGTTGTGACGTCTGGTATTTTATGTGCTTGGTTATTTGCCCACATGTAGGAATATGGACTCATCCCCTAATGGAAAATAACATAAAGGAACACTGTAAAAAATCAGAAGTTAGAATGTCATTTAGCCATCTAGAGATGACACAGTAATTAACTATTGACACTTGTGAATAAGCTAGCACAAATTAATCTTGACACATTTGCAGACGAGTGATATCTTACAGTGAACACTTTGTAATTATATTTCAAAATGAAAATTAAATGACACTTAAAACTAGGTTGTCATGCTCAATGAAGCGAGCATGTAGCTCAACCAATAGGCAAATAAAATTCAGAATTTGAGCCACATGGTGCTTGTGTACCCTACTTTACTGTGTCAAGCCTATATACATCAAGACGATGCTATGGTAATTGCATTGCAGGGTCTTGGGTACATTTTCTATCACAAAACTGCTCCAGCAAAGAGGAACCTTGGAGATTAGATGCTCCATGGTATATTTCTTGTTTTCATCAGGAAATGCCTATTCAAATGGTGCTACATTGTGCATGCAGGTACAAAAAGCTGTTCACAAGCAGCCAGAACCCTGGCAGATCTGTTCCTTTGCACATGTAAACAAAAGCCTCCTCCTTCTCTTGGCTATGGTTTACTGTGTTAAGGTGCAGCCAGGTCATCAGCAGCTCCAAACAATACTGGATGTAAGGTAGTGTGTACCTGTGAAAAAAATGATACAGCACTGAGAGAGAGTGGCCCACAATGCAGCTCCATGGTCTGTATCTTTTCACTGTGAACCTGCATACTGTAACCATCTTTTACCTTTGCTTAGACTTTAGCAGCAGGGGTAATGTGGACATAACCCTGACAGACCTTATCTTTAGTTACAAGCACTGCACTTATAAGATGGAGTCACACAATTGGTGTGTTAACTCATTAAAAGTGGTAACTCCAGGTCTCACAGAGGTTTTAAATATTCCATGTAGCACCATCCCCATTAGGGTTGTTTCACCAAGCACAGGCACCACTGCTGGTCACTGTGCTGACAACAGCTACCTGAGCTTCTAGGACCTGCCCCATGCCTACCTGGGCACATGAACTGCCAGCTCTCTTTGATTCCCTTTTTCACTCACACATAAGGGTCTGCTCATTCAGTCCTCACTCACTGTATTTTATTGACTTGCCTGGGAGGTTCATCCAGATCTGTTTGAACACCAGTCTCCTGAAAGGAGTTTGAGCTCTGTTACAAACATCGGTGTTGTGATCTGTGAGAGCTGCTTGACTCCATGTTCTTGTGACCCTTTGCCTTCACCCAGCCCCAGAATCATCTAGACCTTAATTTGCCTCCTTGAGGCCATGTACAAGCCTTGAAATACACATGAATTTTGTGTTGATTTATCTTACAAAAGTGAATTTTAACTGAAAAAACTTACTGAGTTATTTCCATGTGACAGTGAGAGATTAAGGGAATGACAGCCTTGGTCTCCGTGTATGCACAATTACAAGCTGTTAATATGTGACTGCAAATTCCTTATGAGTTAATCTGAACAGTTTTCACTAAAACTATGTGATTGTTTATTTCCAAACCAACCTTGATACATTCCTGTCATTTTTTTGTCATAAAAACATTTTACTTTGCTTTCTCTGTTTATAACAGAGTGAGTGTGCTCAGAAGATGTTAGGAAAGGAGCTCAAGAGGGTTTTTACAAAAAGAGAAACAGTGGATTTTACAAAAAGAGAAACAGAGAAACAAAATACCTTTTGGTCACCAGCTTCTTGCTGTTTTATATGATTCTTCTGTTCTAGATAAATATTTACAGGAAGGGAAATTATACTCAAGAAATGAAGGTAACAGAAGTGCTGAGGCTGGGATTTCCAGGAAACACAAATCTTCTAATTTCAGCCTGCTGCACAGTTGCTCTCCTAAAGCAGAAGTCCAGTTGTTCCCTCAGCTCCCTGTGGCTTCTCCTTTGTGGCTGCCTTCCACATCACCCATTGCAGGGAGCAGCTCTCTGGTCTGAGGGCAGGGTCCTATTTCCTTTCTACTCCAGTATGCTGATTTTGTGGGAATCAGGGAGGTAGATGGAGTATCTGTAGCAAATTCTCACCAGTCTCTTAGTGTTCTCCACCCTGAACATTTGCTTGTCTCCGTCTGTGTTAGAGAAGGGATAGAGTCAACCTTTATCCTCCAGATCCCCTAATGAATCTAGTAAATGAGGATAAGAATATCTACATATTTCATAGGGTTGTGTGGAGGATGAGTTGCTGAGCACCAGGTACTGCTTTTACACAGAATAAGGCTCTGCTTCGCTAAGTAGCTCCAAGGATGGTTTTTGAGATTTGAAAGAGAAGTAATGTGCTGCTCATTGTGAAGGAAGTCACAGAAGCTTACCCTAGGAGCTCATGCTGAATAGTAAAACATCTACAAACACCAGCTAAGGCTCCAGTTCAGCAAAGCAGGAAAATGTATGTTTAACCTTAAGCACCTGCGTAATCCCATCCCCATTCAGAAAAGCACTTAATTTTAAGCATGTGTTTCATTCCTCTTATAGCTAACAGTAATGCATTACAGTTAAAGATCACCACAGGCTTGCATGCTTTGTTGAATAGTGATGAGATTATTCATATGCACACAAATAAACCTATGTTTCTGTGCTTTTCAGAGCTAAGGTCTCACTGCTTAAAATACATATTTCTTACTTGCTAAGTAGATTTTTATGTTGCATTTAAATTTACCTCTAAAAGATGCCCCATTTAAAAAAATTAGTATGCCTAATATTAATAAAGAATAACAAATATTATGTTTTTTGGTCAATAGTATTGAAATTTCAATATTGCTGTTTTAATTTAATGGAAATTTTATTTCTAATAGATTGCAAGACAACAGCAGCAACTTCTGCAACAGCAGCACAAAATCAATCTACTGCAGCAGCAAATTCAGGTCAGTGTGTTTTATTGCTCTCTTCTGATTATACTTAAGTTCCATTTATGGAGAGGGAAAAGTCTGAAAAAAAGCAGCCACATGCTTTACTAACAAGCCTCAGTAAAGATGCTCTTTATGGGAGTTCCTTGTGTCCCAGAAAATTATTGTCAGACATCTTTTTTTGTGCAAAGGTGCAAAGACCTTTAATAGGCAAAGTTTTGTCCTGAAAGTTATGAAGTATTTTTAAATTTCACCATCTTGTCATTGTTCCGAAATCTGCAATCAGTTTGATTTGCATTGTGTGAAGTAAAAACAAAGTCTCAGTTATTGTTGGAGGAATTCTGTGTTGAAGCAGTATTAAGCCCTTAGCACCAGTCTGCTCATGTACAAAGACCCACAGGTATATGCGTTCCAGGTGCCTTTGGAGTAATTATACCCTCGTGGATCTGGAAGTATTCTGGAGATATTTAATTATCTGTACTTGTACTCAGAACATGGTTTAATTTTGTTCAAGTGTACGTGGGTTGGGAGTGACATGGATATAGAGGCATTGTTGGCATGTGACTGTGTTACCTTCTCTGCTTCCCAGTTTGAAAGCATTTCCATGGGCCTGTTCACTGATTGAAATATTTCAATTTGGTCTGACAGGTGATTTTGCTGCCAATCATTTCTTATAAGCTTGGGCTATCCATTTCTTTTTCTTAATTAACTGATTGCTATGTTACTAGATGCCAAAACTGAAGTTTTTCTTTCCCTCATCCCAAAGGAATGCTTGTAAATACCTTTGAAAATGTTGTAATGCAGTTTCAGTTACACTTCTAAGGGGCTTATTTAACAAATATAGATGTGTTCATACCTCGTATGGGAGACACAATTGAATTATAAAGCACTATTATTGTTGCTGCCTATTAGGAGACAGTGTGTTCATATTAGGTGTACATCAAGGATGAAAGAGATATTAAGAATAGTGTAAGGAAAAAATACACCATCGTTTCTAAGTGTTATTTGCAAGTCTGGCTTCAGTAAAGAATAATATAGAAAGGTCAGCATAAAAGCTAAGACTGACACCTAGCTAAGTCTACAAAACAAAAGTGTTATCTGTATGAGAAATTTCTAATTTTTAAAATTCCTTTAAAAATTAGGAAACAGAAATTATGACTAGGTTTTTTGTTTCTGTTTGAAGAATTGTAGGTATGTTTGGCTGGGATACCTGCTCTGTAGTAAAAAGCTAAAAGGTACTTTATGTGTCACTTTAGTTAATACTTTCCAGTAGCTTTACCCTTCCACTATCTCCAGGGAAATGTGGTCTTAGAATTCATTCTAGAGTAGACTGAAGATTCATTTTCTCATTCACGTCCATCTTTCCTCTTACATAGTACTGAACCCTCCACAAGTTTTCTTTCCCATCCTTTCCTAGATGTATATGCAAATAAGTGTTACAATGGTTATTCTGAGCTAAACTATTTCTTGGTGACTCTTCCCTGTATTTGCTTCCAAATTCTTACCAAGAGCTCTTATGCCATAACTCCTCAGTGGTTTGGCCTCTTTATTGTTTTATGATTTTTACATTTACCTGAGTCTTATCAGTGTGTTGGGGCAGTGAGGATTGTTTCTTCTCCCATCTGGTCAGCCAGATTGGTAGTGGGCATCTCATGGCCCAAGGGATGCTCCGGTAAGAAGCGCTAAGCAAACTGAGCAGATGCCAAGTCAAACACCCAATGGTCTTATTATTTCGATTACTAAAAGTTCCCTGGGAGATTGTCTTCTAGGCTAAAAACCAGCTCACATAGTCCATTTGCTTGTGAGCCAAGTGGTCCTGCTTTGTTTATTTGTTCTGTCTTAATTCTATGGCAGGTTTGGCAGCCAGAAGTTGCTTGAGAGAGAAGTTGCTAAGTTGCCTTTAGCTGCTGTAGAATTGGTTATGACTGTCACAGTTTGAGATGTGTAGTTCCTTAAGGGCTAGAGCTGGGATGGAGGCAGAACAGGAGGCAGGTGACAGAAATAGTGCTGTGCTGGTTCTCCCAGATCCTCTGCCACCATCTTCCCAAGAAACTTTGGTACCAGTACTGAAGTCAGGCTGGTGACTCTGGGTGGAATTCATCGTATCAAAAATAGGTAACTGCAGTACAGATTCTATCTCAATTAATTATCCAGATTGTTCTTGTAGTGAGCAGTGAGAAACAAAGTGAATAGTTTCAGGATACAATTTGTCTTGTCCTAAAGTAGATATTTAAATTTATCAGATAAATTGTTCCCTGAAATGGCTGTTTCTCTCCATTAACTTAGAAGGATATATGTGCCAATGCCTTTAGTGTAGAGATCTGATTGAGATGAGGTGAATTTTGCTCTCTATGTCTTGAAGGGAAAACAAAATTTCTATTAAATGTTTACATTCCCAGTTTAGTTTTTGAGCCTGGTAGAATTTACAGCTCTGTCCCCAGTAACTTGATTTTGTTTAGAAGGTTTGTTCAAAGACACTCTTGAGCAACAATTTTCAGGAAACAGTGATTACCTACAGAGAATGGTGTGGGCTCTTATCTGTACTTCGTATGCGTGGGAAAAAGAGTAGCACCCTTCCCTGCCACTCCCCTTTTGAAGAGATTACAAAATGTGAGCAGCACAGGTGCCAGTTCCATCTGGTCAGGGGCCTATTCATGGCACAGCTACTCGAGGCAAGCACAGCTTGTTCTCCTGGATGCAGGAGAGGGGCACTGCTGATGTGATGTTTTCAGTGTGAGACACACAGTGTGGCAACTGTCCCCTCCTGAGGTGCAGAGTTAATTCTTGAACAAGAGAATCTGTGAATAAGTGCACCCAGTTTAACCATTTAAGCAATTAGAAATTGCTCTAGGAGGGGCTTATAATATGTCAGCCACATACAAAATTTAAAATGATTTATATTAAATAATGCACACCTCCTCTGGACAACTACTGGGTAAATATACTGAGAATTTGCATTACTTTGTATTTATTATTTATATTGTGCTGCATATTATCTGTTTATGTAATAATTTCAACACCTTGTTTCATTTAGTTGGTGAAAGGGTTGTTTGGTTTTTTTGTTTTTGTTTTGAGAACACTTATTGGAGCAACTTACTGCAGGCTTGTTATACATCCAAAACTTTGTCAATAATCTATGAGCAAAGAGCACTTTATCTAGGCTTAGTGTATGGAAAAAAGGTAGGTATTTCAAGAGTACAGAGGTCATGAAATGTTCTGCATAATCATCTCATGTTTTCTACGTGAAGCTAATGTTTCTATCAGGGTCTATGTGCTGGGGAAAGCAGTTTTGTTGGCTAAAAGGAGTGGGAATCTGGACTTCTCCTCCATCCTATCTCTGATTATCAGAAATTTGGCAAATCACATCCTTTTCCTCAATTTAAATGTAATGTTTTGAGAATCTTAAATGCAAATTTTCAAATAAATGCAGTGTATTATTACTTTTCAGCTCAAATGTTCATAATGTTCATAAACACTCTTCTACAGAGGAGTCCACAGAGATCTAGTATGCGAAATTAAGTTCTTCATTCCACAGAGCTGTGCAGAGAAATCACTGATTTCAGTGCAAATTAAAGTTGAGAAAATAACGTGGGGCAAATAAGAGCTCACAGACCAGTCTCCAGGTTGATTAAGATTTTTGTAAAATATATGGTTTTTCATTTGATTGTTTAATAAAAAATATTCATTCTGAAGTAGAGGGAATATAATTGGTCTAATTCAAGAACATCTCTTAGTCTGTGCTACGAAAGTGAAAATCTTTAGGAATAAGTGAAAAAGCTGGTTAAAGGAGGAATTTGGTTGTACATCATGAAAAATAGATTGGAAAAAGGGAAGACATGCATTTCTTAAATGTTTCCAAACCAGGGGTCCTGAAATCCCTGTGAATTCTCTGCCTCATTATGAGAATTCAGTCCTTTCAGAATGAGGCCTGGGGACTTCTGAGTCCCACCATGCCCATCTGAGGAAAAGAGGTGAATCCCACTGATGCTCCAGGATTTCCCTCTGAGAATGGGGGTGTATGTGTGGATTTAAGGGATGAAAGTTTTTAGAGCTTTCCTCCTTGTGGCTAGGTTTTATTAGAGCAAGTCCTAAATTTGATCTTTAAAAGGGACAGTGATGGTTGAGATTTTCTGCAGAATCTGTCATGAGGATAACTGTGAAAGATGATCCAAGCTGCTTCTGTCCATTTCCCTTCATCTTATTCCTCTTTACTGTGCTCAATGCCATTGCAGAGCATTTTGTCTTCTGTTTGAATCAGTACAATTTCCATTGCATAGAGAAACTGGTTTCCTCTGCTCTCATAAGTATTCTGTTTTCATTCAGCCACTAGAAGCTATTCCTAATAGTATTTTTTCTAGTTTTAATCTATACATTTGTGCTGTTCTACTTTTCTATAAATGTTCTTACATTTTCTGTTTCCCTTAAATAGAGTCAATGTGATTACTGTGATAGTAAACAGACAAAAGAATAGTAACATAAAATTACAACTATTTAAACTGTCTTTGAATAGAAATAATTTGAATCATAAGTAAAACTTAAGAGACTGAACCAATGAGTCTCTCTTCTTATCCATGATTAACTACTGACAATTGAGGTACCTGGTGAGCTGAATAAGGACGATCTCTTTATGTGAAGTACATGTCTAAAGATCAGGAATAATTACATTCCACATTAGCCTTCATAGCCTCCCTGACCTGGTTAATTAATTTTTTGCTAGGATAATAATAGTAGAAATAGATTTAAAGATATGCTTTTTCATTAAGTATGTAACTGACCTCTAATTTTAAGAGCTGAACCTTTCATTTATTGCCTTTTGGAGACATGTTAAAGCTCCTTGCAGAGAGCTTGCTGAAAATGCGCAAGCTGGAATCCAGTTATTGTCAGCTCTGTTATGCTCTCTGAGGTTGTCTTTCTTTGTAAACTCTATTTAGTGTTGACAAGCAAAACCAATGGCAGTTGTACTGTTCCAGCACTAGGGAATATTCTCCTCTACCTTTTTTCTCTTCTTTTTTTCTTTTGTTATTGATCATGAAACTGATCCCCTTCCAGCAAGCTCTGCTCAGGACCAAATAAAGTCATTGAAAGCAATTTGATACTTCTATTGGCAGGGTACGCAGATGAGATACTCCCTTGAAAGAGAGAGAGAGAGAGAGTTATAAACAAAGCTTAGAAGTCTAGGAATAGCCCCCAGCTTCAGCAAACCCTTAAAATATTTTGTAATTGTATCTTCAATCATGAATTAGCTAAGAAAAACAGACTTTTTTTGCCTTTATATTTCACTGCTCTATGCTGTTTTTAATTGCCCACAGGCACACTGTTGTGATCTTCTTTGGAAGTTTAAAACCAGGATAAAAATGCAAATCTAATTATTTCTTTTATCTAATCTAATTAACTTTTACAAGCAATGATAGATGCACAGCAGCCTCCATCAAACATTTTAATAATGATGTTTCTGGATTAAAGAATAGGTAAAAGTACTGTAATTTATAAGCAGTCAAGATTATGGCAATAGAAAATGTGAAATATTGTGGTGGCTTAATAAACTATAGCTGCAGTTTATTAATTTAAAGTAAAAAGGATGCATTTCCCTTAAAACCCAGTTTACTTGTGAATTGATTCCCTGCCGTCATTGGTATATATTTTTACTGTTTTTTAAGCAGCTCAGTATTAAAAATAATATATATCCAAGTCCCTTCTGCAGTGCAGTTGTGTGCAGTTGGAAGAGAGAAATGCTGTTGTGTGCCTGTAACTTGTAGCTGGCTGCTAAATGGCTGATTCCACTTCAGGGGCTCTGCCCTAGGTGTGGCACCATGGCTCCTGTCCAGCTCCTAACTTGCCTGGTGAAAATTGAAACTGATCCAATGGAGGAAAGACAAATACGCTAAACATCAAAGTCAAATGTTTCATATTTTATTTATTATTACATACTGGCTTATTAATGAGTTCTAAAGTCCTTATGTGATAATTTCTCAAGGAAAAGATCTGTTAACAGCCATTTTTTCCCAGTAAAAGGCATCTTCATGGCTGGCTGGCTTAGAATTTTCTCTGTCAGCTGTGAGGAAAGAGAAGTGATGTAGGATCCTTGCCTTCTCTGAGCAGCACATGCTATAAAAATATTCTGTGATGCTCTCTATCCTTCATTCAACCTCTTCCATACTACAAATGCTTTGGTATAACAGCGTGGTGGTGGCAGAAAAGGCAGTGTGTGAAAGGTTCACACTCTGCTACATGTAAGCTTCTGATCTTACCCCTTGGTCCCCCATTTGCAAGGATCCTGCTAGCTGCTCTGCCCCTGAGGCCCTCAGTCCCTAGAAACAATTTTTATCTTGGCAGAGCAGAATATAGCTCTGGATCTTAAAACTGTATGCAGTCATGATGGGGGCGGGGAGGCTGTGTTTTAAAAAATTTCTGCTGTGACCTTTTAAGAGTTAAATCAGCCATCTTGCAGTTTCCTAATTCATTATATGACTTTTTTTTCCCTTATTTCGCCTACCCGAGTCTAAACAAATTGTATTTAATGCAAAAATTAAGCCTTGTGTATCCCTTTCATATGACTTCTCTAATTATAGAGCAGTAAATGGTAGAATAGCATATGTTAGCAACATGAGCAGCAGTCTATGAAATGAGCTACAAGTTAATAAAATGATCTTGTGGTGGTGTTGGCCAAATGTTAACACACATGTTTCGAAAAGTGGTATTTCAACAGACTTGAAGAATAGGACTTTGGCACACGGGTGCCGAATATGATCTGATGTGTGGAAATTAGTTAAACCAAAGTAAATGTCATTGTTTCTTGGGCTCATGTTGGTGCAGAAAATGATAGTAGCTGTCCTCCCACTTTCCCCTCTCCCACGTGTATTTTAAAATTGGAAATGAAGACATAGGCATCCCCAGTTCAAGTCCTGCTGCTTCGTTTGCTTGGGGCGTGCTGTGCTGCATCCTCACCAGTGGCTTAAGGGCTTGTTCGCAGCTGTGCCTCTGCCAAAGCCAGAGGCTAAAATCTCACTGATTCTATTCAGCCCAGACACTTCTTCTACTGACTTCACTTATAGAAGAGCCCATGATTTGAGCCCTTCTAATTTAGAGACAGATTATAACTAGCTCCTGAATAACAGCAGAGGATCAAGCAAATATTTGCTGCCCACCTGTGCTGCTGCCTGGGGGTCACTCTTGGCTGGTGCTCTATCTGTTCCAACCTAGTGTGGAGCAACAGCCATGGCTGAGCCAGGCACCCTGGTCTGGCTCCCAAGGAGTTTTGCAGAGGTGATGCCCCTCTGAACCTCTCTGGTGCCGTTCTGTCATTCTGATGATGTACTCCTTTCAATATTGCAATATTTGGGATAAGGTAATAGTAATGCACTATTCGCTCCAGCTCAGAAAACCAGTTTCATTCCTAAGTGGCATGAGCACAAAGTAAAATAGATAACTGGGAGTGGAAATGGTGCCAGTTGGCAGCCTATCCAACAGGACTGATCCTGTGAAGCCTTATTTGCTTGAGTAATACCTGCTCAGGCAGTGTTTGATGACTTGTGTACTGTTACTCACATAAGCGGGCTTTGCAGAAGTTAGGATGTTAGTATTGTGGTTGGAATATCAAAGGTATAAATGTGGCAGGGATTTTAGGGAATGCAATTTGTTTCATTAGACAAACAGATGTAGCTGGAAAAAACAGGCAACCATTTGGGCAGACCAGCTCTTTTTCATGTCTTGCATCAGTGTTACATGGAAACATATCCCAGGACTGACAGGAACTGCTTGAGATATTGGCCTTTCATTTCTAATTAGTCACTTTTTCTGTGATGATTTTTATGATTGACAACCACGTGATGGCCAAGAGGGAAAACAATCAAGTTTTGCATTGCTTTTTATTATTTCCTTTTTTTTTTTTTTTTTTTTACTCCCGCCACCTCCACTATATAATGCACTAATCAGGAGATACTGGAAAAAGAAAAAAGTTAATAAATGCCACTATTGAAATGACTTGATTTATGGAGATATTCAGATATACAGGCAAGACTGGAATGTGGTGATATCAGAGGTCAACATTTCTGTCTGCAGAAGCAGGTACTTGGAGGAAAATGATGAAGTAGAGCTCCACATTAAAAAGGCCAAAAGCATATAGCAAATAAATTGTAAAGATTTCTTGAAATCTCACAGTAAAAACTTAAATTTATCAGATGAACAAATCCTGGCTTAGGAATCGAAGCATTTTTTAGTTGTAATTGTGGAAATATTACAGAATGTAAGCATATTACTGAATCAATTTGAGCATAAAAACTTATTTTTAATATACTTAATATCATGACAGCAAGGAAGAAGTAAGTGCATTGCTCTCTGAATGCATTCAGGAATTATGAGTTCACATAAAGAAAGCAGTAGTATGTGCAATCCAGCAAATGAGCAAACTAGATGCTGTTTAACATTTGGTATGTGCTCGATGGCATGTAAGTAAAAGTAAAGTGAATGAATATTTCTAATATTCACTGTTTTATGCAACCAGCTAATCCAGACACTCACAAAAATGTCAAAGCATAGTTCTCAAGGAAGATAAATGGCGTTGCCTGGGATTTACCTATCTAATCTTAAAGTTGCTAAAGTAAGGAAAAATTGGTTTAGGACTGTAGTTTACATGCTATTTCCCTTTGTCTGTAACATTAGAAACCCCTCTCCCCAAATAATTAGATAATATAGTGGCTTGTGTAGTATGCAAGGCTTTTGCTTCCTTGAAAGAACTAGTCTTTAATATAAATCTTGTATATATCATCTTCAGCAAGTTGAGCATTTGCACAGCTTGGGTAAATTATGTCTATATTGAGAATCTAGAAGTTACACAGTGTGCATTCCATACTTGAGGGATGGGAAATAAAAATTGATATACTGTGTGGCACGTGATATAACACAGTGAAATATCTTTTAAATTCCAGAGAGATGCACTGACATCACCACGGTTAATTCAAATGCAGTAACTCCAACAAAATGTTATTAACTTTAAATTGAAATTTGTAATCATTCAGTAAAAAGAAAATAAATGATGTAAACAGTATACAATGGTGCATTATGAAATGCTGAATTAATTTTATTCACCCACCCTAAATGACAGTGTAAGAAACCATTAAAGTTGTAACACCAAATAATAAAAGCAAAGAACTTCACAGTTGATGGTGAAGTGTGAAATCCATCTTGAGACACACCACTGTCACACAGTATGGAAGGGCACTTCTGAGTTAGGGAACTTCATTTCCAAGTAATGTATTAGGCATTTTTATTCCATAAATGAGAGATTAACCAGTTGGGGGAATATATGTTTAGCTTAAAATTTAGATCAGGTAGACAGATGAGTTGCGTGGCTACTTGCTACAGGTAACAAAATGGTGCAATATGTACCTAATAGCCTGAGGTTCTGTACTTGACAAAGCAATGTATATAATATAATATATAGAGATAAACCCTACTCAGAAGAGGGGGTATGGCACTTGTTTTTGCTCTGACAAGAGTGATTGGTATGATGAACGCTACTATCACATTTCTAGCTTTGCGTTTTCCATCTCATTGAATTTTATTGGTGCTATATTTTCAGGATACTCATCTCCTCTGTAACTGCATATCTGAGTGTCTCATAAGCTGAAGTGCATTATCCACACAACACTCTTTTGAGGCAGAATAAAAAGCATATAGATATTTGGGGGCATCTAATTTTAGATATCTAATTTGGGTGACTGAATTAGGACTTTTGGCTCCATATATAAAGCAGTCCAGGTGCTGTGAATTATGTTCTGTTGATTAGACAACGAGGCTCCTAATTTAAGCACCTTAGTTAAATTTCCAAAGTGGCTCGATCCTGTTCTTATATGAAATTTGACAGACTTGAAATCTGTGGTTTCAGAATTCATAGGGTGGTTCTCTACCATCTTGATCATATTTTTTATTATGACTTTCTGTCAACTTATCACTTGCCTTAATTTACTCTTTTGGAGCTTTTAGCCAGAGTGAATCCTCTTCAGCCAGAC
The DNA here is from genome assembly GCF_024509145.1 of Vidua macroura. NCBI lineage: Eukaryota > Metazoa > Chordata > Aves > Passeriformes > Viduidae > Vidua > Vidua macroura. The sequence goes on from NC_071576.1 coordinate 50,625,948, forward strand.
AGAGAAATATTTGTTTGCTCCTCTCACCCACTGCCCAGCCGCAAATGAAAACCATTTTGGGTAGCCTGAGTCTCCCATGTGGCTGAGCTGCTGACCAGAAGCATGAGCATTGTCATACACAAACAGGCAAGTGAGGAGGCTATTCTCACTGAAGTCTGCTGTTTCCCAAATCCACGTATTTTCCTTGCAGATGTGGAGCAAATTCCATGGCTGTGAAACATCCTTTGAACAGCGGCTTTATTTTGGAGAGAAAATAAGTTTTTATTTGAAGAATACCTACACTTCTTGGTGATGCCTCACACAGTTTGTAGGGCATTCAAGACTTACTTGAAACAGAGTTAAATAATGTTTTTTATTTAATCAAAATGGTTGTTTCTAAATGGGGATCTTACATGCCACATTTTAGGCCAGAATATATTTTTACAGCCAAGTTATAAACCTCTGAAAAAGGGGGCTTATAATGGAAAGGTTGACACAACGTTAATTTTGGTGTTGTAAATGCAATGGTATAATTTTGGAAAAAAGCCTTTATAGCTCTGTAAGATATTAATTGCAGGAAATTACAGCATATCCTATTAAAGTATTATGTCAGTGGCATACATAGCATATAACACCTTTGCATATTCTCCCTTGTTTTCACGGCAACATTTTGCATTTTGGTCTGTAAAGAGTAGGTGGATAAAGTGACTCAGAGCTTCTAATCACTTTTGCTCAAGGGGAAAAATCCACCCTGGGGTAATGATTGCTTATGGCCAACTCTAGACACTGGTATTCTGTTAGGAGGTAAATCGGATATGAGCATTGAGGAATTAATCAAATTCTGCTCAAACAAAAGTCTTTACTTTGTTTTGTGGCTTGTGGAACAAGGTTTTTAATTTGAACCCAATTCACATCAGGTTTAGCCAGGCTCTTTCCAGAATGAAGACCACTTTTATGGCAAACTTATTTTTGCTGATGATGGCTTACTTTTTATTTGCTTACACTTTCAGAATCATTCCTGTTACTGTGACTCCATAGTAGACACAGTCACTTCCCTTTTTGGTGTCTGTTTAGTCACTTATTCAGAAATGTACTTAATGTTCATGTGGTGGAGCCAAATGTGTTGATCCCTGTTGAGCTGAACAATGTAAATATTTACATTGCATTGTACAGTTTTTGTTACTAAGAAATAGGTTATTGATTGCATTTCTGTCACTTTTAGGATTGCAGGGGCAGGAAATAATAGTATCATGTTTTCTTTGCAGAGATTTGCTTCTATAACGTTATAATTTGTTAAGATCTTGATTTTAATATACATTGAATTGTTGCCTTTGATGACAGTCTCAGGATAGATGGTTTTTAACAGTGATTGCTATTTTTAACAAAAACGAGCTATTACTACATCAGTTCTTTTCTGACTGTCAAATCCTTCAGGACAAGTGGGCCACTTCTTCATATTTGTGAAGCACCTCATTTTGAGGTCATATTCGTGCCTGGTGCTTTTCATTGCTACTGTGGCACAAATTTGCAGGGAGGAATATAAATAACAACATGCACAGGGGTTTGTTTAATGTATAAATGGGATCTGGAATCTTGATATTTTATGTCTTCCCCTTTGATAACAGAGGAACATGCATGATTCTTTACACAAAAAAATAAAAGTACTGACTTGTACAGCTGATGAGTTTTTAACAAGATGGGAGAAAAGGCCTTCTCAAAGACCCCACTTATATGCAAGTTCATTGGACCATTGATGTTTTCCGCTATTTGCAGGGCTTTAGCATTTAACCATCAACTATATCTGGTTTTACTTATCAAATCCAGAACTGCTTTTTTTCTGCCTGCTGAGCAGGGAAAACTCCAGCTTCTTTTTACTTGGGTCTCCAAGTATCATCAGGATTAAAGCTGTCAGAACAGTCAGGCCTCTTTATTTTGTGGCTTTCAATACAAAGTGTAATATTGTTGCTTGAGAAATGGCAGGTTTTCAATGTGTTAGCTAAAAATTGCGGAGTGGACAAAATAAAAAAAAAAAAGGCCCCTGTTAATAGCAGGCATTGAAATATTTCTTTCACCATTTCAGGGAAAGAAGATACAACTCTGCACTTTAATTTGTTTTTATTCTACACCAGTAATTTTTCTGTATTGGCTTAATCCTACACTCAAGTATAAGGAAAAACTCACGCTCAACTTAGTGAGAGTTTTGCTTCATTGAATGCAGTGCAGGGTACCATTTCCTCAGCTGGTGTTGTTCATATTCTTTCCATTTATGTCAGTCTAATACTTGAAGTACAGAATTAGGCCCTCTTTTTAAATACAAAAGGAGCTCACATGGAAATGACAGCATTTCATTTTGCCTTTTTTTTTTTTTTTTTTTTTTCTTTTGTAATTGTAAAATATTCCTCTGCTCTGTGTGTGAATTTATATTTGGGGATAAGTGTGTCCATCCACCACAGAGAGCCCAGAGGTAGCTGATATATTGTGCATGAATATTTTTGTCTTGCATGTGTTTACTTCAGTTATCACTTTGTGCAATTAAGTTGTTTTTTTTTTAATCTTCAGAGTCCTTTTTCTTTTGATTTATCCAGGACAACATAGATGTGTCTTTGTGATAATGCTTTGTAAATAGCACAACTAAAATGACATCTTTATTACTTTCCTTTTGGTTTGCTTTAATTAGGAAAAGAGTCTCTTCCTATGCAAGACTACAAATCTGTAATTTTATTTACCCTGTCATTTTGCTACCAGTTGAAATATGCAGGCATTTTAGACATAACTTTAGGAGGAACAGAATGTACTAGTAATTTATACAATAGACACTGATGATTATTGACCATTAAAGAGTCGTAAAACATTTCCTCTGTGAAATAGATCTAGCATCAAATGTCTTTATTTCTGACAGTAAATGTTTCAGGTTTACTTCACAGACACTAATGTTAGTGCATAAAGGTAAAAACCTGGCTAAACGCTGGCAAAGAGAGGTCACCTCTTAATAAATGTGAGGAGTTGCAAGCAAAAGGAAAAAAAAACAAACTCTGAAGGTAGTCCCAGGCTCATGCGTATATTAACCAGAGCAGATGAAATGATTTATTGGGTTTTATACACAATCTGTAAAGGGTAAGCATTGCTAACAGAATGAGTGGCAGCCTCAGGGAGCTGAGTAGCCCCCAGGGACCAGCCTTTGTTCCTCTGGACTTGACAGACATGTGTCCCTGTTAAATGAGGGCTTAATTTCTCTCATATGTGCACAATTTCCAAGCTCAACAAAGGCAGCCAGGACCGGAGCTATTTAAAAGAGCCAGCTCAGGAGGAAGCATTCCTGGAGAAAGGGGATGCTAAGGGGCTAATTACTCGCCATCGTTCAGCAACTGAATTTTTTTCTTTTTTTTTTTTTACTAAACAAGTTCTATTAACATGGAACTGCCACTCACATTTTACATAAACATACATTAAAAGTCTAAAGGTGCTATTTCTCTTTGCAAAATTGCCCTTTTAAAGGTCCTGGTAGCTAAAAAAAAAGAAAGAAAAAAAAAGGTGGACTCATTTCATTTTGAATCTGCAATGAAAATCATGATCTCTTTAAGGTCTTGGAAAGATTTTTTTTTTCAAAATGTCCAATGTCTTCCTCTTATTTCTCAGCCTCTCCTTTTCTCACGTGGTAGTAGGAATTGTCATTAGTGCTTATTGCTTTATGTAACTATGATAATTAATATTGTCCAGATTGTTGTTCAGCATATGTAAAGCATATTAATATTTACTTCATTACTTGTCTAGTATGGTATGCTTTTTATAAGCCTCTCATTGCATATTTAAATATGTCTGAATATGTGTTTAAATACGTAAGAAGACCTCTATGGTGCCTTTTGTGTAGTCTAGTGGTGCTACCCCTCACAAGTAGGTGTTTTTACACCCTTTTTCCAATGTGGGGCTCAGGTGCCTCCTGTGTTACTGGCAGTTAGCATTCTTTGTGGAGAATAGGTCCATAGTTTGACAGATTGATGTAATTTATTTTTTTAAATGTGGAAAACACAATTATTTTCTTTGGATAGTGCTAGTGAAATCTGTTGTTACCTTGAGAGAAAGATGAGCCATTCCTGTGCAACAGTTTGAAAAGGTGGAAAAAAGAGTTTCCCATTGCCCTGTGAAGTCGTTGTCTGAACAGGCTTCAACATGACATAGGAGAAGGCTTTGGGTTGTGTGGCATCAAAGCTTGTAGCCCATGCTTAGGACATGGTGCATGTACAGTTATGAAAGCTGAGACAACAGCAGCAATTATAGAATGATCTTGGTAGAAGCAGCTTGCTTTTTGGATCAATTTTTTCATGTGATTTTGTATTATAACCTTATTTTAAATTTCCAGTTAATTGCCCCCCTTCAGAACCAATGTATTATATTATTTTATTTACAATATAATGATTATAATTACCAGAATTGTGTTTGAAATTAGTTGAGAAACTTACAGCCTTTCATATCTACATAAAAGAATTGCAAATCAAAAAGTATTAGAGATTTTTTTTTTCCTAATTTCAATATTTTGATTCAGTATATCCATTACATAATCTTGGCAACATAAGTATCTTAGGTATCCTCATAGAATTAACTGAGGAGTTTTTATTTTTTGAGCTTCTATTGTATGTATAAGAAGATGGTAAATGAACAATCTACAGGTTGCAGAGTGCTAAGAATGAAACTAGCTTCAAAATATTAAATGCTTTTAATCTTTCCTGAGTAGACAGTCCTCTAGCAATACGAAGAATTAAAGATTTTAGGGGTAGCATTTTAAATGAAAAATCTCTATTTCTTTTCTTAGAAGAATGGAATGGATGATGGATCACTGGAATGGCATGAAGGACTGTCAGCTTATCTACTCTTTCCAGGCTTTGCTTTTTCATGCTGAAGAAGGGAAAAATAGCAGTAGGAGAGAACACAGTGTACCCTAGCACTTGTTGAGAATGGTGTTTTAAAAGTTGTTATTAAATAAATAATCCTCTATTTCTTCTCACTAAGTAAATGAATTCTGATAGGATAGAAGCCACAAACCTGTCCCAGATGCTACTTACCTCTGCAAATCAGGAATACCTCCACAGAACAGCACATCTGTACCTCTGCCTTCTTCATCCTGGTAACAGATTTACAACTGTCAAGGCTGAAAGTCACTCATTTATTTTCTTTCTCCCTAGAGATGACGAAGTACATAACACTTGATGAGCTGCAGCATCCAGGACCATTAAGTTATTAATGCTAAAAAGGCCCATTTTGCAGGGTGAAATTCTTGCCTGGATTAAAACACTGCTTCAGAGGAAGTTAAGGAGCCACACATATTGAGGGACATTTGGTAGTTATAAGACCTGGGGAAAATGGTTTAACCTGGATTGCATGTAGAGTCTGACTAAGCCTTTCTCTAAAGATTTGTTTTCATTTTCTGGAGGAGGAAGGGTTTCTTACCAAGAGACTTTCTTTCCATCTGATTAATAGAAAGCACCTTCTAATCAGAAAGGAAGGTCCCACACAGATTATCTTCTTGTCATGCTATGACAGGACCCAGATTTCACTGAGGCTTTTGTGAAGAGCTGAGGAGAGTATTAAAGCTCTGGCTCCACAGTATTTAACTTAGCTTTTTTTACAATAATAAAAAAATAAGATGAACTAATGCTTACTGTTACCAGCTAAGAAAGAACTTTTATACCTTTGCTGTATTGTTGTCTGGTTACCAGAATGAAATGTTAATCATACAAAAGCAGCATATCTCTCTACTGAAGAAAGAAGGAATAATCAACACTTCTCACATTCTTGCTGCCTGGCACTTGGACTCAGTGTTGCACTTCTCCCCATTTCTTAGATATTTTTCTATATTTACCAACAGCCACCTTTGTCTTGTGGGAGGTTTATTACTATTTGTAGCTTACTTTCATAAAATGCTCATAATGAGTGCAAATTCAGACTCAATCTGCCTGTTTGTTTCCTGTGTTTATCATAGCATTTAGTTTTAAAGAAAAAAATGTATACAATCCCTGAAACCAAAGTGTTTTAACCTTGATTTCCTAAGGAAAGGACTTTCAAACAGCTGGGCTGTGTGTCTCTCTGTCAGAGTTCCAGCTCAAGAGTTTTTGGACACAATAGGTAATTAGGTAATAACATTTGAGATATAGGAAAAAGTCTAAAAGGTATTGCATTCAGGTAAGTTTCAATAAATTAGTGGCCCTGATAAAGCTTTTCAGCTTGTCCTGGGAGTAAAGGCTTTAGACTAACCCATCCTTTTATTAGAACCTGAATAATTTAATTGGGAAAGAGATGTTACAATGCCCTAAGTTCAGGCAAAGTGTTGATCTGGGCTTATATTTTAATAGACAGCAGAGAAACAAAACTGTGTTTGCATCTCATACAAAACCATGGGAAACAAGCATTCACAAATCACAGTTCTTACCAAACTACTCGCTCTAGATAAGCAAACACTTCCCATGGAAACAGAGCCTTGGGTACTGAGCAAAATAGTGCTCTCTTTCCTTCTTTGCAGAAGGTCTGCACATGTCAGAGAAAAGAGAATGAAATATATTTCATTTGTGGCGATACATTTCATCTCAGCCTACATATTTTCTGCAAATTTACCAGTTAGAATTTTGTTTGAAGTTTCAGTGATTTGCTTGGAATATGCTGCACAATTTGAAAAAAAGATTTTGCTGGGAGATTTTGCTCTAAAGAAGCAGTCAGTCTGTCACCTGCTGTAGCTCTCAGGTTCTTCCCTTTGTTATGTTGGCATTGCTGAAGCATAGTTAAAATGTTTTCCATTTTATGCACATGAGGCTTTGTGAAATTAATGCTTTCTGAAAGTTTGGTGGCAGTACTATGAATTTGCTGACAACAGTCCTATCTAAATTAGATTTATGGACCTGACTGAAATAATTGAGGTTTTGGTGCATTGGAGACTTAAATTATATTTTTGCATATAAGTTTCACTTCATTTATTCCTTTTTGTAATACTCCATACTCCGGGAACAAGTATTCTATCTAACGTACCAGGTGCAAGACAAGTGCTTTAATTTCGTTAGGGTGTCTCTATAGTAAGAGAGTTTCTGACAGATCTGTAGCTTCCACATTTAATCCATACATTTTAAATTATTTTTCCATAATTTGAAGCTAGGAACTATTTGCCTTAAAATATACTGAGCTGTTTTTTGTGTGTCTTAGGAAGGAGGTACAACTGTGCCTGGACAAAGTCTGGTACTTTGTCAAGTACTACACTATTAATTTTTATCTCTGGGCCATAATTTTCTCCTGACAGTTTGTACTTTTTTCCCCATGTGTTCATTGATAGGTTTATGATATACCCTGTTTTTAATATAAAAGGCTTCATTTTATAACCGCACCAGTCCAGTTTCTCATAATGGTTCACCTGCATTCAGTGTTCTTGTGCTAGGGAAGCTGGGCAAACTTCCTAACCAGGAAAAGTGTGGTGTATTTGAGGAATGACTGGGGGATCTGTCTGTTTTATTTTTCATGAGGCTTAAAATGACACAATATAATGAAAAAATCTTAAAAACTGTACCATGACTCTCAGAGGAAGCTCCTTGCTTCTTCTCTTGGGCTGACAGCTCTAGACTCTTGGTTGGCTGAGTTTATGTGCTTCCCAATCCCTTTCCAGGATTTATATCCCACCTATGTGACTGCTCTGCAGGAGTCCCCCACAGCTTGGGCTGGGTGGTACCCCTGTCAGTGAGATGGGTTGGTGTACACCACAGAATCCATCCTGCTCTGTCCTTTGGGACTCTCTTGGATGTGAGAGGAGTGGAGCAGCGTCCATCTGACATGGAACCCAAACTTTGCCTGTGTTCAGCCTGAATCCAGGCCTGTGTAAGAAGTAGCTGAGCACAGGCTCAGTCTTACAGAGGCACAGCAGAACATTTTAACCCTCACATTTAAAGAAGGCCTGACTTAAGAGTGTTAACTCTTTTACCCAGCACTCACTCATTTATCACATCTCACATTTGCTGTGGTTCTTGGACTGGTACTCCAGATCAGAGGCATCTTTCTGGGGAAAGGAAGCCCTAAAGTTCCTGAAATCTCTGTTCATCTCAGCAGAAAATGCAGACATCAGTCTGATTCACTGTCAGTTTAGTGAGTAAAATAATTTAACAGAAAAGGGGCCACCAGGGCTGGCAGGAGAGCAAGCAGGGGAACAAGTGCCTGGGAAAGGAGAAGGATTGCAGAGAGACCACTGGGTTGGGAAGACTTTTCAGTTTGAGGGGGGAGGTGTTGCATCCTGCAAGCAGAACTATGAAGTGGAGTTTATTGTAGCAATTTTAATCCTTTTCCTTCTGAAATTTGCTATTACAAAGGTTGTCTGTGGCATTATAGCCAGTTCTGTGAGGAGACCTTGCTGTAGTACATGGCAACAAGAGAAAAAGGAGCTTCACTCTTTAGAGCTTTCAGGTTGGCAATTTGAGTAGAAAAGGAACATACCAGATTTGTATTGTTAGCCTGATTGCCTCTGGAAATGAGCTCTGTGCAACTCCACCGCGTGCATTGAAGTGCATGTGCCACTAATTTTTCAGCCTGTTGGTGGATTTCACTGGAATTTCATAGAAAAATAGATGTTTCAAGTAGAACCAAGTTCCTACAATCTTAGTGAAAGCAGACAGCTAGACTGAGGTGAGGGATTTTGTCCGTACTCCTTCAGACTGGTTGGGTTTCTGAAATGTATATTTACATGAAAAGTACCTGTGTGAAAACTTGCTGAATGAGAGGATCCAGAAGGGGAGAGACCCTATCAATAACATAATCACAGGAAAAGCTTCACTTCAAGCTTTAACCTCAGCAGATAGTGAAGTCAAATTCCTTAAAGTCACAAATCCATTGGCTATATTTGCCCTTGAACCTGTGAAAGCTCTCATGTCCCTTTTTAACAGTTGGCATGCCAGAAGCAAACAGGGACTGGAGATATTCCCTGTTGTTGGGTGATCTATGACCTATGGCCTAATAGCACTTCCCAAGAAAACCTGCCTACTTGGAATAAATATTGCCGTGGAAAACATCTCAGGGTTGGAAGACAAGAGAAATTGCTGTCAAATTATGATCTCATAGTGTTTCCTGTAGTGAGAAAAAAGTCATTAACTAAAAATGTCTGATCTTTTGGTTTCCATTCAGTACTTCAAAGGGGGATTATTGGTGTTTTAGAGAAGTATTTAAAATGCATATGCGAATACACAGGGGTATAAGTGAAAATATGGAGTAGCAGTAGAAAAAAGTTATAACACCCTTGAGTTTGGGATAGCTTCTTTAACTGAAAAATCACAAGTGGATTATACACACATCATACCATCAAAGATATTGAATTTGTTTTGGCAAAATACATGCAGAAATATTAAGTAGAGTAGTGGGAAAAACTGGAAAAAAAATGAAGAAAATTCTGAATAATAAAAAATACAGTATTTATATAGGTCATTCCTTTATGCTGACAGAAATTTTTACTGGGGAGTAGTTCTAGTCTTATATGGTTACAAGAACATGAGTTTCTTCTTACTAATTTTATAATTAATAGGAGGAGAATTTTAGGTAAAATAATGTGAGAACTTTACTGTGATACATAGAGACAGTGTAAAGGTGGAAAATAGATATATATGCATGACAAGTCTCTCTATGCTGGGTGTCTGAGAAATCCTCTTTCCACTGTCTATTAGTTGGTTCTGCCATTTTTCCTTTGTTTTTTTTTTCACTTTAATATTCATAGCCACAGTTTTGGAAAAGGGGTTAGTGAACAGTTGTTTGATTCATTCATTGTTTAAAATGCTTCGAAAATCAAAAGTATAATCAAAGGTCTAAGAATATTGAAGAAACGGAAATAGTTGCACAGTGATATTTCAGAAAGATTTGTTGTTAATGGTCTTTCATTTTAAAATAGCCTGATTGTATAATTTATTTCTTGAATTAAAATAGCTACAGCTAATTCATACAATCATCCCCCAGTTCAAGCATTTAGTTCTGCCTTATACCCAAGGTATCCTGAGTCATCAAACTACACATCTAATCTTGCTTCTTGCATACACACACACTGCATAAACTCTGCCCACCTCTACTCTATTGGACCATGCCTTTATCAGGGATTACTCGTGACAATATAAACCATGAGAAAGGGAGAGATTCATAAGTTTCCTACCTGTCACCAGAGAAACAAGATTAAAAATACAGTTTAATAGTGTGTGTAGTTCTGGTGTTGCTGGTTGTCTGCAGCAAGTGGGTACCAGTGAAAGGACATAGAAATAAAAATCAAAGGTTTGGTAGATCCTTTTCAATATCCTTGTAAATCTGAGCAATTGGTTAGGAAATATGGAAGAAAGAACTCAGTTCACTGCTGAAATTAGCAATTGAATTCCCTTAAAAACACATAATCCTTTTGTTTAAAAGTTATCAAAAACTTATTTATTCTTTCTTGGAATTATTTTTTTCCCCTTGACATATAAGACACTGACTACAATTAATTGCAAGTCACTGGTAGAGCTGAACTGAGGCTATTGGAATGGTGCTATAGTAGAGTCAATCCTGTTAAATGTTGTGGATGTTTTGTCATGGTATGGATGATCTTAGACTCTTCAGTCACTATTGCTTCTAAGAAGCAGTGGATGTTTCTCTCCCTAAAGAACTGCAAAATCTGGCTAGATAAGACTCAAAAGAATGGTTATAAAAAGGAACTTTTATTTGTCCTATTTTCAGGCAAGAAACTCAGACATCTAAGTGAGTTGCTCAGAGTCTCACAGGAAGCCTGGGTGGAGCTGGGAATTGAATGCAGATAACCTGAGTGCTTGGCTCAGAAGACCACTTAAAAATGTTTTAGAATGTGGTTTTATTATCTATTAAGTAGGGACTGAATAACATGGGAGATCTGAACTGGGGAATGTGCTAGGTACATAATATATCTTCAGTGGATGTGCACAGTATTTTCTAGGAGAGTATAACATAGGTTAATATCATTTAGAATGTGTCTCAGTACACTGAGCATACACTGGAAAACACTAAAGAAAGGGAGTTTTTAGATTGCTAATGATTTCCTTTTAAGGAACATGTGACTAAGGGCTGAGACAATTTGCTGCTGAAACTGCTTACTACAAGCCTTTGAAAACTCCCTGTCTAGTTATTCACATAGGAAATATCTGGTTGCAGGCACACTTGGCTGTGCAGGCTTCCATGAGTACCCCATATTTATAAAGCCTGTTCATTCAGGCCTTTGAATGGGAGCAGTCAACAGAAAGAGTAATTTTTGTGAATTCTTTTTAAGTATATAGTGAACTTGCCTCTTGACTTTCGCATTTGATGCTTCATTGTGATTCACACAAAGTACAAAAGCCATATGCAACAGAGATAGATAAACACAGAGATGAAATATCACCAGTTCATTTAATTTTTAGTATTACTGAGTCTTTTTTTTCTTTTCCACCACTGATAGTATTTTTACTCTGTACCTGCCTATAAGTTTTCCATCTCTTAGGCTGTCAGTTTGTTATCCTACATGAAAAACTATACTCACTTAAGGCTGTATTCTCAGAGGCTTTTGGAAAGTGGCCTGGAAAAATTATTTGCATGCCTGTTAGCACTAGCAAAATCCCAAACTGTCTCTGTTAGTGAGTGTGTCTAAGCCTTCAGTTCTTTTCCATGATTTTCTGTAGTACTTGAGAAATATTTTATCACTACTACTCTTAGAACCAGTAATACTAATCTGTTACTGGAATTCTTTTAATTTCACCCTTAGCCAGATTAATTTACATGCTTCAGACTTAACTAGAGTGTATTTAAATGTCCAGAAAGTGATTTTCATGTGAGGCTGGCATGATTTCTGGCTTTGGATCAGCTAGCTGTTGCTTCACTTTGAGTAATTCTACACAAAAAATAGTGGTTGTACAAATCCTTGCAAAATGAAATCATCCAGTTTCCTAGAGCTCTGCTTTTTAATTATCCTTCTTCTTGCTCAGGGAATGGATGAAAATAAATTTCATGTATGATAACTGTTATGTATATTTCAGAAAGTTGTATATTCGACTTGCCAGAGAAATCCAATGCAATTATTCCTAAATTTCATTAAAATATCTTAAACATCTTACTGACACATTTTAATGTCCTGATACTCTTCAGACTAGCCTGGTTTTACTCTACCAACTTCCTGGGCACAGCTTGTGGCAGGAGCAATTAATTACAACAACTTCTTTTCAGATTAAGTGGAAATCATTTAGACATATAATTCCAAAGTACACCTGCAAATGAGGCACCAAATTGTTTAGGTTAAAAAATTTGAATCTTCACTTTGTTGCACCAAAAGCATGTAGATCCCAAAAGTTTGTTCATTTTTAACTAATCATAAAATGCTAGGTTTATTAAAGTTGTGGAGAAAAGGTAATAGATGCACACAAATATATAGATAGGCAGAATTTAAAATACAAATTCCAAAGGAGTGAAGAGATGAAGATAGTCTGTCCTTTTGCTTCAACAATTTTGAATGTAGCATCAGTTTGGAAATTTGCATGTGGGCTAGTTCTGTCTGTATATGTAGGCATCCAAGAGCTCACATTTAGAGAAAATCATAAGCAAAAATTTGCCAAGATAAACCATAAAAATGTACATATATAGTTCATGTTTCTTACCACATTTTCTCTACCTTTCTTCATGCAGACTATTAGATGCCTTCTGAAATTGTGCTAACTCTACAGTGCAATGAACACTATATTGTTCTTAAGTGTTTCACCTTAATTGTCATCTGTATAGCTCAAAGCAAGAGAACCACAAACATCTAATATAATTGAACAGGGGGGGAAAAATCTCCTGAAAAGGAAGGTCTAGTACCAGAAAACGGACAGAAACATGAGCAGCTAATTGCTGTAGGCTCCATACAGCTTGGAATGACCTAAGGGGATATCAACAAATCACTTTCCCCTGGAGTATAGTAACAGCAATGGCACAACAGTGAAATCACTGGCAAAAACTAGGGGAAAAAAATCTTTTAAAGTATTGGCATTAGCATGTTAGTGAGCAATTCTTTTTCCATTTTAATGGCTATTAATGTCTGTGCTTGTGTTTAACATCTGCAAACCCTCCCTTCCCACTTTTCTCCTCAAAACCCAACTGGTGGTGTGGTAACTGGATTTTATGTGTATCTCCAACTCCTTTATGAATCCTTAATAACTTTTTCTAATCCTGACACCCATAATGTAAGTTATTTGGCTCTAGTATTTACATATTTTTTCTCCAGAAACTGAAGACACCAGATAAAAAGGGGTGATTTTGTTTTAAACCATATGAAATTAATTTTTTTTCTTAATCATGTGTTCCAGGTTGCTAATTTCTAAAAATAAAAGAAAGTTGTCCAGAGTTTAAATACATTAGGTCATTTTACAATAATTGGTGAAGGACAGCATGTAAAAGAATTTGGAAATATCCCTAGTAAGGGCCATTCTTTCTTCTGTTTTGCAGAACTCTTCAAACCCATAAGCTAAACCAATTTTTGAATGTGATGACAGATAAGTTTCCCAGCAATTCTATTTGGCCACTACTAAGTATTTAGTGGTAGATTTTACATTGTTCACATGTTTTGTTTTCTCATGGGCAGTACTGAACCTCAAATATATCATCAGGATCTTTGCTAGGTAGCTTAGTTGAAGAAACAGATTTCTCTGTGATTTAACTATATTAACTATAATATTGCTCAAACACCATTAATTAGGTGATGTGCAGTGAACCATTTTACTTTGGGAAAACAATGCTTACTTCTCCTCCTCTGGTACCCACATGTTTTGCCAACAGTTGTTGCCATTGTAACTGATGAGAATTTGAACCTTTCCTGAATCAAACTTTTCTTTTTCTTTCAACACTGTTGTTCCATTTTTAAATGCTGCTGGTGCAGCAGTTAGAGCTTGATTTTTGGAGTACTAGCAGCAGATTTTGCTACGGTTGTCTATCTTAGAGACTTATTTCCAGTGCATCTCCAGCATCATGCCTGCAATTTGTTTTCTGTGAACTCCAGCAACAACATAAGTCTGTAACACAATTCTGAAACATTCTTTACATGAAACTCCCTCTGTGCTTTGCACAAAAACTGTGGCTGACAGAGTTGTAGCACCATTGTGTTTTAAGTCCTTCTTTAAAGACATTACTCTTTATTTCTACCAAAGACATTAAATAGTTGTGTAGAACTTTCCCAGTTTTATCAAAAATATTTTTTTTTTCCTGAGCCATCTAAATGGGAAAAAAAGAAGAAAATTCTGTGTATATTCAATGACCATTCATGGTAGCCCATTAATCTAACTATGATACAGAGTTGCTATAGCTCCAAGTATTTTATACATTTGAAAAAAACCCCTTACATTAGAGAAGGATAAAGACTACAGAATATATATATATATATTAAGGCAGTCCATATTTAATAAATATTTGTAGGTGCAAATGTCTCACTATTACAGAATCCACTTTTGAAATGATCTTTTATTTTTAAATGATCTCATGCCAGCCACAGGTACAGCCATATTTGTGGTTTCCTCCAGATACTGAATGATGCTCTGTAGTTGGGTCAAGCGCTCTAATGACATTTAACCATTGGAAACGAAAGAAAACATTTGTGGTGTGAAACAACAGCACATACTTGACCCTCCAAAGTATATCCATTTATAAATGGATAAAAGTGACTATTTAAAGTTGTTTTCTAAGGCAACCACTGTGCCGGCCAAAAACCCCTAATTTACTGTTTGAGAAAGCAAATGATGTGTGGGTACAAGAATATGCATTTTTTAAAAAAGATCTGTGGTGTTCCTTGTGTTGCATTTGATCTTAGTGGTGAAACAACAAACCCAAGTTTTAGGAGGACGATGCTGCCATCCTATTTTTAATTCACCATTATGTGTTAAAATAACCATTAGTGTCAAGTGAACAATCCCAGCCTTGCTTTCAATGGTTGCTCAGGTATTTCTTTGAAACCAGTTTATAATTTCTTTGTTTGTTTTGTGTGTGGGGGGGTGCAGCTGTAGATGTAGATTAGGGAGCTGGTGGTGCCTCAGTAACATTCCTTTCAGGGTCCTATTTGCTGTGGAGAAGAGGATGAATGAATAAGAGAAAGTCTTATTTCATCCCCTTTTCTGATCTCCTTATGCATATGGTAAGCTATATCAAAACTTTAGTTGTTTGCTGCTAAAGAAAGGCATGTTTTCACTTATCTTTGCTCCCCACTCAAACAAATATGGCAATGGCACCCAACCTGGTTTTGTTTGAATTTCTTTTTATGCTCTTTGACTTCAAGCCTAATTATAGCTTATAAATAGCTTATAAACATTAGTTAGTGTCAAAGTGTACTTGCTGCTTCCATACAGGTGAACTCTCCAAGGGTTATAAAAAAAAAAGACACTGAAATGTGGTTTTGAGGCATGGGAGATTTTCAGAATGTCTTTTTAAACAGTCTGGACATTAACAAATTAGTTGAAGACAACTCCAGTAAAGATAGCTCTCTTGAACCATCTACAAGCCTTTTGTCAAAGAAAGCTGAACTATGACTAAATCTGTGAGTGGTATGAATTATTAGGTGATGAATTTTAATAGTAGTGTCCAGATGTAAATAGTGAAAGCATCCAAAATATTACTCAGCAGCTGCAAGAGCTATAGGAAAAGCTGACATAACAAATTTAGTCATTTCTTAATCACTTTCGTTAGGCAGTATTGTCAGTTCCAAGAGGCAAATTTTCATCTTGATTTATGCCTATAATAGAAATGGCTGAAAACTGAAAAGTTCTCAAAACTGTTTACTTACAAAACACCTTTTAAGTCATTTTGGAAGCTTTCTAGTACCTAGAAGTAATGCTCCTTACACACGGAGAGTTAAAAAAATATGATTTTAGACAGTTTATATCAACAAAGCATTTTTTTCTGCCTAAAAGAGTGGCCTTAACATGTGCACAAGTGGTAAAAACAGGCTTAAATGTATTATTTACAGCTATATCAAAATTTATTAATTAGTTACCTTTGGTTTAAATAAAATTGATTGTTAAAGCACAAAGTAGAGGTTGGTATGAATTCTATTCTGCAGCAGCTTTCAGATAAAAGAAGCAGTGACCCAACTCATTAGCCCTTTGATTTAATATATTGACACTTGGGTACGAATAATTCCGTTTAGTGGCTTCTGCTTCCCAGGGATCAATTTAATTAGTTATAAAATGTGACTTCATGTCAGGAGCCAGAAGAAATGCTGACGTTAAATAAAGTCATACGCAATTTAAACAATAAAGCTATCGATGCCTGGTTAAAAGTTAATGATGCACAAAAAATGGCTTAATAGAGACAACCTCAGCAATGAAAGTGATGGTAGGAAAATTAAGCTAAGTGGATGAATGAGAAATGGTGATGTTGTTGGATTGTTAAAACAAATTCATGGATGGCCCGATGGTTCATTTCATATTACTGTATGTTTCTGATTTAAATACATGTTTGAGGCTAAGCCTGTACTTTCATATTAGGAGTGACAAGAAGTGGTCTGAAATCTTTCTCTTTTAGATTCTAGAAAAGGACAAGACAATTTACCTGTGCACATTCATCTTTGATGTGTCCCCCTGGGATATCTTGGCATGACACAATATTAACCATAATGGCCTCCTATTTTAATATTACAAGTACTAATATTTGCACAGTTGGTTGAGACCCCAGTCAGGATCACTGTCATATTCTGGTAGGAGCTGCTTACATAGTGTACAAATAAGGAAGGATAGTTCATGCCCTGAAGAAGGGAAGAATTTAATGTTAAAGCACTATATCCTTTCAAAACCTATTTAATGCTGTAGATGTAATCTACTTATGTTATCTAAGTAGAGTAAGAGGGTTTAGTGAAGCAAATAACCCAGAAAACTGTGGGAGTTACAGTTTGCCCTTCCTTTTTCCTTCTGTCACTCCTTATGAACATACAGATGCACTAGAGCCCTTCAGAATTATGATTCCATTGTTTTCTCATCTCCTGGCCTGCTTTGAGCATGGCAAGGTAAAATCATTGATAAATGTCTTAAATAATAACCTGCAAATCCATATTCAGACACTGGGCCAAATTCATAAGAAATAATTCTTGTCTTTTTATGGATAGCACTCAAGGATTTTCCAAGTTGCTGTGTGTTGTTTCTATTTCTGTGAAACATTCAGTTTAATACTGAATTGATATGGCCACCTCTTTTAAGATGTACAGACACTTAGATGAATATGCTGAATAGATGGTGGATCAAAAAATACAGACGAATGTGATTTCTTAACTTAAGAATGTCTGTCTGACATAGGAAATATTATTAGAACTAGCACAGAAATCTTTTCATTTGCTTGTAATTTATCACTTTTAAGATGAAACTGAAATTAGTCCACCTGTGAGGAAAAAAACTGGTATCAGAATGACCTGATGCTGAGCTAAGCCATGTTAAGCTTCCTTTCGGGGCAGACAGATTCTGTTTAGGAAGACCAACTGTGAAAACTGACAGAGGCAATTAGATAATAATTTTTAACAATTGCACACAACCTGATTCACCCGCAGACTTCTGGAAAGCTCGAAGGGGAGCAGCAGGCAGCAGTTATTACCTGCTAAAAGCATTAACAGTAGCTACGGTAACTCGCTGAAGGATAGAGGGGATATGCCTTAGAATAAAACCTCTGTGTGTCAGAGGGATTTTCAGACTGCACAAGAGTTATGTTTTTTTTACTAATGTTAGGCAAACTGTTTTGTCTTTGCATTGACTTTACATTGGCCGCAGCCTACACAGAGGAAACTGCTGGAAAAAAGGGGGACATTAATACTTTTTACTGTGTGCGGGCCAGCCAGTAGTTAGAGAGGGGGCCCATGTTTTCTTAGGGCTCAGATGGCAAAGCTAAGTATTCAGCCTACAGCAGGAAAAAAGTGCCTTTTTTGTTTTCTGGCTGGAGAGTCCAAGCATTCCCAAAGGAACACAATGAATGGCCCATTTTGTCTGACACTGTTTCGTAGACATAGAATTCTTGTTTTTTCATAATTATTCTTGCCCGTCACTGGGTGTGCACATGACATTTGAGCGTGTTTTAAAGTCTTAACACACTCATGTGCCTGCAATAAAGTTACTCATAACAATCCAGGCTTTCTGCAGACAACAGAGCAGGGTCTGTTGTTTTCACAAGTCACAGCAGCTGGGAGGCAATTGTGAAGACAACAGCTTAATCTAGCTGGAAAATACAGGAAGAAGAGAATATACACTCAATTTCCTTCCATATTATTGCAAACAATACAGAGGACTTTTTTTGTTGTGGCTTTTTCTTTTCTTTGCTGTGGGTGGTCTGACTGAAAATGTGAGTGGCTTAAAATACACTAGTAGATGTACTTTGAATTTTCAACTTGTTGCATTTCTGTGTTCATGCTGATGTGTCTAAATCTGTTAGGGGGTGAGAATATTAATCTACATGAGCACTTTAAAAGTCATACAATAGCAGCCTTATTTTGACCTCATCTACACAGTGTTTACACTGGTGTTGGTTTACAGCATATGTTGCAGTTGCTTCTGATTTACACTAGTATAAATGAAACCGGAACCAGGAACTTAGTAAAAATTTGGTTGCTGAAAACATCCATTTTAAACAACTTTATTGAAAGAAAAAATAGAGCTAGGCAGTCTTAGACATTTGAAAGTTGTGTTTTAGCTTCTGTGTAAAAGGACAAGGGCACTCAGCAATTTGTTTCTTTATTGCGTGCTTATGAATCTGTAGATCAATCATATTTGTAAATGCTTCATTTATTTCAGAAGCACATTTACAAACAAAGCATGCAATAAATTAACATGCAAACTCAGTTAAAAAGCATCGTAAGGAGGCAGGGATCCGATAGTTTTTACCCTAGCTATATTTTCTGGTGAAGTTTTGTGAAATATTAGGGAAATTATCTTTTTTTTTCTTAATGCAAGGGATGAAAAATGAAAAGGAGCATATACTCCAGTTATTATGTCAACACCAGAAGGAGTAAAATGCAAATTAGCAGGAACCCTATTGCAGATGTGGGGGTAGCTTAGCAGTCACCATTAGATGTGGTTTCAGTGAGGGTAAACGTTCCTTTTAAAGAAGAGGTGATATTTATCCAATTGCAGTTAAGGTACCTTCCTTTCCTGCTCTTGGGAATGCTACATACAGCAGATTTCCAGTAACCATGGCAGACAACTCAGATGGGAAAGATTTTTATTATGCATAGCACAGAGGTTATAGCAGTGAGTACTAACAGCAAAAGCCAGTCAGACAGTGAGCATAGAAAACAAATGAGAGATTTGAACATGGCCCGGGCTTCCAGGAGGGAGAATGGAGATGTACTCTGAAAAAATACAATATGAATGCTGAGATGAGCTGGGTTTGTAGTGCTGTTTGTAACACAGCTGCAAACAGCCCAGTCCCACTGCAGTAGGCACCTGTGGGGCAGCAATACCAAGGATGCAGGTATGGGTGAAAGTGCACTGGGGATTCCTCTATTGCTCTGTTCAGCTGCAAAATAAAGCAGACAGATAGGAGTAACATCACAGAGACATCTGACCTATTCTAAAAAGCATGGATGGACATATCTGGGTCTAAGCATTAAATAATTTGTACACATTAATGACCAACAGTATGCAAAACCTCTTCCTCTGTTTTCCTTAAAATACATTACCACACCTCTCCCCTTCACATCCCTTAAAAATACAATACCAGTGTAGTCAAAAATAAGCATGTGGATTAGCTGGTCTGTGCATCTCACATTAATCCTGTTCAGCCCATTTGCCCTCACATCTCGGAAATTCTCTATTGATATCCTATTTTCTTGTATTTTCTTGTATTTCACTTTTGGAGTTAGATGGATTTATAATGAGAAAAATAAAATGCAAATCCCAATAACCTAAAAAGTATTTTCAAAGGAGTACCTAAACTGAAATAGAAAATTTCATGCTGAAAAGTCTTATTTACCTGGAATCATGGTGGAGAAAATCATGGACTAACAAAACAGGGAGTTTGGGTAAGAGAATTGTTTACTCTGAAAACACTTGAGTTCAGTAGGAGGTTTTTAGAAAATCACAATTTTAATTTGTTTCAGCTACATTTGTCTATCTTGAAAACCAGAAGTTTGTAGGTGTCCTCATTTTCTTGATGTAGTGATACTTTTATGTCTAAGCTTTTCCTGAATTTGTGACAATGACCATCCTAAAGACAAGAAAGCGAAATGTACTTCGCTATGGTCTCCTTCCTTATAATGGAAGTTTATTGACAGATTATGTGTGTCACTTTCTTGGTATCAGTTACCTAAAAAGGAGAATTTACTGCTGGATAGCTACCTTGCATACAAGAAAATCTACCCTCCAAAAGAGACAAAGTGACAGTTAATGCTAAGAGTTTTGTAAAGAGACTGAAGGTGAGGAGTGAGGAGATTAAGGGAACGAGAAAAAAATTATTTGATAAATAGAAAAGACAGGAAGAAATCCAGCAATAATAGATGCGAGTAATAGAATGATTTTAAAACCATTTTCTTTTTGTTACTCAAGTAACTATGATTAGCCCAGCTGCCTTGCTGACTTCTTCACTCATCAGCAAACCTGTTAAATGTATCATGCTCAAAGTACAGCTCCTGATAAAGGTGTTCTGCCCAGAGTAAGTGTTGCAGAAACACAGGTTTTATGTGTCCCAGGAAGTAATTTAAATGGAGACTATCCAGGAGTACAGCAGGGGAATTGTATAAATGGATAGATCTAAGAACACAGAAATCCTGAGTGAGGGATTTGGGAAACAAGAGGAAACCATTTTCTACATATACACACACACACATATATATATAAACTTATGCATAGTTAAGATTATTTGTGAAAAATATATGTATAGAAATGTATTATAGAGATATGTACAGATCTGTCTATTCTATATTTACCTGTGTATACGTAGAATATGCTTTTATATTTATAACATGCAATACATAAACATAGCTACTCACTTATAAATTTATATATGTAAAGAAAGAGATACTTTTATTAAAAAAAATCTAATAGGAAAGCTTCTGCTTGTTAAGATATGTGACTTTATCATGGCAAGTACTACACACAAACTTCCACAGTCCACTTTTTAGGAGAAAACAAATTTCCCTAAAGTCATCTTCAGTGTACTTAAATATTGTTAACATGTGGGCATGGTGCTGGAGAACTAAGGTGCTACAGGTACACACTCTGAAATATTTTGCAGTTGTTTCCTGTGTAGGAACACCAAACTGGAGTGCAGTAGCTTACAGGTAAACACAGATGTAAGAACGGGAATAGAGCAATTGAAAGAAGCTTTTTGTCTTCTGCTCTGATTTTGGAAGCCTATTTAGAAGGGTATTTTTGTAGAAATCTTTTTCTTGCTTCCTGATTACCCGACCCAATTACCAAAATTATGACGGGGTAACTTTCTGGATCTGGCTGTCACTAGGACATGCCATTGCAGCTCACAATTTTGCAAGATTTTATTAACTTAGACTGATCTTTTGGACTCTACCACCAAGTCAACCCTCATCCTTACTCTTAATTTTTTTTCTTTCTCTGTCTCTCTTTCATTCATCTTCCAATGAATAAAAGTTGTCAGCACTAACTAGTTCCTACTTTGGGAAAAAAGTAGCACTTCAGCTGCTCCTGCAAATTCTTTCACCCTCTGAGCAGTGATTAATATACAGGTTTAAGAAGAATATTTAAACAAAACATGGAAAAAAAAGGAAAAGAGCAAATATGCAAGCTAATGGTGTACCCTGAGGTGAGCAAAATGCATTTTTTAACAAGCCAAGCATAGCAAAAAAGCTATTCTACAGTGAAATTAATAATTACCAGAAAGATTTGCTAGCATTATTGTTGTATCCTTTATGAGAATATGAGTAACATGTTTAAAAAACATGGGAAGGTGAATCAAAGCCCAAAGATTCAAAACGGTCTCTAATTTTTAATGTGAATTCTATTCATATGCCCCTGGTGCATAGACTGAAATACAGTCTGTGGATAACAACTGCCTTAGAGTGGTGCCACTTGACCTGAAAATTGTTTCTGTTCCTCTGGTAGTATGGATTTCTAATTTCCTTTACCATCCTGTTTTAACAAAGCTTTAAGGTAGGAGGGCATCTTAGTGCCACATGTAGTAGGTGCCTGGCTATAATACATGATTTCAGCTCCAAATATTTTCTGAAGGCAAGGTTTGTTTATTAACTGAACCCCATGCTGAGATTCAATCAATCTAATACAGGCTTAGTTTGAACATTCAAACGTATGCCCATACATCTTGGGCATATATCTTACATAATGATGTTGGCCCCAGACATCTTTCTGGGTTTGTTTAAGTCTGTTATGGATTCCCCTCATTATCCATGCTGTTTGAGGGATTCCCTATGGATTCAGCCAGTTATTCCATACTTTTTTAATTTTATGCCAAACTGAATGTTTTGAGTGGCAGCTCGTAGGGTAGCTCCCTTACAGCTTCCTCTCAAACCCAGACATGAATGCTGTGATTAAGGTTAAATAAAATAATATGGAAACCAACATGCTGCAAAAGGGTATGGAAGAGAATGTCCCAGGAGAGGCAGGAAGGGTATAGAAGTAATGTGAACGATCAAACATTAAGATGCTGATGACTCTTCCTATTTCTTTTCCTTTTAATTATGATTAACCATTAGAGCAACAATTTGGTGGTTTACAAGATCTTCCTTATTGAGCATCTGTATTAATAACACTGGGAAAGCTTATTTATTAAATTTCACTAGACTGAAGTGATATTTGAATATGCCATTCACTGAGCACATCTGTGTGTGCACACAACTCCCAGTAACATTAACTGGAGGTGCATATGCAGATTAGCAGAGAATGGAGTCTTAAACATAGAAAGACAAGAATGCTATGGGCCACAGTGTTCTTGGGAGTCCTGCTCCAATTGGAGTAAATTTCTGAGGCTGTCCTCCCCTTCTCATATTCAGTATATAGCACTAATTTAGTTCTTGTAGCAGAGTTTACTGGGAGTAATATATGGCCAGAAGAAATTCAGGCTAAAGGACAGGTTTTACTTATAAAGCCTTTGCATTATGGAAAAGGTTGTTTTCAATCTGTAAACTCAGATTTATAAACACTTAATTCATCAGTTCCCCGTGCCTTTCATTTGAAATAAACAGCCAGCAATATTATTTTAAAATAAGGCAGAAGGTGTAACAAAAATGAAGTAATGTTTTGAGAAATAGGTGATTGATGATTAAAAAACAGAGAGAGAAGGGGTGGGGGGTGTCAGTCCGGCTTTCATTAGTCAGGCAAAACTTCGGTTTGAGCAAGCATTAATTCAGGAAGACCAGACAGTGTGTCTGGAAAATGATTCTTTCTTTGAGAAGTAGTCTCTCAAAAATATCCCCTTGTTTCTTAAAAGTAAAGGCATCCTTTGACCGACTTAGTTGTTTTATAGCTATTTATGCTAGAGAAAACAAAAGAAACTTTAAAACCTGGAAACATAAACACCATTGAACTATCCCCTTAAAAAAAAAAAAAAAAAAAAGGGGGGGGGGGAGGGGGCTGGTGTGGAGGGGAGAGTGAGAAAAAAAAGAAAGAAATCACAGTGGATGTTTTCCAGGAGGGCACATGCTACGCTGTGTAAAGGGGGCTAGTGTAACAAGAAGTCATCTATTCTTGATTTCTTGAGACAGCTAGAGCTTTGTGCCTTGTGTAGTTTCTACGTTTTAAGAGCTTGTTCTGTGTAGCAGAAATAATACAATATATGGGTTTAACCACATTTGTCTCAGCTAGACAGTCTGCTTTGTCAAAGATTGCTGGTACAACATAAACAAATTATGTGTTTGTAGCGCGTTTCAATGAAAGCCTATCTAACAGAGCGGAGATTGTGTTTCGGCAGCTGTAGATTTAATCTCCTACCTGTCAGTTAAAGCAGGCATTTCCTGAGCAGATAAGGCCTGGCTGCAGAGGGGGAAGCGGCCACAGCTGGACAAAGGGCCATTGTTATCGGCTCGGAGCCCGCACCGATGGCCCCATTCAGCAGGGCGGAGGAGCCGGCCCGCGGCGGCGGCTCCGGGCGGCCGCGGAGCGGGAGCCGCGGCTCCGCCGTGCGCTGCGGGCTGCACCGCCTGCCGGGGATCACCTACCCCGCCTGGGAGAGACTCCAACCTGACTCAGGACTCTGACCTGACTGCGAACATAGATAGCATTTCACTGCGAGCGGCCGAAAGCGCGCCTTAAGTGCCGCTGGAGTTTTGACAAACTGGGGAAAGGCAGAAAATGGCAAGATTGGCGTTCCCTCTGGAGTGTCAGGATCCTCTGCAGAAAAGGCAGCACGGCAGTGTGGTTTTATATCTAAGCCATAGATGTTGCTGGAATTTTAATACCTAAAGCTGGATAAGAAATACCCAGTGCTCGTTTTAAAAATTTCCTGATTTACTGCCTTATTTTACCTTTTTGTTTTGTTCTTTCACAATGTTTTTGTAGATTAATCATAAATGCTATAGAAGGTTGAGAAGCCCATAAAATCCACTGGAGTGCGACAGTTGGTGTAGGAAGCACGCGGGCTGTGTGGATGTCACTGGAAGTTTACAAACTCTGGAGCTTGCTCCCAAATTTGCAATAATTACCATGTACCAGCGGTGGCAATCACCTCAGTCATACTGTGTAAACACACCAGTTCCTTGGATCCTTTTCTGAGTAAAGATGGTCAGATCATGCCAAAATCTGAGGAATCCTAGGAAGAGATGGAACAAATTAATTTTTGCATGCAATAAGTATTCTGATTTGACTTTGATATCTAGACGCAGGAGTTTTCTGCATTAAGCTAGTTCTCCACATAATTGCCTTTGATAGCCCTTTGTGTTTTGATCTAAACACTCCATAAACATCATAGGATTTCTGGAAGTTATCTAGGTTACTATTCTGCATTAAATAGCTTTCAAAAATATACAGGAGCAGGAATACTCTCACTGGATGTGAGTAACTCCTTTGACCTAGTCTCTTGAATATTATGCATTTAGGCTTGAGAAAAAATAGCAACACTTGCCTCTCTTTCTCTTTGAATTTATTCTTCTTTATTATAAATACTAGAAGAAATCAATCACACGACTGGGTGGAATGGGAAAAGTGTCTCTTTTTTGCACCTGTGTCCCACCTCCACCCCTGTATCCTGCAAGTGTTGGAGGGCTAAACTGTGCAGTGCTGGCATGGACCAGCTCAAAACTACTTTTTCAACAGAGCAGGTCCCTCCTCAGCCCTAGCTCTGCACCTCGAGTGGCTCTTGGCACAGCTGTGTGGTGAGATGTAAAGATTTGCAAGCAGCAGATTACAATGGAATTGGTTCCTATCCACCACGCATCACCACTTCTGCCCCTGGAAAAGAAATCCAGGCCTCTTTGAGGGTCCTTCTGTGTAAACTGTAGCTGTAATACTCTCTCCTGAATGAGTCTTTGAGCTTGAATTAATTAATACTTGTAAAATATGTAGTAGTCCTTATGAAGTGACATTATAATATGGAATATCTGTGAAAATATAGACAGCTTTAAAAATAATATGCTGCTCAGGACAAAATTCTTCCAACAGTGAAGCAAATGTCAGAATTCCCATTTTTATTGCTGCCCCTCCTGAATTTCCAATATATTCTATATTTACTTAAATATGTTCTTTTTTGTTGCACCTTTTTTTACCTCTACGGTGCAGAAGGATTTTTGATCAGTCATCAAAAGTTGGTTTTGTTTTTATTCCTACTTCTGCTGGACATTCTCTTTAAAGTGAAAGACAGTAATTCCTTTAGTAACCATCAGTTTTGTGGTCTGATATGACTTTTTTATACCATATATTGAGGGAATTAGTTTCATGTTAATAACTAGTGATTGTTAGTATTCAAAAAGAAGTATTCTGTCTTGAAAAGATGTGTGGGGAGAAACTCTTCTTGAAAGTAGCAATACCATACACAAATTTTAAAGCATCTTTTGCTCTAAATATTTCCACCAACAGGAAATGTCAGTGTACTCCAAAATTTGCACATTTTGGTATCACCATTAAAACATAGCTAATAAGGGATTTCTAACATAATTTATATTTAGATTTGAACTGAAGTAATGGAGCTTTTGTGTATAAAAAATATCAACAAGTATCACTAGGCTGCAATATTTTTCTTATTTTGGTGTGAATAAGACAAGGTGCCAATGAGAAACATACATCTTCACTAGTCTTTGGAAAAATCTGAAATAATTGACTTGCTCAGTCTTCTGTGATGGCTTGGTGACCACTAACTGTGACAATTTGCATAATAGTCAACTCTTCACTTCTGTAGAGGTAACTGTTTGTATCTGATTAAAATTAGGACTGTTTTAGTTCTCTTGACTTTTCCAGAAGTTCCAGTAATAGAGATTTGCTGTTATGCTTTAACCAAACAAATGCACACAGGGGGATAACAATATGCTGAGTTTATGCAGATTTTACAACACAAATCTGAATAAAATACCCACTAATAGACCCTTAAGGAGTAATAAACACACATGAATTTTCCTTAGTTGCACTTTAAAGTGATTTTAACATACTACTAGACCTTAACAATAATATTTAATTGACAAGATTATGCATTTGTATGGATTGAAAAGGTGGTAGATCTCTAATTCCAGATGAACCATAAATTCACTTTTGCATAACATGTTTTATTTATTTCTCTATAGCAGAGATGTTCTCCATCCCTCCTAGTGAGAGTTTCTTAAAATACAGACAATTTAAATAGATTTAATTACCATTTATCATACTCCTAACTCCATGAGATCATCCTAAGTTGAATTCTATATTTCCAGATAGTTAAGGAGCTAGATAAAAACGGGGCAACATAACGAGAAGCTAATAGAAATTAAATGATATCTAGTGTTTGAAACTGTTCTGTTTTCAGTGATGTTGTCAGTATCTTTCTGTAGCTTCCTTCTTGATTTCTCAAGTAGATGGAATTTAAGTTTATTTAATCTCAAGTTTCAAAGTGGTGAGGAAAAAACATAATAAAAAATAAGGATGCTCTGTTTTGCTGTATAATCATGGTTGCAATTTTCACATTAATGTTGTGGCCACTGCAGTAGACTTAAATCTCCAAATCATGCTGATGCATTGGACAAATGGAAAAAATGATAGGGGAAAAGAAAGAAAATAGCAGTTACAATCCCTTTACAAATTCAATAGTGGGCTACGTATTTTTTTCCACAGTATTTACAGTATGAAATGTTCTCACTTTGCAAGTCTATGGTATCTTTTTTGCTGTTTATTTGCCAACGCTTCCCCTGGGATCCCATCAGCAGACATTTTCTTTGTGGCTCATGTACTTTCACTGAGAGGAAACATTTTTCAATTAGACTGTAGATAATTAGATGGCAGATAAATTAGAACATAATATACCTCCCTATACAGATAGATCTCCAGGAGTTCTGTATTGCTAGCAGGAGCAGAAAGAAATCTCTGAATAATTCTCAATGTGGGAGCTACATTGACATGATTTTCAGTGACCCAGCTATGACACAGTGACTGGGGGTTCACTTTGGATCTTCTGGAGCCCATCTTTTTCCAGTTGCCTTTCCTCCTCCTGCCAAGTCACTGGTGCTTCCCTGGGATTATTCCCTAGAGGGGGTTTCTCGCTGAATTGTTTGGGTCCACCCTCACAAATTGCCTTTACATCAAGGGATGTTGGGCGTTGATGGCCACTAAGCCAAAGCCTGGGGAGTTTATCAGTTACATTTCTGAGAGCAAAGGCCCAGCCAGAGTTGCATACAAAGTAGCCAGGTCCTTCATAACTGAACTGGACAGCTCACCCACCCTTGTGGCTACTTTGCTTCACCAGAACAGCACAAATAAAATAATCACAACATTTAACTATAACCAAAGACACTTAAAAAAACATTATTGTACAATTCCTCTGCAGTTTTTCTAAATAGATAATTTCTGGGACCATGAAAAGGGTCAGTGATGGCATGAGTTCATGACAATATTGGCAGAGTTGGGGAGGAGATTTAAGCTCAAACCTGCAGAAATCCTAGCATGTAGCTGCTTTTAACATTTACACAGTCCCTCTGACTTTCACATGTTAAGTTTTCATAAAAGAAGTCCCTACTTCTTTATGCAACATCTTGTTTGTGTTCTTGCAGCATCCCCCAAAATGACTTAGTCAAAATAAAATTTAAATTATCAAAACTTCTAATATTTCTTCTCTTCCAAAAAACAACAAAGCCCAACACTAGTTATTGAAATACATAAAAATCTGACAGTGATATAAAAGTAGCAGTGCCATGTATTGCTTAGAGACTATTTAAAATGCAGCTGAAGTAAGTACATATCATATACAGGATATTTAGAATATTGCACTAAGAGTTCTGGGAGCACAAACACTTCTTTCAGTGCCATTAAGACTTATTTTAAAATGAATCAACCTAAAATATAACCTGTTGAGCTATCAGTTATGGCCACTACGTTCTATCATATAAACATTTTGAGCAGTCTGAAAATTCACATCTTTACTTGATATACTGCCATTACCTGGAAATCTATTACACTGTAGTTTCTAAATGAGAGACTAGAAAATTTCCAACACATTTTTACTATGGAAATTCAAAGCTCTGTGAGGGCTTAGGTTAAAGTTGTAGCCTGGGTGTGCCAATTACTCAAGAATTTAAGAAGTAGAAATTAAAACTTAAACTATGAGAAGTCTAAACCTCCCTGTGAGAAATTATGTTCTCACAGTGGCTGCAACATCACACAAACAAAGGGTTCTGTTCATCCTATACTACAAAAAAAAAAAAGTCAATTCAGTAAATTCAAAGATTAGTTTCTCAGCTAACTTGTGCTGGAGTAGTCTGTTAGATTCAAAACAAATCTCAAGACTTCCACAGTTTGAGAACAGGGTCCAGCAATCTAATTGATTGGAGAAGGGGGTGGCAATAATTTTAAATAGCAAGGCTGGATTATTGTAAGCAATTAGAGCGTATTTAGCCATTCAAACTGCTTTATTCTAGTGCTGGATGTAATAGAAAAAAAGCTTTAAAGAAGGGATAAAAATGATAAAGATTGTGTTTGCTCTCGAGCAAAAAGATGGCACTTTTGCTCTTTACTGAAGTAGATTGTGCAGAGAGAGGCAGCTTGCAAAGTTTGATCTTCTAAAGGAAGAGGAATTCATCTGCCATTATAAGGTGGGATTACTTCTGCTCTTGAAACCTGTGATCCTCACAGCTAAGCAGAAATGTGTGAGCTGCTTCTTTGCTTGCAGTGCTGCCACCCTTTTCTCTGGATGCCTTTACTTCTCTACTTGCAATGTTAGTTGTTGTAGAGGCAGTTTTGGTTTTTAAAGATAAAACTCTTCCTCCTCTTCAATCTCACTAAACGTGCTGTGCTCCTTATCCGAAAGAGGCGGATCATTTTAATTCAAAACATTATTTTTGTATAACATATCACTCTGGCTTACATCTTCCATGCAAAACACTATCAATGACTTTTTAACAAGGATTGTCCAGCCAATTTCTGAGATTATTACTCACAGAAGTGTGGGACAAAGCAGTGTAGATTTGCCCAGTTTATCAAACAGGCCACCAGCTTTTATTATTTCAGGGAGAATCAAA
Source organism: Vidua macroura (assembly GCF_024509145.1). NCBI lineage: Eukaryota > Metazoa > Chordata > Aves > Passeriformes > Viduidae > Vidua > Vidua macroura. The sequence goes on from NC_071576.1 coordinate 50,655,496, forward strand.
CTGGAAGTTGCTTCTTGAACTAATCAGGGCTGATTTGCTCTAAAGTTGCTTCCTGACTTAGATCTCAGGCAAGGAAGTGCTGTAATCAGTTCCCAAGGGCCGTCAGAGTTGTGATGGGATATTAAAGGAATGGTACACTACCTTTAAAATGTTCCCTAATCCTGGCAGATTTTTCTGTTTAACACAGTTAACCTGAGCTTGTTGTATAGAAACAAAGATTAATTTCATGAGGTAGCTTTATGTAAGAGTTGAATGTACTTGAGGCAGCAGAACTGAATTTTGGAGAGAATATATTCTGGTCTCCTCCAGGGTTTGTAAATTCAGCTGAAAATGCAGACTGGCAGAATTGTTCAAAATCAAACATTTACTACCTGTCAAAAAACTCCCAAAAACCAAAAAATAACCAAACCCAAAAACACCCTCAAAAAAACCCCAAAAAACAACCAAACTTCATGAAAGAGAAAATGAGTCCCCCTGAGTGTCTCTGTTTGCATATTAGCCCATAGCATGGGCTCTGCCAAGTTACTCTCTGACTGTCTGCTGCAGATGCTCTTTCTCAAGTATTCTGAGTGAGATCTTTAGTGCAAGTCTTTGGGGACAATCAATAGCACCTGTTCCTCACAAGACAGCAGCCCAGTTAGTCCATTCATGTATCTTTAATGAAGCTCTGGGGCAGATGGCAAAAAATGGCATCATCAGCGACTTAGCACAGAGGAGACAAAAGGGGAAAGTGCCGATCCAACAATGGGGTATTTTTACAAATGGGAAGAGACAGAGTCAGAGTGTTTCTTGGGCATCTGCTCCCGTCTTGGTTTTCAGAAAGACCTGAGGAACATCTCAGCAATTAAAATTTCTGGGCATGTAGCCGATTTTATGAAGTACACCAATCAACCCCTCCTCCCAATTTCTCCACCCCCCCCCCCCCCCCCAGTAAAATCAAACCCATCATCTTTATAGTAATAAAACCCTCAGGAATAGAAACTGTCAGAAATTAAGGAGTTAACTGGATATTTTTGCATTCATTTTATGTATTTAATAGTTCTGTGATCAGTGATACTTTTACATTCTCTTCCTTTTCAGTGCTTATTTGTGCTTTTTAGTTGACCTGTGCTGAAAATGGACACCTATGTATAAAATAATTCTGTGTGAAATCAAATCAACACTTACATAGGAATAGCATTTCATATGTGTCAGAGGGAAGACCTGTGGGAGGGAATGAGGGAATGGTGGCCTTTCAGTATGAGCTTTTTTCAGTCTATTTAAGTCTCTTAACTGTAAATTCAAACTTACAGCCAAAATGTAACCTATAGTCAAATTTATGCTGATTTATATAGACTGAAGACCTGCTCCTGAATTCAGAGTAGGAAGAATAGCGGATAGCCAGAACTTGAAATGGTAATTCCCCACACTTACAGAAGTGCTTTTATTTGAGTTTAAGCAAAATCTATACAGCTGAGTAGATCAAAATCTACAGGAATGCATTGTAGGATTTGGTTATGATATGTTTCAAATTATCTTTATGACACAATGGAGTGAAATATTGCAGTGGGTATGTTTGCACCTTCACTCAAACCACAGCACTCTGATCTCTTCTGTGTCTTGTGAGACTGTGTTGGAGTCTTGTACCTCTGCAGCTCCATGTAAATACTTTATGTGGGGGATATTTCTTATGATTTTGGCTCCATTTGATTAGATGTAATTTAGGAACTACTACAAATTTTTGCAAGTTATATTGCATTGAATTTCTTCCTGTACAGTTGCTTCTATCAAACAATGCCTGTGGTTTTCCTTTGCTGCGCTCCTGTAGAGCCGACGTATAGAAACACTAGGCAGCAAAACCAGCACCATATTACCAGAGCTGAATGCCTCTTCTGGGCGCATGGGGATCAACTCCAATCTGACCAAGTTTCATGCATAACTTAAAACACACAGCCAGGCTTACCTCAGCTAAAATGAGAGAAATAGCTGCGTAAAGCTAGTTTCTTTCACGCCCCAGTGCCATAGCAGTAATTGCACAAAGACCTTTTTATTATAAGTTGATTTTCCTGAGGAATGGATTCAAAAAATACTGTAAAGTGTTTATTTTTTGCTTGACCTTTATTAACCTCCATCTTGAGGCTTTCCCAAGAGAAGAGTTGTTGGTAAATTAACCCTCATAGAGACACACAGTAGCATTTCTGCACTGCATCAATGGTTGTGAAAGTAATGGGGATATGACAAGAAAATTTGGCACTATTTAAGCAATGTCATAGGTCAACATATGGGATTTGACCAAGAAAGTTTTCAGGAATTAAATGCAAAAAATTGCTTGAAGTGTACTTTAAGTTTTTAATAGTGTTTAATTCCACCAATTTATTGTACAATGAGGGAATTTTTTTTCTGTCTAAACCCCCATGTTTTCCTACATTTACTAGCTTTGATATATAAAGTATTATATGTTTGCTTAAGTGCTAATCAGAAAAATTATAGTCAAACCCTTGGGTATGTCTGGGATTAAGAAATGATGATAAAAATTCTTTGAGATCCTAGCCACTGTCTCTGAAACACAGGTACTGTAAATTAAGGAACTAGGAAATTACCTTGTGGTAATCATCTTATCACATAATTCTCTATATGTTGAATACAAATGCTAGTATAAGGAGAAGAATTTTTCCTTTGTGCATGTTTGTGGTTTTTCGATACATTTATTATGGTCAAATTAAATTTGATATAGTAGGTTTTGTTCTGAAATGGTCTCTGAATGCAGCTCTATAATTACCAAGCTACATGATAGCACATAAAGCTGTAAAACTGCTTAGACAGACAAGTAATTTATTTCTTATAGTGAGGTGTGTGTGGCAAAGTACGTTAGTTTGTATAGGAGCCAAAATGTTGAAGCCTTAAATCTTAAGAGTTGTGGTGTTGACTAGAAGGCTCTTTAGTACTCTGGTGAGATTTTGAAATAACATACCTTAGTTGATGGTATTTATGTGAACCATGTTGTAAGATCTCAGAATTAAAATTTTCCTAAAGTTGCTAAAATCTGAACATCAAAGTAGATACTGCAGTGTTAGGTTGTTTCTAAATGCTCATTGCTGTGTGACCAAAGATGAGAAAATTTGTGAAAAATGAATAGAAATACATACCACACTACTTTTAATAAAAACCTTGGTATGTTTTCTACCTTTTTATCTTGTGCCAGGGCAGGGAATGCTAATTAAAAAAACCCAAAACAACGTAATAGAGAACCAGGAAGGAGTAGGGAAACGTGCAGTTCACCGAGACTGTTACACCTTTGACACTGAGGGAAAACAATGTTTGTGAGGGCTTTGATGTGATAATGTGAAGTTGGCAGGGATTGCATTAGGGTGAAGGTTCCAGGGGACTGTGTGAACGCAGGAACACTATCAGTGTTGGAGAAATACCTGTCAAGACAAATTTGTGCTATTTCTGATCAGAGGCTCTCTTCTGTTTAGCAGGTTCAGGGTCACATGCCTCCGCTCATGATCCCAATTTTTCCACACGACCAGCGGACACTGGCAGCGGCTGCTGCAGCCCAGCAGGGATTCCTCTTCCCCCCAGGAATAACATACAAGCCAGGTAAGCTCACAGGGATACGAGGCTGTTGCGCATTTTAAGACATGTACGGTAGCTTCTTGTGTGATCTGTCTCATACAGATGATACACAACAGGCATAGCTGATTGGAAATTATGTGGAGCTTTTGCAACTCACTTGAAAAAATACTTCTGGATTGAAGGAGGTGGATAGACTATTGGTTATTGAACATCATGATTTTTTTAAACTTAATTTCCACAAAGTAATTTGCTTCAAATATAGTGGCCCACTTGGCTAGCAATTTGCATCTGGTCTGCCCTATACAAAAACTACATGTCTTTAATTAGTTCTGTTATCTTCAGAATATTTGTTTTTCATGGCAAAATTCTTTTTTGTTTGATTTCAGTCTGATTAATAAAAGGTTTCAGTAGTTCAGTTCCAGTCATCATTCAGACTCCTTATAGGTCACATAACCTTGCAGTGAAATATGTTTTGAGATGATTTAGCAAATGCTATGATTTCTTTCTTTTTTTCCCTCTGAGTTTACAGGACTCCTGGGGAATTCAATTAGGGATATAATGGTTTGAAGCTACTTTCAGAGCCTCCTTGTAAACAGAGCTTTAAATGTTTAAAGACACTTTGCCAAAGGAATTCAATGTAGGAAGATATTTAAGTAAATAAAAGTCAACCTTATTTTCATTTGTACATTCTTTGTAAGTGACCTCAGTCCAGAAGCAGCAACCTTATTTTGCTCATTAATAGTATTCTCTGTCAAGCTGCCTTTAGCATATTAACCTGATAACTAATAATTACAAAACATAAATAACAGGTTTTTTTTATTCATTAAATATGAAGTGTACAAAGTAAAGCATTGATCCTGTTCCCACTGATATTAGTGGTGATTTTGCTGGTGACTGTGATAGGAACAGGGTCAAATCCAATGTAAAGCCTCATAATAGATGATGATGCTAATTAAAAGCCAGGTTGAACCTAGAATCTTTTCTAGCAAGTTTACTTAGTATGAGATGAAGTGAGGCCAAGCAGGATTTCAGCAAGTATTTCCATTTGTCCCACTCCTTCTGTCTCTTTAGTCCAGAGATGTTCCTCTTTAAACACAGTTTTTTGTCTAGCTATCTTAATTTCAGGTTTTGAAATCCCAAAGTTCTTGTCTGATTTGACAAACTGCACAACCATCACTACCTCACAGCAGTTAGGGACCAAAGACAAAGGGTTGCCAGCTGTAGAAATTGCCTAAAATGCCCTGGCTAATTCTTACTTCTCACAGTCAAGAGAAAGCACATGCTTTCCTTGGTTTTCCTGTTTTAATCTGAGATGCTTTCTGAGTAGTGACCATTAGTGATTCAGCTGATGGTTGTGCTGCCCCCTGAAAGGCATTATGTTCAATCATGTTGTGTTAATTTTGGCTCTGTAGAATTCTTGGTACAAAAATGACTTAGGAAAAAGCCTTACCAGCACATTTTCCTGAACATGACCAATTTTCTGGATGTATTCTACAGTGTTCCTCATAATACCTATCTAACTTGATCCCACTGGCCTCCTAACAGGTGGTGGTACGGCTCTAGGGCATTTCTTTACTTCCCGGCATGCAGAAAGAGAGATATGTAAGAAAAGTTAGAAGAATGAAATGCAGGAAGAAGCCTAGGACTAGATATCTTGGAAAGAAGTGAAGCTGTTTGCTGGTGTTAGTGGTTTAATTCCAGATGATGCTAGTAAAAGTCACAATTATCTGGTTATAACCAGTGTCTTTAAAGGAGTTAGAATTTATATCTTTATATATATATATATTTATATATTTAATATATATATTTAATTCTACTGCATGTGTGGCAAAGGTAGCTGGGCAGGTCAGTAGCTTCTGTCAGAGACATATTATGATTAAAAAAATGCTGTTAACTATACTTGGTATTGATTAATTCCTATTTTTGGCACTCTCGGCACAGTAGTTAAGGAATTAATAAAACTGGAGATTAAGCTATACTCTTTCATAGAGAGGGTTCTTCAAAGTCATTTCTGAGGAATATTTATGAACTTGACTGCTACTACCTGTACTCTTTTACTTTTGTGAGAAATGAAACTTTCACCTGCAGAACTGTCAGGTTAGGCTTGCTCATACCTCTGAGGGAAGACAGGATTAACCCTTCAGATGCTTACCATTTTCTTTTAGGTTACAGGTTTAGCTTCTGTTATATTTTACTGCATTTTGACATTGACAAGACTGGGTTTTGACCCTGCCAGTTTTACTTGACATTCAGAAAATACAGTGAGAAGCATTTCAATAATAGCAGCAATGGGGACTAAGTAAGTTTGAAACTGACTGTGTCATTTAGGGAATGTTGAATATTGTGCACAGTCACTTAATCTGCTTTGCTTACAAAACAGGCTAGATATAAGCTGGCTCCAAAGTGGGAGCAGTGCATCAGTGTTAGTGTAACAAGCCAGCCAGGATGAGAAGTCCTGCCTTGGTGTACAAGCAGGGGTATGATTACGTGTCCATGTCCATGCAGAAATATTTTCCTGGGCTAAACTGAGAACCAATATCATGGCTGTTTAGTTCAATGCCAAGGCAGCACTTACCAAAAACAAAGCTGTTGCAGATTTGCACACCAACACTAGGCCTTGGAGGAATAAAATGGTATTCTTTAGCAAAATAGAGTAGTTTGTACACTCAACTGAAGGTCCTGTAGAAGAGAGGAGCATTTATTAGGTTCTGAGGCCCTTCCAGTACATGTCTTGCTGCTCATGAACTTCTGAGATCAGCAAATCATTTGGAGCAGGAAACTTAAGGACTTGCTGATATACAGGTATGATAAAGCCTGACAGGAGAAACCTTCCTTCTGCCTGACAGAATCTATAACATTGAGATGGCTGTAGCCCTCCCCCCACAGTATTTTGGAGCTCTAGGAGGTGAAACAGGCCAAAGTTAGCAAGTGCTGATGACAAGTAATAATTGCATTAGAAAAAAAAATCCCCAAAGTCCCATGCTTCCTATGTATCTCAAAGTCATGTAATATAATTTTCCGGCATGGTAAGTACTAATTGAGAAATCAGAGCTGCATAGACCACCTAATTAATTTTTTATACATATTTCAGTATTTATACTGTATACTGGATTAATTAAAACTTGAGGGCGCTGTGCATCTCAAATGACTGTTGTGACTATTGACCTGCAGGCATTTGACGAGTCTTGTAGAGTACCTGGTCGTGGGGGTTGCCACTTATTCCAGGGGGAAGCTGAGAGTGGCAGCTGTTAGGAAGCTAATACTTGCCCCGAGATGCTACAAAGTTAATAGAATTATTTTGCATTCCGAGGAGAGCAAAGCAACTGCTCTGGCTGTGACCACTACACTTGCTGCTTGGAACTGGTGGGCAGCATGGGTACCATTATACCTCCTCTCCCACTGCAATTTTCCCTTCATTTAGCTAGACACATGCATCCAGAAAAACTTAGTATCCTTGAACATGATTATTTTGTCCCCATTAGTGCCCTGGGTCAAGATGACAAGGCAGTGAGTAGGAGGAGGAAGATAAGGATAAAGGAAAGGCAGTTCCCTCCACCATCTTTCAGTGACTAAAGCATTACTTCAGTCAAGTTTTGTGGCTGAGAGGATACAGGGAAGCAGGATGATGATGGAGTAAAGATATAAAGCAATGCTAGGTAGGAGCCAGGCCATAAGTTGAGCAGATCTCAAACAGAACTATAGTTTGCTCTAAGCAGAGAGTGGAGGGCTAATGACCATGCCAGTTGCATAATGGCAGCCCATGGGACTTCAAAATGTATGATCACTTTTGCTTAAAAATGTCCTGCAAATGTTTTGCATTGTACCATTTCTTTGCCAGATCTGGATAGTATCTCTCAAAAACATTATTGAAAATAAAGACATTGAGTAGACTAAAACTCAATTTAGACAGGTTTGTTGAATGACAAACTGTGCTGCAGTGTATTTCAAAGCTTTTTTTTCATATTTTGTACAAGAATGGCATAAAGCCCATGATTAGAGCATTTAGCTTTATGCACAAAAATAATTTACAAGAGATTTTGCTATGCTACAATGCAATGTGAAAATGGAAACTCATTTCCTAGGCTGGTGGCAGAGTCAACATTTTGGTCTGATTTCTGCTTCTAGTTGCACTGGGGCAAATCAGAGAAAGTAATATTATTAGGGAAAGCATGACAAAACTGTCAGGCTTATTGTCATCAGGCTGGAATTCAGAACATTCCAATAGTGTGAAATATTCGCCATCGAACTAATTAAACTCCTTGATTACTGTAGCTAATCCACATCACTCACACAATCTTAGATTTCTCTGATATCTGACATTGCAATTTCCATTTGGAGTAGGTCTTTCAGAAGTTTTTCCTAAAGCTCTAAGGTGGTTTAGATTTTCCATATCTAAGTATTCTCTTTTTAGGTAAGTAAGTAGGCTGCTCTTCCTCCTGGCAGGTGAAAACAGGAGGCACACATACCAAATCCACTGTGTACTGGGTTGCCCGTGTGTGTTTTCATGGCTTCATGAATCCCTTTTCTAATGGAAATTCCCCAGGACTGAGGGAGTCGTGTCCCCTGTTGGGTTTTACTTGGTTGGAACAAAGACTTTGAAACCTCAGGATTTGTTGTAGCAATCATATGTGCCTCAGTCCTAAATAATGATGTAAAAGCTGGAAATGATGGTAGGCAGCTGGATATTGTCAGGTAGGACTTTGCAGTGAAATTTCATAGTTTTGCAAACATTACTTGCAGACAGAAAATTGTGGGGGAAACTGGTTTTGCTGCAACATGAGAATGGCAATAAGGCAGAGCTGCAGCAAACCCTACCCAGGACAAAGGCACAACTGAAGCAGTGCCATGGGACAGGGGAAATGCTCCACAGTATTCCCTTAGGATGCTACCTCTGTTTACATCTTCCTCAACCCTGATGGCTCTGGTCAAGCAAAATTCATGCCCCGTGTAGGAATACCGTGGGAACGTCCATCTCTCTCCATGCAGTATCCTGACAACACCTGAGGTATGCTTTGCTCCATCTGTCCATAATGTCTGGAAGGATAGAGCCCTGGAACTGCTGACTTCTTGCAGCTCTTCCAACTCCATTTCCTCTCATTCCGTGACTGTGAAGAGACAATCCCAAAATGGTGGGAACATCATCAAGCCAAAAGCTTTGTAACTCAGATGAGGAGAGCCAGTTTATGTCTTACAATTGTGTTTTAGGAAATACTGATAATAAGGTAGCACCTTCCCCCTACTCTGGGTCTCACAAAACCCAGACATCCTTCTTTCCTCGCAGCTCACAAAGCCTTGATCTGGAAGGTAAATCTATACATCCTATAAATAAAGTCTGCTAAGCTTCATCTCTTCATCCAAGACAAAAAAAAAAACCATTTACATTATTTCTGTGTAGAATAACACAGCACAATTGCTCACTGCTTTTATTCATTTGGAAATGTTGCTCAACCTGACAAATGAAACAGAAGTCTGGCATAATTTTCCATGGCTTGTAAACACCAATTTATATATAAACAACAGCAGCCAAATGTAAATAGACAATCATCACAGCAAGGAGATTGAAAAGATCAGTTTGCGAAACATGACAGATTTTCTTTTTCCAACATTCTTCTTACTCCTGGTTATCAAAAGCCAGCACACACCAGCACTTAAGGCAGACCTGTTTGAACATGTCCTCCTGCCCTTTGTACAAATTTAAAAGAATGGATCCTCACGCAAGCATTCCAAACTGAGAAACAAATTTGGAAAAAATTGCTACAATACTTTGACTGATTTCATGCCAAGACAGCTATGGAGAAGCTTCTTGATCCATTCTTGCACTGAGAAAATGAGAGGGGGAAATATGTACCTCCATAATTAAAAATTAAATCCAGAGCACTCCTTGCATGCTCAGTTTGCTCAAGGGAGAAAGAAGGACTTTTGCTCTGCTTTTACTCCTTGGTGTCAACAAAGTACTCCAGAGCTGAAGGAGTATTAATTTTTCTTCTCAGCACAAAGATGCTGCTGACATACCAGGACTTAGCCATAATTTAACATATTAAAATAAGGGTGAAACGGGACAGTATTGGGTTTTAATAACAGATAAATGGCATAACTCTATGAATATTCTTCTTCCTGCAACAAAAGACAGCACTGCAGCCAGCAGGTGAGCAAGACAACAGTACAGGGTGTGGTGAAGATACTATTAAATTAACTGTGAAGCCAAAAACTCTGTGTGTGTGTGTGTGCATGTGGGTATAAAATATCTGGCTATTTCAAACCATAGGAGCATGACAGCTGTGAAAAAGGAGTGCCGCAGGGAATTCTTTTAGAGTTTGATTTTTTAAAATATGTTTGACATGGAAAATGTTTTAGTACAAATAAAGCAACTGGTATTGAACTTAAAAAGTGTATGCGGAGGGGGAGGGAGAAAGAAGAGATTGCTGTGTGGAACAGGGATGAATAATTCATGATATTTAAAGAAAGAATGCCTCCGAAATGTTCTGCAAGGCAGTCCATGCTGGTAAGTCAGATGGTTATTCCCCCCCCCCCATTTAAAGCATCATTAATTCAACATCCTTGTGATTTTTTTTTTTAAACCTTGTAAGATATTTCTGAAAGAAACATTATTTAACTTAGATTAGGATCTTATTTATTCAGGTAATTTCATATAAATATCAAAGAGATGAGTGGAATTATTTAACCATAAAGAGACAGCTTAAATACTTTAAGAAAATAATCTAGAAATCTTTTTTGTTGGTTTTGTTTTTTAAAGAAAGAAACCCAACATCATTGCACACTAAAATCAGCCTCATGGAATGGGAAAAATAAGGGGAGATATTTTGAACATTACTCCATAGGACACCAATACAATATAGTGTGAGTGAATGCATTGTAGCAGAGCTCCATATGCAATCAGAATCCAATTGTTACTGGACTGTGTACAAGCACATACTGTGCTCAATGGCCTGATGAGGTATTATGGATATGATGCAAAGAGACCTTGTGGATTAGACATGTACAGTTTATTAAAAAAGTGAAACAGCCAAACATTTTTACTGAACTGGATACAATCGAACTTCATGTGGTAAAACGAAAGAGTTCTGAGGAGTCTCATGACTGCAAAAATTTTAGCTATTCTTATTTATTTGAGGGGGTTGACAAAAAAAAAATCTAGTTCTTGGAATGTCCTGACTATATTATACTGGATTTCTGTATTTTCCCTTATTGCTACATTCTGCTTTCAGCATGGAAGATTTTGTGTAAAATAGACTGATTATTGTAAAAATATCTAAAAAATGCACAGCCTGTTAAAATGTAGCTTGCAGATAGTATATAACACTGATTTTAAATAAGTAGCTGGAGCCAAAGTGATATTCCATTAAATCACAGCTTCTTATCCATCACTGTGTTCATTTTTATATTACAGATTATACTGCTAAGCTATTTCAGCTTTCTTTTTCTCCCTACATTGACTAGGAGTCCAAATGGCACTGTGTGCTGCTCATCTATGGGAACACCCATAGATATGCTATAAGACACGATGTTACAATACTTAATTTGGAAATTTTAGTACCTGAATTCTCATGTAACTGAGCACCTGTCTAATCTATTGACTTCAGTAGGCCCCCACATCTAAGAGAAAATTGAAATTGTATTTCAAGCTATATTAAAAGGTGATTTAATTTTGTTCTTCTCTATGACTACCTTAAGGGAGTTATCCCAAGACAGAGAATCCCAAAGCAATACAAGAAACCTCAACTTGTGTTGAGCCAATTGGGTACATGTCCCAGGAGCCACTTGGCACTGAAAAGAAATCACCCTGCATCAAACAGGACTGATATTTCTTGGGTTATAACAGATTTTTTATTTTTTTAAGGAATATGTGGGGGAAAATTTTTTTTTTTTTTTTTGCTATGGGAGACACTGGGGTTTCCTGGGGTATCTCGTGTGTGTGTCTGTGGTTATAAGACCCATTTTGTGCCCAGGCTTCCACGCTTGATTTGAACATTAGCTTTTGAAAATTAAAATCACGAGTATCATATTTATGTTCTGCCAGTTTGCCTACCAGCTATCTGCTAACAAAAAAAGTTCCAAGGAGCATGGCAAGTCCGTGCCCAGCTAAGCCTTTTGTTTTTGCAGATGTTTAGGCTTAGAGAAGTGCTGTAGAGCACAGGCAATCCTAGGGCCTTGTTTGCACATGTCTGCTGCTATTCTCTGCTCATTGTCTGAACCTGCACGCATTGTTCTCCCGACAGGTGATAACTACCCTGTGCAGTTCATTCCATCAACAATGGCAGCTGCTGCTGCTTCTGGACTCAGCCCTTTACAGCTCCAGGTATGTGCCAGAACAAAAAAAATGTGGGATGGAAGCCAACATTTTAGGGGAAAACTGCTAACCAGCTGTATGCTAAATAATAGCCTGAATGTTAAATAATTTTTGAGCACAGCCCAGGAGGATTAACACCTTATGTACTTACAGTACAGCAACTTGCAGCCAACCTTGATACTGTGAGTGAAAGACATTGTTCTGTGTCTTTTATATTGGCAGTTAATGGTACTTTTTTATTTAAATGAACAATTGATGGGAGATAAGTTAAAAGATCTTTTTGTACTTTATTTTCATGTGCTCCCTCCTCTGTAGCTGCAATGCACTACCTATAATTGTCAGTGTATCCAAACAAAAGTGCATTATTGGGTTTTTCTTTTTTCCCTTTTTTTTTTTTTTTTTTAACTGTGTGGTGCTGACAATACAATAAATTGCAAAGTCTTTTAGCTTCTGTATTTAGGTAATCTCAACCTTTCTGTGCATTAAGCTGGTCAGATGCCAGGCATGGTTAGAGACTTAGTTTGGCCATTTATTTATTTTTGGCACATATAGAATGAAATGTTGTGAAAGAAAGATTTATGTGCCATATTATTAGCTAGCTTCTTGTGGCAAGAAGTTTTTAATTTCAGAAGAAAAGACACAACAATGTCATAAATAATGAAGAAACAGTCAAAAGCTTTCAGAGTTAAAATGTGTGGAAAGAAAGTGACAGTGAACATGAGAGGAAAGGCCATTAAAGATGCATGTAACTATTTACAAGTAAACCTTTGAAACCCCTATTTGATTTAGGTTACAGTCGGGTTCAGAAGCAAAGTAGGAATAAATTGTGCCTAGAGTAGCAAAGCATTGCCATGCTAATATCTAAATATCTACTTTGCTTACCTATCTGTGATTACCTAATTTTTTTCCAGAGGGGTCAAAGCAAATTAAAAATCCTTTCCTCTTTACCCTATGATGATATTCTTGCCAATTTAACTTAGGACAAGTGAAAATGTGACCAGAACTTGTTCATTGACCCCTGTTCATTGATGGTCCAGAGCTGACAAGAAAGACTCCTTGAGCTTAGGTCTGACCTAACCTCAAATCAACATTTGAAAAGAGAACACCTTGACCCTGCAGGCAAAGATCTCTGAAAATAGTTTTGGGTCATAATAACGTGATGTTAAGACTATACCTTGGACAGGATTGAAACCAAAGGGAAGTTTCAAAAAGAAAAATAGCAGATATCTTTTGAAAGTCAGTATTTGACTACTTATTGAAGCAAAAGTCTCATTACCTTTAGTTGGGAAAATACTGCAGAAATCATCTTTGTGAATAGAGTGACTATTTTTGCTGCCTTTGAAATGCATTAAAACAAATAGTGAGCCTACACAAGACTGCAAGGCAAGAAAGGATGAAAACTGTTCAACTGTCAAAGAAATGGGATCTAAACCACAGACATTCCTGCTTCTTTTCTTTACATGAGCCATTTGTAACTTGACCCACATATTTGCACATCACACTTGACCTGAACCTACAGCAATAATGCATTTTCATTAATTTGCAGAAATGATAGACCGAGTTGTTAAACATGACAAGAACAATTAAACAGAAAACAACCAGCAAAAATGCATGCTAGTCAATTCAGGAACATTCAGGCTTGGGGGTCTGAATTTCCATTTAGACATATTTGCTGTAGAAGACTTTTTTGTTTGTGTGTTTCTCCCCCTTTCTATGTTGTTTGAATTTCATCTCTATGGGATTTCAAAACCTTTAATGTTTCATGGTTATAAGAGCTTAAATAACAAAACACTTAACCTTTGGCTGATACCTGCTCATCAGGTTGTTAAAGTGCCTGAACTAAATTTTATTTGCTCCTACTATTAATTTTCTGTTTGTGTCAATTCTCTGTGTTCCCTAAATGAGCACTTATTTGGGTGTGTTTGTTGGAGAGAATTTGTTGTTATACCTGATGCGTCATGAAGACTGTTAGGGGTGTAGCATTTCATCTAATTTTTCCATCTTTGCTTCTCTTCCCCCTTTCTCTGTTCTGCTTCCTTTCTTCCATGCACCCCACCCACTTATTTATTTATGTGAATGCTGTGACCATGGTATCTGAATATTTCCCAAGTGCTTAAATATACTGATCACAAAACTAATCTCTGTTCCTTTCAGCCAGTGGGAGAAACAGCTAATTTATTTGCAGGTTTGGTTTTGTTTCTACATGTGAGTGTGTGTGTAATATCTATGTTTGGAGAACCTGGGGAAGCAAAGCTATGTCAAGTAAAAGAGTTTTGCAGTAGCTCTAACATTTCAACTTTATCAGGGCATTACTATTAATTCCAAAATTATTTTCTATAATCTGTATCCAGCTAAGGAAATTCTGCCAGCTTCAATCTTGTAATCTCCCCTTTTTTTTTCTACTTATATTTTCTTTGATTTGGATGATCATGCTCTAGGTAGGAGGTAGCAGCAAATTTTTTGTTCTTTTGTGTGTTAGGGCAACTTCTATGCAAGCTCTGAGTCTCATAGAACAGAGGGTACATCATTTAACAATAGCAATTATCTCACAGAGGATGTTTCTCCAGTGGACAGTTGCTAATTAATAACTTGTCTGTCTTATTCAAGCTATTGTTATAAAAATATACTTTCTCTGAATTCGATATTTATGTTCACCAGTGGATTATGTATCTATATGAGTACAAAAAACTTTACTGAAATCATATACAGCAGTTTCTCAAGTAACTAGTTTGACTTTCATGGGTAGTGCGTTAAAAAAAAAAAAAAAAGAAAGGAAAAAAAGTTCTCCTTCAGCAACTGACCAGTTTGACCCATCTTCTCTTTAGATTTTTGATCACATTGATCAGCTTATGGCAAATACCATTAATATTCACTTGTGGCTTTCAATATCCTGAAGTGAAATAGTGACTACCACACTTTTATGCCAGTCTAGGTTCCTGAATTCGTGGCTTGCTCTGCTTTGGATTGATACCAGATAGTTTCTTTTGATCTGTATACTGATCTTACGAAGGTGTAATTTATGATGTTGTTGACAGAAAGACCTAAAACTCTGTGTTCCCTACTTCCCATTGACATCTCAGCCCCATCTCACCAGTTTCCTTAACAAATCAGCCAAAAATTTAGACAGGACCAAGCCTTGTTAGGACTCTTGGCATGAGAGGGTATCTAGATGATGAAGGAACAGCTCTCCTAGGTATAGTCTGATCAGAAAAAACAAGCTATTTCTGTTCACCCCTCCAGCCTCAGTGAATAGTTTGCAGATTTATTACCAAGCACACCTGTGGCATGTGAAACAGTTTTGATACCTGTGTGTAACAAAAGCTTCTTGCTTTAATTAATCAGTATGAACTGTAAAACCTACCGATAACTTTCCTTTTGCTCCTCTTCACATACACCTTCTCTAGAGTTTTCCCCCTTTCCCATTTCCCTGAACTTTTTCCCAAGCTGTCAAATGGCTGCACTAACTGATCCTAGAGATGTGTGGCCACCAGTCTTACTAAATGAGTGGACTTGATCACTAAATGGGTTTTTCCAGCTCTCATGCTGCTGGTAGCAAGAATCTAGTTACTGGGAGTGGCACCTGTATGTCCTTACTTTCAAACAAGGAATGTTACTATATGCCATTTGATTTTTATAAATCGCCCCCTGCCTTCATTCTTACATATTTCTACAAAGCTGTCTAGGAGATAAATAAGGAAGTGTCGCAACTCTCTCAAGCACGACTGATAAACTGTTGATAGAAATGGAAGAATTACAATGATGCTAGCTGGAGTTATTCCTAAACAAAGTGAGCTCTAGGAAAAAAAAGCAAAACAAAAAAGCTTTAGTTCATAACTCTTTCCCCAAACTATTTGTGTAATTTGTCCTTCAGAATTTATCGCTTATAACACTAATGAACCTTGGCAAATCTTAACTATAGTTGCAGCTGTGTTCTTGGAACCTGGAGTTTTTATAATGCAGTTAAAAAAAAATAACTAAACACATATTTGCCTATTTCTTTTCTGCCCTCCCATTTTATTCCATTCCTTCATACTCTCTTCTAGTTGCAGACAAAGTAAATGACCTTTTTTATAGTGCTGGGTGCAGATCCTGTGTACTGCTGAAACATTGCATAGCCTCCCTCAGGGGCACAATATTAGTAGAGGTAAGGCCAAAGAATGCTATTTTTAGTTGAACAGTTCAGCAGATGGAGGCATGAATACTCATATATCTGAAGGTTGAGGGGTTTGAACCATTAATTTTGATAATGTATTTAACCCTGGGAACAATCAGAAACTCTAACTCCAAGGTTACAATGCTTTTGACCTTTAGAGAACAGAGGGCATTTGGTACAGTAAACAATATATTACATTTCTGCTTATTCCAATTCTCTCACACGTATAAATTTCAGGGCATAGTTGACATTTGCTTTCCTCAGCTATTTTAGTGCTGGCCCTCAAAGTAAGTCAAGAAGAATGCAGGAAAGAGGCCAATGTAATGCGACAGTCATGTAAATATGGCCTTTAAATAGCTAAGTTGTTAAACGTGTCCCTTTATGAAGAAATACTATTCTCAGGAACCAGAATCTGGGTGACGACTTATTTCAATGAAGAAGTTGTTTTAGTGGATGGCTGCGCTTATGGAGTCTCCTCTGTTTGTTGTATCCTTAACACGATTTTTCAGTGGGGCTAATGTGACCTGATAGTGAGAGCTCACACTGGAGGTGATTTGGTACATCATGCAAAGTGATGTACCTGCCTTATGTCTTACTAAATGATGCATGCTCCTCTTCAACAAATATAGCAGTTAAATATCACGCAGCTTAAGTATTTCTAATTAAAATATCTCCATGTGCCAGCATATTAGTAATGTATTATTTTAATCCATTTATTTTGTTTATGAAACAGTGACATATGTTTAGATTGTGAAATATATGAGCCTTAAAAATCACTTTATTGAAGAAAATTAATTTCTACAATGCTGTCTCAGTAATGTGTTCACTCACCCAGTCAGTCACTAGCAGGGCTGCCAGTCTTAATGTTGGTTAGACACAGTTTAACAGTTTTATCTGACATAACACTCTTGGATGTAGGCAGTAATATTTCTTTCAAATGCAAAAAACCATGGGTTTTTCCATTTTCTTTCCTTCCTTCTTTCCTTCTTTCCTTCTTTCCTTCTTTCCTTCCTCCCTCCCTCCCTCCCTCCCTCCCTCCCTTCCTCCCTCCCTCCCTTCCTTCCTCCCTTCCTTCCTCCCTTCCTTCCTCCCTTCCTTCCTCCCTCCCTTCCTTCCTCCCTCCCTTCCTTCCTCCCTCCCTTCCTTCCTTCCTTCCTTCCTTCCTTCCTTCCTTCCTTCCTTCCTTCCTTCCTTCCTTCCTTCCTTCCTTCCTTCCTTCCTTCCTTCCTTCCTTCCTTCCTTCCTTCCTTCCTTCCTTCCTTCCTTCCTTCCTTCCTTCCTTCCTTCCTTCCTTCCTTCCTTCCTTCCTTCCTTCCTTCCTTCCTTCCTTCCTTCCTTCCTTCCTTCCTTCCTTCCTTCCTTCCTTCCTTCCTTCCTTCCTTCCTTCCTTCCTTCCTTCCTTCCTTCCTTCCTTCCTTCCTTCCTTCCTTCCTTCCTTCCTGCCTGCCTGCCTGCCTGCCTGCCTGCCTGCCTGCCTGCCTGCCTGCCTGCCTGCCTGCCTGCCTTCCTGCCTGCCTTCCTGCCTTCCTTCCTGCCTTCCTTCCTTCCTGCCTTCCTTCCTTCCTGCCTTCCTTCCTTCCTGCCTTCCTTCCTGCCTTCCTTCCTGCCTTCCTTCCTGCCTTCCTTCCTGCCTTCCTTCCTTCCTGCCTGCCTTCCTTCCTGCCTTCCTTCCTGCCTTCCTTCCTGCCTCCCTCCCTTCCTCCCTCCCTTCCTCCCTCCCTTCCTCCTTCCCTTCCCTTCCTCAACAAAGTGAAGAATGCGGATTGGGTAAATATGAGAGAGATTTGGTGAGACCAATAAAAATTAAAAACAGCTAGTTACCTTTTCAAAGTTAGACATTGTAATTTGTTTGTCAGCGGGTAGATGTTTGGGTCAGCATTGTGAGTGAGTGACTGTCAGCGGGAATTCCTACAAGACAAGTAATTTCCCTCAATGTATTACTGACAGATTGCTCACTTCTTCAAATCACTAGAGAAAACAAACAATATTGTTACAGGCAGAGTTTCTGTCTTCATTAGCCTTATAGAATGATTTTATCTAGCATTCAAAGACTACTGAGCTCTAGGTGGACATATTTTAACAGAATGTTCCTTATTATGATACAGTGAATAGTGGTCTAAATTAAGGGGATGGTGTGTGCAAATTTCAGCATATGGAAGTAGTAAATTACATATTTTGGTCCTTTTCTCATGTAGAAATTTAGGTTGTAGCAGAGAAAGGAGAGAGGTCAAAAGAAGATTTTATTAAGGCTCTGTGAGACCAAGCACGCCCTTTAATGGAAGTAAAATTAAAATATGCCAACCTTGCAATACTCAGGAAAATTTAATTAAAATCAATGAAATAGTTATACTTGTGCCTTTGCCTACTTGAATGTTTATGTCTCTGTGTGTAATATCTGTGTTATCAAGTTTAATTATATCAGTGGCAGTATCAATGAAAATGATGTCATGGAGTCAATATTTTACCATATGACCTCCTTTCTTTGCAGAATTTCTTAGTACTCTATCTTCTCCTACTCCTTCTCATCTTCAGCCCTGAATTATCTGGCAAAGTGATTTTCATCAGGAAAGGACAGGCGATCAAAATTGTGACTTTTTGCAGTAAAATATCACTTTCCTTCTGTTCCCTTCAGATGCCCAACCCCTCCTCCACCTTGAGAAGGGCTCCTGTGCTGCTCCTGCTCTTCTCTCCAAAGAGGGAAGACTTTTCAATCTGGCAGCTAGGGATGAGGATCCTGACATGATTCCCACCTTTTGCACCCTTAGATCTCACCAAGCAGGACAGCTGCCTTCCAGGCCCATATGCTGTTCCTGGGAGAATTTACTATTGAGATCCTAAGTGGCACAGACATCCATTCACTTATCAGGAAACTTGTATCTCTAAAAGGATATCATGCTTATAGGCTGGATGGCAGGAGGTTTCCTGTATCCCTTCAGTCTATATCAAGGCAGAAGGTGGAGCCCAAGTGACTGGGAGAGGCTGAGCCCCCAGCATCAACAAGACTTTCTTGCTGCCTTAACTACTGGCTGCCCCTTGCTGAAAGCCCAGGCTCTATTTTAAAATCATTGTGCTTTGCATAGCTGCCTCCCTGGGGTATGTATTCACTCAGAAGCCAGCAAGAAGCAAATAAGTTACTGCTGCATTTACTGACAGAGCACCAGAGGCACCAGTCCTACAGAGTGCCATCAGGGGATGAGCATGTTTTTTAAATCTCTTTTAAAACTGTGGCATCCCTTTGGGGAATAGGTTGACTGTGAGACATACTCTGAGCTGGCAGTTGGATTCCTTCAAGCTTTCTAGAAATGTCTATGGCGTGTGCCTTAGAGGAATTAGCTGCAAGTGAGTATGTTTCTGGAATTTTATTATACTTCTGATAACCATAGAGCAAGCTGCTTAATTTGGCTACAAATTACAAACATGAAGGATTTTTTCCTGTGATGGTGTTCACATGTTTGGTTGTTTAGGAACTAAGCAGGAGCCAGATTAAAGACAGCAATGTCTTTTAAGTTAGGTCTGTGCACAAAGGAAAATAATATACACTAGTATTATCATTCCATCCTGACTAATTGCTAGAGAAAAAGAAAACTTACCTTTCATCTGAACTAAAACTTCTAATAACAAGGGTGGTTTAGATTAGAGCTTCTTGGTGTAAACTAACACACACATGTGTGCTCAAAGCAAGCAGAAAATTTCTATTAAAGATGCCTGGACCCAAAAGATATCATCACCTGCTTCAATTCTGAGGGTCTCTGATTAGAAGAGCATATGCCCTCTCACTGACCCAGTTTAAAAAAAGAGGGAAATTCATAGAAAATGAGATAAAACTCATCAAACCAGTGTGTAGATAGAGCCATCACCAAGTTGAAGAGGCTTTACAGACGGTGAAATAGGAATGGTGTGGCCTTCAGTGCACTGCTTGTTTAAAATGTGTTTGGTCTGTGAGGTATTTAGAATCCATACGATTGAGGAACTAGAAAAGTGTCCTAACTAGAGAGTATTGGTTTCATCTGTCTGTTCCTCAGACTTAGCATGAAGGCTACATATGGCTGGAGGCATACCAGAAGGTTTGCATGTCAGTCCTGAAAAAGAGACCAGAGGTAGGAGCATCTTCAGGCGTACAAGAAGAAAACACATCATGCTTAAATTTCAGTATTAAGGAATTATTTGAGGCTTAAAAGAATCTGTCACAAAATCTAGCGAAGTAGAAATAATAGGGCATGTATTTTGGTGTTGGGCATGAATTATAACAAAGCATGAAAACAAATGGAAAAGTATTTCAGGTGTAGGAATAGTGAGAGCTTGCTGTCAGTTCCATTGGCATTTTTGGAAGTGAAGTGAGAAATCAAAAAGGCAAAGTCCTTTCAGTGCAGTTGAATCATTTGTGCTATGCTCTAGACACAGAAAAAGTCACCAGGTTTAACCAGTTTACAGTGCTATTTAATAACACTTCTGTGAACTGTCCAGGGTAATTCATCCAGTACAGGCCCTCTCTTCTGCTGCTGTTTTCAGCATCTAGGGGAGGGTTGTTCAGGCCTCATAACCTATTTAAGCCAGTCCCAGCACTGCTGCTGAAGTATCACCACACCCACTGGAGTTCAGAAAGCACAGCAATCTTACACCAAATTCACATTTACTGGTGTAAAATACATCATCTTCCAATGAATTTATAATAGTAAGTTCCCAGTTACCTGGTTTTGAGGTGCAAATGTGATTTTTTTTCTTAGATGTAATTTTTATAAGCACCATTTGAATATGTTTTGCATAATTTTGTGTGTACTTCCTATAAGGAAATTATTTAATTTTCCTTGAAGGTGCATGAAAGTTCAAAATATATGGTAAAAGATCAGTTGAGCAATCTGCGAAGCAACATGTAAAGCACAATTATTTCTAATGCTTTAAAATACCTGTAAACTGGGCTTGTTTTCTGCTTCACAAAGAAAACATTTCACTGTTTTCTGCATTTAAATATACATTTTAACTATGTTGACTTATCAGGTAATGCAGCAGGCTGAACAGGGACAAACTGTTTTTAAAGGTATGTTAATTGAATGGGATGCTACAGATGCACCTGAATGACTTTTTTTCCCAGATGTGCCCTAACTGACTGATAAAGCTTCTTCTGATCAGTAGAGCCAGTATATATTTATTATATCCCTGTCTTCTGTCCATTTTTGCTGGTTAAAATTGTAGAATGGCTGAGAGCTACCACAGGAACTATATCTCTTATAAAAGTAAGAAAACATCACAGTTTCAAATCCCAAGCAGCACTCTCAAATATTCAGCTCTTAAATGTAAAGTTGCCTCAGCATCTTCTCTCAAGATGGGGATTCAGATGTGGGAATTGAGGAAGGCAGTTTAAATGGGATTTTTCCTTTTCCCTGACTTGCACCCATTTATTGGTGTCTCCTTATTCTGTCATGAGAGCATGTAGGAATTTAATTGTTGAGCTTTTGCCTTTCGGAGTGCTTAGCAGTGGTGAGTGTTCAGTTTCCTTGTTCTGTGTCTGCACAGTTCTGTAAGGGAAATACTGCAATCATCATGTTAAACAATTTCTCCATCTGAATGGTCAAAGAGGGAATGAACCCACCAATCTATGCCAGACTTTATGAGATATATCTAGACGAGGTTTATTGCCCCTTTTTTCCCCCACCGTGTCCTGATTTTCTTTTTTCTTGCTTATGCCTCATTTTTCCTGTGTGTCACCAGGGTGACAGAATGTGTACACTAGAAGCAGGAATTGCAGAAACATCTCCTATAGGATTAGGAGAAAAATTATGTGTTTAGACCCCTTCAGCTAAGATTGTCTGCATTACTAGCAGTCGTATCAGTGACATGGACATGTGCTCACTAGAAAACTCATTCACCAACTCATTTCACACAGCTCAACAAGCAGTTGCTCATAATTGCTTGTAATCCTGCTGACATGAGACTGAATGAAACTCCTGACTTTTCTCACAAAGCCCATCTATGTGTTAACGTTTTTTGAAAGAAATATCAGAAATTCTGAAATGCAAAATTTGATAAGCTTTGATAGCTATCATCCCTTCAGCAAACTTACTGTAATTAATTGCTTTTCAATAATATAATTTTTCTACCCTTATCATGGGGGTCCTCCTTCTTGTTACTCTAGCTTTAGTGCAGAAGACATTTCTATAGGTGAAGTGTGTGAAACTCTGAATTTGTGAGGTAGCTGCTTTTCATATAGACTTCTCACATTTATTGTAGAAGACTTCATATTAGCAGTAAGGGCTAAAACCCAGAG
Source organism: Vidua macroura (assembly GCF_024509145.1). Lineage (NCBI taxonomy): Eukaryota > Metazoa > Chordata > Aves > Passeriformes > Viduidae > Vidua > Vidua macroura. The sequence continues at coordinate 50,677,774 of NC_071576.1, forward strand.
TTTTAAGGAAAAGCTTCTGAAAGAATACCAGAAAACATTTAAAATTCTTTTTATGAATAATCTGACAGTGCACCAGAGAAGGTAATACTAGGATAGCATAAAGTGAATGAAAAAAACTGTGCTCTGATGCAACCATCTGGTTATATTTTCATATTTTTCTGATAGATCTGGATATATTTTACTTTAAGTAAGTACTGCTTATTCACTTTCTTTGGATATAAGAGGAGTTTAAAACACCAGAGCCTTTGTTTGCAGGTATGTTTGGAGCCATGCTGCCTGGTCCTTACTTGCTTTCCTAGGTGAGCTTGCTAGTCTGTTACCTTTAGTGCCATCCTCAATTTTTATAAGGAAGAATTTATGGTACAAAAATGCCAATAGCAAATTCTAATAGTAGCAAACATAGACAAATCACATACAGAGTCATTTTTAACATTTCACATTTTTTCTTGAAAAACATAATCTTCTGGAAACTTCAAATTACTTTTTCAAGCAAATGCAGTTGTCCTTTGCTGTGACTGGCTTTCTACCAAAGGTATTTGAGTGTCTCACAGTTATTTTGTAAAATAATAAAAAATGTTGGAGATTTTTTTGCAAATTTTCAAGGTGTGTAGTACAAGATATAATCTGTGAGAACAACAGAGATAAGGCTATTGTGTTCTTCCCTGTGCATGGTAAATAACAGGAGAATTGTGATCAAAAAGTAGCATATCAGTATTCTGACAGCATTAAATGAAGGAATGCAAACCTTTGTGCTTAAGAGAAAGGTTTTACTGAAGTTTCGCCTATCCTCCTGCACAGGGAATGACAATAGATATTTGATAATTTTTTTTCTTGATATTTACAATATTAGAACAGTGGTTTTATTAATGCCCACATTTATCTTTACTAGGAGTACCTGATGGTTATATTCAGATGTACCTAGTTCAAGTGTTGTGGTATTGCAGCAGCAGTGGATCCATTTCAGGAGGAGCACAGGGAAAATGACGACTTGTTCAGGTGCACAGAGAGTGGGAGTGTTTAAATGGAAGATCTGAGGCATGATTCCTCCTTCCTGCGTCCAGGTGCTCACCTCATGCTGAGGTGGGAGAAAACAGAATCCACTGCCTCCCACCCTCTGTGCTCCTGAGGTAAGCTGTGTCCCGAGGCTGGCCAGGGAAAGGGTGAGCTGGGAGGTTGCACTGTGAGAGTGCAAGACTCCTGCTTTAACAGCCTCTCATTAGGTCCTCCTCTAGAGAAAAATCCAGCAGGAAAAAAGAAGAGGCAGTTTGGGCTTTGATCTTGCTTTCATAAACAACTCGAAGAATTTGCATGGGAGCAGGCAACTATCCCATTATTGTCACGAGTGAAAGTACAAGAGAATAGATACACGAAGTGGAAGAGATGAGAACAGTTAGCACTCCTTTATTCCTTGTCAGAACTTAATCTAGATCAACTAAAATGTTTACTGTTTTTGTTGTGCCTCGAGATAAAGTGTCAATGTTTACATATTCCTTTCTTTTAGACAAAAGGTGCTTATTGTTTTTGAGCCCCTCAGTTACTATCTATAGGAAATTATAAATATGTAGGAGACGTCTAAGTTTGTCTCATTTTTGTGTTTTTGGCTAGTTTTTTTTTTCTTTTTTATAAAGTGCAGTTGCTATAACCACAACAAGCACTTTGTGTTGCGTGCTTCTGTGCTTTTCTTTATTTTTGTCCTCTTCTTATACCACAAAGAACTGAACCAGAGTGAAGTTAGTAAGATGAGAAGCTAAGGTGTTATGGGCTGTTGCCCCACTAGAGGAAAAAATATTAAATATATGCTGTGTATAAAGTGGCTATTTTTTTATTATTATTATTATTATCGCATTGTCCTTCCTGATATCTGCTTGATTTAGAATTTTTAGGGACATGTACAGCAAGCTGTGCAACTACAGCATTTCACTCCTAGCCTCCCTCACTCCCCTACTTTGCACGGCAACCTCCGCGTATCCGGCAGGTTGGGCGCCAGCAGATGAAACAGATGTTTGGGCCATACTGGAATGGGAGCAGCATGCTGCATCAGGACCTGGATATTCCTCCTGACATCTGGATGCTGCTGGGCTGGGAAGCCTGCCTTGGGCCGGGAGGCTGGAGGAGCCTTGTGGCAGTAAACATAGGGTCCTCGCTGCATTTTAAGCGATTAGTGCACTGGAGCAGCAATAATGCTGAATTATCGCTTGGTTGCGTTCTTCTAAGGAATCTTGGGACAAAGGGATAGTCAAGGACGAGTATTGATGGTAAAGTCATGTTCAAAAAGACAAGACTAATTGCCATGTGTTAAAAAGATTGCTTTCACCTGATAGTAAAATTATTATGAATACTTTAGGAAACTTTTTTACAAAGCAGCAAACAAATAGCCTGCAGAAAAGCCTCCTTTTTTAATTTAAAATCACGAAGATGAAAAAATGACAATTTCAGCTACTTTGCAATTTCATGCTCTAGTCAAATTGTAGGGAACAGAACAAAATGTGACTGAATACAGGAAATTGTAGGTAAACTAATGTGCATGCCTACTAGAGACAAAATTGTGAACTTCTAATAGCTGCAGGGAAGGATATTAGGTATGGAAACTGTCTGACTTATGCATCGACTCTTTATAGTTTCACTTTATCAAGTCAAAAATTCTGCTGTATGTGCTGCTACAGCCTAAATTGTCTGCTGCTGCACTTTCCTTTATGATGTGTGTTATTTAAACACAATAGACATAATCTATTGCATGGAAATAGGTGTTTAGTGATTACTGGCTGTTGGATAAAATAGCATTTAGCATGGTTTTCCCCCTCCCTGCTCCCAGTAAATTTTTTATTGTTAAGATCAATGTGTTTAAATAAGGGCCTTCCCAAACAAAATACAGCTTTTGGAGAGCATGAGGTAATATTTGAAAAAGACCAGTTTATTTGTCATTTAACCTCCAGTATTCTGAAGGGGGTTATATTTAATTAACACTGGCTAAAGGCCTGACCTAAGAGGCAACCAAAAGTGATTGAACTGCATTTTCAGATCTAGACTGTAATCTGTTGGGAAAGGAATAATAATACTACTAATACTAAAAAAATTAGAAAGCACCATTTACTGAAATTCTTTCTAACTAAGCTGTGTTTCAATGGGCCATTTAATGCCCAAATGGACAAAGGTATTACTTCAGTCATTGAATTGTATCAAACCCTTTCTCAGAGGCCTAGTTTAAAAACTCTACAGGAAAAGTGGCTTAGCATCATATTCTCGGAAGACCAACACTCAGTCTGTTTGGAAAGGGGGGAAAAAAAATAAAAATAGTGAAATGAGGTGTGACACAGCCGCCAAGTCAGTGTGGATTTTTGTGTCTCCTTCCAGTCAGTGGCTTAGCAAGGGAATTGTTCTTCAGAAAGTAAGAGCTCCATGTTGACACAGAAGGCCTTCAATTCTGTATATATGTTTTTAAATTTTTTTTTTGTTTTGTTTTTGTTTGTGTGCTTTGGTAGCTGTTACCCTCTTCCCCCGTCAGCTTTTGGCCAACCTTTTGTTCTTTTCTGGCATGGCAAAAATTTAGTTTTCTCTCTAGGGGACTGAGGATCAGTACCTATACTTTGCAGCATTAGATTTTTGAACCAGTGACACTGGAAAAAATTGAAAGTCTGATTTAAATATCATGCTCACTGACACTGTGAGATGAGTAGTCACTTTCTTTCGATAGACACAATGTTACATGTATTCTATGGTGATATAAAATATCTAAAGTACTGTCTGAAATAAGTTGTGTAAAAATTTCAGGATATATTTCTGAATTTTTTTTTTTTGCAGAAATTGAACTTTCACTATTTTCATGCTGTCTCATGAAAAATTCCCAGCAGCTTCATATGTTGATGGGGTGACATTTTATCTTGAAAACTTGTTAAGGTGCTGTACTTCCTAAGGGGAAACAAACACAATATTACAGAGACAATTGCCAGGTGCCAAATTATGTACATTGTCTTAGCCACTTGCAGTGATTGATAATTCATTTGAGCTCTAAGCATTCTTTCTTGGCTTTGTTCACAGCTTTACAGTAAATAGGTTGTGAACAGGCAGCTGCTGAGAGATTGTATTTAATTGTCATAATTCAATGAAATCAAAGCCATTTGATTTCCGAGGGGCACGATCTGATCTCAGGGGTGATGCCTGCATGAGAAATCCTGCATTCAGGCAGCAAAACAGAGAGAACTGTTTTGATGGCCATTTCTAGTTCATTGTCTCAAAGCAGGAGGAGGTCAGAAGAACAAGAAATACAGTTTGCAAACGAAACAGAAGTGATCTTAAGAGCACTTTAATGCACATATGCCTGAAGGCAAGTTAGTTCTTTATTGCACTGGTGCATGTATTTTAAGTCTGTAGCATTTCTCCAAATTTACATGACTGTAACTGAGAGAGACTTTGGGGTTGGATGTTTGTGAGAAAAAGGCAGGGATAGGAAAAAGTGAGTAAGGCTCTAAACATGGACCTTCTGCAGGTGTCTTCTCATTCCACATTCTTTCCCTTGTGTTTTTGGGTGGGTTTTTTGGGGGGCGGAGGGTTGGGTTTGTTTTTTTGTTGTTGTTTGTTTGGGGTTTTGTTTGTTTGTTTTTATGAGGATTTTTGTTGTTGTTTTTCAGTTTGTTTTGGGGTTTTGGTTAGTTAGTTAGTTTGTTTCCCCCCCCAGAAAATCAGCATGACCCTTGCAGATGAAAAGTATTATCTGTAGACCCTTTATTTTAGAAAAGGCAACATTAATAACTTTGAACAAAAACCTAGTAAAATGCTTCAGTTTACATTTCCCCTCACATGATAAATTTAGGTAGATATTTTATAGGTGAGAATACCTATTCAGGCTCCCCCCATATTATGATGAATGAGCCCAAACTTAAAATAATAGTGCAAGACCTACATCAAGTAAGAATGGGGCACGGACAAAAAGATCTATCATTTCTTCAGAACACATGCCAGTGTGGTTTGTTAGTCCATTTATATTTTGAGCAGGACCTATTGTATGTGCTGTGGGGTTCCTCTATGAAGTAAGGCAAATTTTCTTCCACAAAAGATGAAGCAAAAAATGAAAAACTATGAAGAATATGTTTTGGCTAATTATTTTCCTCAGAAGAAGTCTGGGTCTTTATCACTGACTTATTATACAGATCCTCTTAACATCTGTCCAGCAGACTGTGGACTTTATTAACAGACAAGAGACCCACCAGATTTAGAGCCTGCTGGGTGCGTCTTCATCGTCACAGCTGTGGATTAACTCAGACTTTCCAGAAGAGGACAACCATATGGGATAATTGGTGTCATTGGATAGCTAAAAAAAATATGAAGAAACAAGTGTTGTCCAAACACAATCCACTGTTTTTACAGCCACAATTACTAGTCTGTTTAAGAAATAAGAAAGGCAGCATTACACTAAAAAAAGAAAATCTGTTCATATCTGTGTGGGAACCTAATCAGGCTCTTGTTTCCAATGACGATGGCTCCACAGTCGCACCAGGTCTGCAACAAGAATGCTCCTTTTGTGTGCCGATAATGTGGAAGTGATAAAATTTCCTATAAGAGACATATGTGTTTACATCATGAGATGTGTTATTTGACAAAACGCTTTGTTCTCTGCATATTTTCCACGCAGAGTTTCATGCTGGGTTGTTTTGCTGGAAAGCTTTGATTAGCTAGAATTAGTTGCTGAAGTAAAATAGACACTTTTGTTTTATGAGTCCTCTTGCTGAGCTGTAAATTATAGTAAAACATATAAGGAGTGGCAGAAAGAAGTGCTGATTTGAACCTCTGACCCATGATCGGCATAAAAACATAAGATAACTCTTTCAAAGGACTACTGAGAGCCATAAATATTCCATGGTCCACTTAAAGTTAGACCCTTTTAACAAAATAAAGCTGTTATTTTGCAGTACTACAACAATACATACTGCAGTATCTGAAATGTGGAGAGATTCTTTTATTTTTGGTTTGGGCTGGCCATTAGCCACAGCAGGGTAGCGGGAGAGATGAGAGTGATTTTTCTTTTTCTGAACCAGTACAAAAGAATTTGTGGTCAGTGAAAGGAGTTGGGACCGGCAGACACTCAGTGGTGAAATTAGGTAACTGTTATTTTGCTGCTTGAGAATGAAGCAATACAGGCATGTGTCTCTCCTAAGGAGACAGGAACTGAGGGGAATTTAGGGCCACACAAAAATTTCCCTTGATATAATATACAATAGCAACTGACAGACATTGAAATTACTGGTGTTAATAGTTTAAAAAAAACCAAAACAACAAACAAGCCAAAGGCTCTGAAGTGAATGAAAATGAATAACTGGTAAAATCATTATTGAAGTAAGAAAGAATGTTTTTCAATGCATAGATGAATGAAAAGGGAAAACTGAACGCCTCTAACTTCACCTGTGACTACAAAATGTATTATTTGTATTTTCACAAATACAGTTAGTTTGTTTGCACATATTGGGCTTTAATAAATCGGAGAGCACATTAGTCAGCAAGCGCATAAATAATCACGGCAACAATCTTTGTTATTATGACATTAGTTATGATAATTCATTAGCTGCCTGTTTGTGTTGCACCTCAGTCCTTTTTGCAGAAGTATTTGGTGTATTGGGGAAGATGTAGAGAATATTCACACACTAATGCTGAGCAGACTGTTCAGGAGAGTGATCTATGGGTGTTTAAAATCAGAACATTATGTCCATTATAGATACGTTAGACATGAGAAAACAAGGAAAGAGAAAATGGTGCTGTTACAAGCAAGCTATGCACGTCTTTATGACACTTGCATTCTGTAGAGAAACAGAAGTATTTCAATAATTATTGCTTTTTATTTATCACACTTCTAAATTAGACACTTTTTTCCTAATTTTAATTCCAATTTCATGTAGCTGTGCTTGATCAATGCCTTTTCAGATACACCCATGTAGAGCCAAATAAGTCTCAGTTATTCAGCATAAAATTCTTAGTTGCTTAGATGATGCATACTTGTTTGTTCTTAAATACTAATCTATTTATTATCTATGTGGTGGCACATGTGAAAATGAGAGTCTGGCACACAGTCCTAAAAGGTCTGTAAAACTCACCTTATTATTCTTTGTTAGCATTTTTCTCAGAAAAACTGAGGAAATGCTTCTGAGACATCTAAATTTCATCATCATGAATTTATAAAACACACTGGTTTAACAAGTAATAGAAACAAAAGGAAATATACACATCTGGCATAAAACATTTAATATTGAAGGGATCTTCGTTTTTGAAGCAAAAGCTTTGATTTTTCCAAGTTTTAGTTTTTAAAATTCAACTAAATGTTGCTTTCATGTATATGTACAATTCCTTTCGTGTTCACCTTTCCTTCTCTTCCTCCTCTTCCTCTTCCTCCTCCTTTTGTGTGCAGAGCTCTCTGGGACACAGATGCTGAGCCTTGGAAGGTGTTTTTCTGGTGATGGCATCTGGCTCCTTGGCAGACTCCACAGGCCATAGCTGCCTTCGAGTTGCCCCTGGGTTTGTCACATGGTCAAGCTGCTGATGGGTTACTTAAGCTGTCTTGTGATTCTGGATGTTGTTTTCTGTTAGGCCACCTTTTATTGTGAACATCTACATAGAAGAATCTTAAAACAAAGAGAAAGCAACCCTTTTGGGTGGTGGGGATTTTTTTCTTCTTATATATACACATAAACATATAATCCCATTTCTTACCTTGGTGCTGTAGTAGAGCACTTAAGTGCAGTGTTAAACACAACATATCTAGTGCAAAAGACATGTCAATACAAAAAATATGATATTAATATACAAAAAGTGGAAAGAATGAGTACAATTAACATTACTTTAGAGCAGTTCTTGCACTTAGATTAAGATGTGTCTGAAATTTTGGGGTAGGATATTCCTGCTTCTACACTGCTTTCCTGAACTGCTGAGGGTTATACCAGGGACACTGGGTTCAGGTCAGCGCTTAAACTTTATTTCCATAGTTATTATCTGTGACACCCAAAACATGGGTGTGAACACTAATCTGTTCTTCCTCCAAACAAAAGAAAAACTTTTTCAAACTAAAACTCTCTTTCCTTTAATCTGTTTGGCATTAAATTTTTTTCAAACACCACTACACCAATAATTAAAAACAAGCAGTCCCACAGCAGGTGTGATTTTTTTGTTGCAGTAGCTTCCTTTCAGAAATGTGTGCTGGAAATAATAAAGATGTTGCTGGTTTTGGGGAACTTGTAAAAACCCTTTGTCATCAGATAGTTCTAAGTATTATTATTGGTTGTTATGTGCTCGGAAGGAAAATGCTGGTATTATAGCTTTGCAATGCTACTTACTAAATATACTATGGAAAAAATGACTGCATTACCTCTTGTAGTGCAGGATTTCAACAGCACTTGCAGTCACTCCTTAGAGTTTTTCATCTTTAGAAACCAAATTACTCATTGTCTAAATAGCTGAACTTTCATCTCTATAAATAAGATATTTCAGCTTTGCACAATTCATTTAAAATGCTGACAAATAAGGATTCTCACTTGATTCTCAGTAGCTTTATTGTTCAGTTTCATTTACTGTAGCAAATGTATTTGTTGAAGATGTAACATAGGGCTTCTATTTTTAGTAATGGAAGACTTCAGAATTAATCAAGGTTCATAAAATTTAGCATTTTTCCCGAGAAAAGAAAGTAAAAGGGTGAAAGTTTCGAGAACAGATCCTTTCTTTCTACTTCAAGCAAGCCACCTTCTACTGAAATTCTTTGTGATGTATCTTCCAAGTACACCCATTGCATTTTATTGTGCTGGGCCAGCCCTCATCACTCACACTTCGTTTATCTGCTACACTGAGTATTGCAACCACTCTTTTTCTTATCTCCATGTTTCACACATGGCTTTCTTATAGTTTCTTCAGAATTCTGCTGCAAAAATAACATCTGAATTATATCCCTGCAGCTGTGACCAAATCCTCCCTCACCACAGAGTCAGTTGAAATGTCTCTAGCCCTTGCCTTTCTGTTCCTGCATATATGAGTGCAACTGGTCTCTCCATTTGCTCCCTGAGATTGTGCATCTAAAGAAGCTCCCTCTCTTCTGTGCAGCAGCTGAGCACTTACTCTTTATTGAAGTATCTTTTCAAAACCAATTTTTCCCTAGGGCCTGTCCTTGACAAGCCCTTGGTAAAAGGCTTATGATGTGGATGTGGCACTTTGGGGACATGGTTTAGTGGGTGAACATGGCAGGGCAAGGCTAATGGTTGGACTTGGTGATCTTAGAGGTTGTTTCAGCCCAGAGGTTGTTTATGGCCCATTCTGTTTTCCTTGCCATGTGCCACTTCTGTAACATTTGATTCTCAAAATTCTTAACTCTTATTTATTCTCTTAGACTCATATGATGCAGCCTAAGAGACAAGTATGAATATTCCTGCTGCAAAAAAAGGGAAAACGTCGGATGCAGAGAAAGCTTTGCTCTGTTCTTATTTGCCATGCTCAGTCTCTTTTGGCATAGAATATGTCCAGGAATGTCACAGACCTATGTGCAAGACAAAAGTTATAGGGAAAGGGGCTTGAGCTAATGAAAGACTTTTGATTATTGAAAGATAGTTGAAAAAACTAGATGAAAAAATGTTGAAACTTTTAGAGAGCAATGTGTGAGCCTAAGGCCTTCCTTTGTCTTCTGGCAAAGCATGAATGAATACTGGCAGTGAAGGCAATTATGCTTCTGTGTTATGAAAATGTCTCACAAAGGCATTTTGAAACTTAGATGACATTAGAAAAGATTTTAACATTTGGATCAGTCAAGATGATCTATTATTAGTTCATAGCTTTTTAAGTAAATTCTAGATCTTGGATGACACTTTTTATAAGAAAAGTGAAATCGAAATAATTCATTAGATTCTGTAGGAAATTTCTGAAGCAGAAAACACCATCACCATCACAACAGAATTATTACTTTTGTTTGTTATTCAATTCTTCTTGTTATAGCTCTAAGCTCTAACAAAGGCTTAGTGTGAACTCCATCATTTCCAGGTAAAAAAATCAGTATGCACTTGTGCTGTTCTGTGCACATGTTGAGTACAGCACTCTTCTACCTGTTTGAAATTTTTTTTAAGTACATGAACATCATTCAGACTCATAGTGACCTCCAACTTACATAAATACCCCTTGAATTTTTAGTTGATTACAGCTGAAACAGAGTTTTAGCAACAAATGCTTAAGTCTGTGAGCCTGTTAGTTCATAGGTGCTTAAATGTGAGACTTGACTTGCCATTGCCCTGAGACTTGTGGCATTTCAAAATCCCACCCTTAGGCATCAAATCTGACATTAGAAGAAGCCTGGTTCTGAAAACTTCAAAGCTGCATCCTTGTTTATATACCTTAAATAAGCTGGGCTTGAAAATTGTTAACTATTTCAGGAGCACTGAGGAACTCAAAATGAGCATTACTTTTATTTATATGCTGGGAACTGGATTGTAAGAATCTAACATTTTGATCTCTGAGAAAAAAATAAAAACCAGGCTATACATTTTTTAAGGCTTCTTAAAACAATCAAGAATACTTGATGTTTTTGAATATCTAATTTGTAATCAAGAGTCTCCTGACTGGTTAGCATAAGGATTATGAAATGCTCTTCTCTTTATGTAATAGGCATAGATCAAAAATATGATATGTTTCAATGTTTAAGGTATTTTAATTTTTTTACTCGTGAAATAATTTGCAGGTAAGAATTTCAGTTGAAAAAATTCCATTGAAGCTTTTTCTTTTGAGCTTTAAAAGCCAACAGTCAACATTCATTCAATGTTTGGGTTTTATTCCTCTCCTCAATCTTGCAAATAGAAGCTTCACAATCTGGCCATCTCAACGTGAGGTCCTAAATTGCCATTTTGAGCCACAGCAGTGGTATTTGCAAAAATATCCCTTTTTTTCCCTGCAATGGTGGCATGCACATATTTTTCCACACTGGCTAGCTCCCCATACAAACTGGTGTTTAAAACTTATACAGCTTTCCAGTCCACATAGCAATGTTGCTAGTGCTGATGTGAATTCTTGCAGTATTTGTACTTGCTTGTAGAACAGCTTTGTTTTAAGCAAAGCAGAAAGCCAATTGCTGGTACTTATTTATACATTTGCTTTTATGTTTTAAAATAAATTTGTAGAAATGCCAGGCTAAAGCCAGCCCTGAGACCTTGGAATAACCCAGTCATGATTTATATATATACATACAGATACATAAATGACAAAATTTCTTTTATTCTGTCTTCCCTTAGAAGCATTTCTCCCTGACAGGACTTGCACTACAGCCAATACAGCCCTCAACACCCTGGGAGGGGAGTGGTGAAAAATTCTAATTTTATTCTACTTTTCCTGGTTGCATTTCCAAAATCAAACAGTTTCCTAGATAGTCAGTAGAACAGCCCACTTTTCTTGATGTTAATCCTCCACATGCTGTGGGTGTTTCTGTTGCTGGTCCTGGTGGGACACAGGTGACAAGCAAGTCCTGGCTCTGACTGGTGTCACGTGTCTCTACCTTTGCATTGATCTTGAAATATCATTTCAAGAAATTTTCAAGGAGAAGTGGCAGGGATAGGTCCTTACTATCTATGTCTGCTTCTTGCCAGGCAACTCTATTGTAAAATAGAATAAATAAATTCTTCCCAAGCCAAGTGTAGTTTTTTTGGGGTTTTTTTTGGTGGTGTTTTTTTTTTTTTTTTGGTTTTTTTTTTTTTTTTTTTTGCTTTGTTTTGTTTTGTTTTGTTTGTTTTGGTGTTTTTCCCTGTGATGGTAACAGGTCTTTATGTTGACCCATGAGCTTTTCCTTCTTATTTTCTCCCCCATCCTGCTGAAGTGGGGGGGGGAAGAGAGTGGGTGGCTGGGCAGCTGGCAGCTAGCCTAGGTCAACCCACCACACTGTTTTAGTTGCCACAACTGACAATCAAGTTTTATCTTCCATGAAAAATAGAATACTGTAGAAAGACTAATTTATACCCCACATTTTTGTCCCCTGACGGCTTACCTGAGAAGGAAATTCTTTTGAACTTTAGTTAATAAATGAGAGTTTATTTACACAGACTTCCTTTCACACTTTTGAAAGTGCAACACACAGTACTGTAAGTACAAAAGTTTTAGTCTTCTTTTAGTAAAGTGTAAGTACTCTCCTTCAGATAGTTGAAGAAGAAGTTAAATTAGTTAAAAAAAATAAAGGAAAAGTATTTATAGACAAACCACAGAATACTGAGAAAGACTTTATAATTGCTGGGTTTTGTCTTTAAATTACATACAAGTTTATTGTGTTACCTCTTTTATAGTGCAATGCCTGATTATTCCTGAGCTGAGAATGTGCAGGATTTCAGAAGTTTGTGAAATGTGCTTTTTTGAAATGAGCATTACTCTCATGTAAGCAGATCATCCTATTAAGCAAGCAAAGGTTGACCTCAAGAAAAGGGATCTTTATCCCTAAAAGGGATAAGATCATATTATTAGGAGAAGAAAAAAATACCTACTGTTGTATGAAAGGCTTCATTTTCATTCTCCAGGACCTCACCAATAGCTGGGATTTTTTTTTCGGTTTTCAATCTTTTTCCTTCAAGCATAGGAAAAAAACCATATACCTTAGCCAAAATATTTAACACCACTAATTTCAAAACATTAATCTGTGATCCTTTTGTAGTTCCTGTGTGGTACTGGAAAGGGGTGGAAACAAACAAATAAACAATAGTTTTCATTTGTCACCCTGAGCTGTGACTCTGCCCCTCCCTCCTGCGTTTGTCTCGCCACTGAGTCTCTGAACTTAGAGTATTGTGTAACTTTCATTTCTGTGGAGGCTTGTTATATTAGAAAAATTGTTCCAAAGAAAGCAACAATTATGACATAAGCACATCTGGCTCTTGCAAATTATTCTTTATTAAGCTTTCATTTAATTACATGTGCTGAAAGGTCTGCTTTTGATAACTGTAATTTTTTTTATTTGTCCATCTGAATGATAGTAATGTTGGAAATTACATACAAACCACCTGGATTTTTCTCACTAATAAGGCAAAGTTTATGTAGATCTGGGTGTAAAAGAGGGATTAGGATCTTCCCTGTTCATGGCAGAAGAATTATTTATGATGCTAATTCAAGGTGAGGGTTTAAGTTTGGTCACTGGAAAGAAATTTGACCAAATTGGTTTTGTTCAGTAAACACTTTTTATTGATTGGGATTGTTTATTTTAGTATAAAATCTATGTTTCAGTTAAACTTTTTGAAAAATTCCACTAGAGTTTTTTTTGGATGCTCATCACTATTTACAGGAACTTTTAAGGCCTAGACTCATTATTAGCATTTATAGAACATATATAACTGTACAGAGAGATGGAGACATACCTTGTTGGCTATTTTAACTTTGCCTTTTGTAGGAAACCATTCTTGTGGCAGCTCCCAGTAAAGTTTCTGGAGTTCGTGGTTAATTTCTTGCTAAGAACAAAAAGACCTGGATTATTATTGTTTCTGACAGGAGTGTATACCTCCTTTTCATAAATAGCCTTATAATTTTGTTTTTAATATTCAGGCACAGTGTAATTTTTTTGCTCAACACCATGACCATCATTAGCAAGAAGGAAAAAAAAAAATCAAGAAAAATCAGCAAAAGTCAAATGAAGAAAAAAGATATTGGTGTTTGGGAGTTTTCCAGACTTTTTTTTTTTTCTCTTTTTGCAAATAGCAGAAAGGGAAGCCACAAACAGAGCTGAAAAAGATCCTTTAAGAGAAGAAACACCAGTGTGGGAAAAAAAAAAAAGTACATTTACAGCTTCTTCTTTAGGAAATATATTGCAGGAATATATGTATATCTTCTTGTCTTCCAGCAACTGTATGCAGCTCAGCTGGCAAGCATGCAAGTTTCTCCTGGAGCCAAAATGCCATCTACTCCACAGCCACCAAATACAACAGGGGCACTTTCACCCACTGGGATGAAAAATGAGAAGAGAGGGACCAGCCCGGTAACTCAAGTTAAGGTATTTTTCAGTAAAGAAAAAAGCTGGTGTTTGAGAAGGACAGTAAAAGCAAATGATCTCTGTAATTATTTTACAGTTGGAAGTTGAACCACGGTGCTGTTCTTCAATATTCAAATAAAAGGTTCAATTTTAGTGCTGTATTATCAGTAGAGAGAAGGGAAGAGAAAGCATGCACTTGTTTCCAAAAATACCAGGCGTCCCTACCAGAGGCAGCACAACAGATTCATCAGTAAAATGTGATATTTTCAAGATTTCAGTTTGTAATCTGGTAGCATGCATTGTATGAAATGGCATCCATTTCACAAATTGTTTCACATTGAACTCTTGAGTATCTTAAAATGTGGTGCTGGCTTATATTGTTAGGGTAAGAGAAAGACTGTAGATTGTCTAATTATTTTACAAATCTCTAGCTGTACTTAATTCTACAGTTTTGGAAAAGCCTCCTATAAAAATAATATGTAAGTCAGGGCTCTGGGGAAAACATTGTGTCGCTGCAGATTGATTTGACTTTTGCTGATTTCACACAGCTGCTGACAGCCACGCTGCTCCTCGCTGGTTTTGCTCCATTGCCGAGTGCTTGTGCCTGCTTATTCTCACTAGCTTGGAACCAGGCAGCTACAACATGGCATTTGCCAGAAGCCTGGAATGAATGCTGTGCTCTCCCTGAAACCCATGGAGCAGCCTTTGGGTGCAACTGCCTGGATTCTCCTGCTGTGTTCTCCTGGGGTTGCATTTCCTGGGGTGGCTGGGGATTTCATGAGAGTGAAAAACATGCTCAGGACCAATTTACCCCCGACTGTAAAAAAAAAAAAAAATCAACATTCAGATGTTTTATCCATTTGAATGATAGAGATATTAATGCTGAACAATTAAAATAAATCTAAAACTGACATCTTTGTGGGGGGAGAGAGAGAATGTATTGGGTTTTTTTGCTGTCTGCTGACACCTTACAGGCAAACAGTCCTTAGCTTCAAACCAGCCTGAGAAGATTTTACTCACTTGAGGTGGTGGTTTCTTTTTTTTTTTTCTTCCCATTTTTTGACATGAGAGTAAAATATAATTTGTTTTTTCATTATCATCAATCATCGTGGTAAAGTGTGGGTGAGTAGATATTTCTGCCTGGGCTGATAAATTTCCATGACACTTTTTTGCTAGGATGAGAGTACTAATAAATAAAAACTATTCCATTATGGCCAGACCTAACATTTATTTAGCAAAGCGTTCACTTTACTTAGCTGTAGATGTGTATTAGTCTAATATTTTACCTCTTGTAATCCAACGCCAGGTTTGGGAGCAGTCAGGAAAATTTACCGCGTATGCAGAGTTTGCTACGGTCAATACAGAAGCCACCAAAAGCAAAGCCCAACTGTTCCAGTAAAGTTGCCATAGTATAGTGATACCTAACACCAATGATTTATGGCATTGAGAATATACTACTGACTACTTTAATGTGAAAAAGTAATTCTGGCAGTGAGCGAGCCAAATGGACCTACACCAAACCAAACCCTTACTGTATGAGTCAAATTTTCCCTAGTTAAATTCAAGCACATATTTTCTTGAACCAAGGCGAGTACTGTTCCAGGTTTGTGGCCAGCTGAGTCCTATTACAGAATTGACCACATGCAAATTTTTGGGGCTTTCCCATTATAATGTAAAGTGAATGGACTAAATTATATGTTAATAAAATTGAAGTCTTTTAATGATAATTTTTATTAAGCACACTACTGCATTCAGAATATTAAAGATGAACTACAAGTGCTTTGTGTGGACAAATAGCAATAGCTAATGAAGAAATTATTAGTATGAAAGCAGTACCTATATTCAGTCTCTACAGATTGTTAACTTTTTTAGCTGTGACAGTTTTGATGGTCATGCATTGCTTAACAAATGCTCTGTATTTTCTCTGGTTTTAAGCAGTTTGTATAAACTACATGTGTTATTTATAGAATTGATGCAATTCTTTTATGGAAGTCAGATCTTTCAAAAAGTAATGATAGGTTTTCCTTAAGTCAGTGACCAGAATGTTTTCCAGTTTTTTGGTTGCCTTGCAGAAATGAAAAGACTGTCCATATGGTACAAACAAACAAGTCCTAGCAGTGTTTAGAGTTCTTTCATTATCGTATCAGTACTAGATGGAAAAGCATTTAAAAATTGAACACTGTAGCATAGATTTGTATGTGTACATGTTCACAGTACCTAGCCTGGCAAACTTCATATAGTCTGAATGGGGCTCTGAACTCTTGGAAAAGTTTATGGAAGCCATTTTGTATCTGGGCAAGGAAAGAGGTCACATGTAGGTGTGGCCACAAAGCATCAAAACCGACTCTATCCCTTGTACCTTTGAGCTTCTACTCTCACCTGGACCCTGAAAGGTGGTGCATATTTGTGCACACTTTGAGGCCAGGAAGAATTGAAATGTCATGCAGTTTTATGGGAAAAGTTTAATGCTGGTGATATGATGGCACTATAAATACCTGTTTATTACATTTTCATGTTTAATGCATTGTGTGTGACCAGATGTACTTTGCTTGACAGTAAGGAGAATGGAGAAGATGAGATAATGTGATGTATTATTGTATTTTGACATAATTCTAAGCTTCCAAGTGATCAGTGCAGTGTTTTGAAATATGAACAATCTCTTACATCCAGCATAATTCTGCTCTGGTCATATTTTAAATGAGAGATCTGTCTTACTGGGCTCTTAAATGACAGAAAATCACCGTTTCACAGTTTTCTAAGTGCTCTGTCTTGCTTAATGTATTAAGTAAAGGAACAAGCTGAAAGAATGGGAAGAAGGTTGCACTGCTAATGTTTATACTTATCAAAGAAATTAATTGCTTGAATAATTTTTCTTCAATGAGTTGAGATATTTTAGATGGACCTATTCTACAGCACAGAAACAAGACATACGTCAGAGTTTCTTCCACAGTTGCAAATGAAAAATATCAAATCATATAAAGGTGCTGATACTAGATTTACACACCATGAAGAAAAGTTCCTTGTCTTAATGCAAATAAAACATATATAATAAAGGTTAAATGCAGCAGAAATAAGTACAGAATATGGGAATAATACAGAAGTATCTAACAAAGAGCAGAATAGCAGTTATGTGGAAAATAGTTTTGACATTTGAATTGTAAAATATTGTAAAGTTAACAAAGTTAAACAGTAGTAAATAAAAAATATTTTTAAATACATATGGTATGTAGTCACTACCCTAATAAGTAAAGGAATTTAAATTCAGTGAAATTCTTTTCTCCTTTTATGAGAGACCAGCATAGATTATTTCATTGAACAAAACATGCACTCTGAATTAGATGCATGGAATGTATAAACTAGCAGCAGCTTTAAATGTGGGCCAAAGAGCTGTCAGGGCTTCCAAATGATTCTTTCATAGTAGTACTTCTGATTCCTTAGTTTCTAATACATTTAAAAATAAGCTACAGAACTTATTTTTATAGTGCCAGGAACTTTTCAAATAGAACCAATGCAAAAACATTACCGAGCTGCTGGAAATTTTAAATAATTCTTTGTAAATGCCCTAGGTTAATTTAGATCTCTGAAAACACATTAGGAAATTAAGCTGTAATGTGAGCTAATTCAAATCTTAATTTGGCAAAAAGAATGATCCAGTCACATAGTTAATGTAAATAAGAAGCATAACACAGAGAAATTAATGAGGTTTCCTTTCATTGAATCTTAAAGGAGGCAGATAATTAGCTCCTTTTGTTATTATTGCTGCGGAATGTGGCATTGTCTTCGAGGTGTAAAGTAACTGCTGCTTGCAACATGATGCGTTCATTTGTCTTTTCCTAATAGTTATTTACATTAAACTCTTGCAGGATGAAGCAGCTCAGCCACTGAATCTCTCAGCCCGACCCAAAACAGCTGAACCTGTCAAATCCCCAACATCTCCAACACAGAATCTCTTCCCAGCCAGCAAAAGCAGCCCAGTGACAGTGACGAACAAGAGTGGCATCCCCAGCCCGCTCAGTGGATCTCTGGGAAGAGGATCCTCTCTAGGTAACTCATCTGTCCTGGAAAAGGAGAAAATAGGCACGTTTTCTGCATGAAATTCCAGCCTGAGCACACTTAGTATTGGATTAAGTAGATACTTGGGTATACATTTCTGTTTAAAATTATAGTGAGGCTTTTCAAAGAATGATTGATTGCCAAAGTTTTATAAGAGTATCCAAAGAGATGTATTAGTGTGTGACAAACACAGGAAAGAAATACATAATATAGGAAATACATATAAATACACACAGATAAATAAATAAAGATAGATATATAAAACTTATAAATCAGGTTTGTGTGAATATCTCCCCTAAAGGCATCTACTGGGTGTATATACACAAAGTTAATTTTTAAATTATGACTTCTGGATCAAAAAAATAAAAAACTACCTTTGCACACACATGGAGCCTCACCAGATACTAGATAGATTTTTTTTTTTTAATAGAGATGGAAAGGCATAAATCCAGGCAGTTTATGTTATTATTTCATCATGTTTTTGTTATTTGATCATATTTTTGTCATTTCTTCACTCATCTGTCAGGATTTTGTTGATTCATATGGTTACAAGTAGGGAATTTTTGACCTGCATTCGAGATTCTTTAGGCCTATTAAGTGATGAAACAAAATTGGTCTGAAAACTATATATGAAGACTGCTTTAACCAGTCAAGAATCAAGAGTTGCAAAATGTAGATGATCAGCCCTAAAGTTCAAATAGTAAATTTTAACAGTGACTAAATACTTACTACAGACCACTTATTCACAATCTGTAGCTCAAGTGTACTTGCAAAATATATAGAAACACTTGTGAATAATGAAGAGATATGTTAAATACATATATTAAATATATTAAATTATGTTTTTTTTTTCCATTCCCAAACACTTGGGAACATCATGATCTCTGAAAGATATTTTCTGCAACTATCTAGATACTCTACCTGTCAATTTACTTACAACTAGCACTGCATTATCTTACATTAGAAAGTGAAATATCAATCTGAAGTCATAGACCATTCAAGGGAAAGAAACACAGAAGACAAACAGTGCCTAAGGTATAAATATTTTTTACGTAATGTCATAAAAAATTTTTGTCTCAATCCTTCAGTATAAAAAAAGACAGGAAGACATTACCAACAATCAGCAAGCCATGTAGGAGCTTTTGCTACATATACATGATTATGGATCTAAATCTCTTTAAAAATCATGCAAACATGCTTCCCAACTTCTTTAGGGTCCAGAATGGACCTTAGTGGCTGAAATGGTTCAGAACATTAGAACATTGCAAATTTGCCTCAGTAAGAACAGTGGTTGTCTTACAATACATTATTTTTATTTTGTAGAGGGGTGTTTCATTTAGATAGAAAACTTCACTAGTCCCATCACTTGTTTTTTTTTTTTTTTAGTAGTAGGCTGTCAATAGGTACACAAATCTAGCAAATTCAGAGCTTTTATAAAAGAAATTTGCTGGCCAGACAGATGCACAGGTCACACACAAAATGTGATTGCTCAAAATTCCCAAGCTAGAATATATATGCACCAATCTATCCATGTGCAGTATAGAGAATACTTCCATATCGGAGCAGGTGGATCGCAGTTTTGTCACAGCAATAAAAAAAGAAACAGTCACAAACTAATTGCTGTCTTTTTCTCTCAAATCTAAAACTGTGGGATACTCATCTTCATGAATGCTTTGTAAGATGTAATAGGAATGCTTGCCTGAGTTTGATGCTTGGTTAAAAGTTTCTTCCTGTTCAGAGTGATAGAAAAAAACTGGTTTTTTCTCTACTGATTTAGAGATTTATACTCCTGTTATGGTGATAATGACCTTTGTCCCGAAAAAGTAAATGTAAGTGCTCTTTCTGAAATGGAAATCCAAATGTCTAGAGTGATGGTTCTCTCTATAAAGAAATTCTAAGAACTGACATGGAGTTTCATGGCCTAGTAAATGAGATTTTTTCCCTTTGTTATTATCATTAATTATATTTAATACCTCAAAAAGTTTCCAGTTTAAGCTTCAGAATACTATTGTCTTAAACACATATTTAAATTTGAGTCCATGAGTATGCTCAGATAGCTTCATACCAGGCTATTCCAAGACCTCAGTGGATATATTTCTACCAGCAAAAGAAGTGCATGAGTTTATCAGTCACTTTAGAAGAGTAATCCAGCCTTCAAACAGACAACAATTGCCACTCTCGCACTAAGAGTGCGAGAGTAGAGTTCTTACCCTGGATTCCAGTTTGGATAATTACGTAAATAAAATATATTCTCTCTTTATAGATATCCTTTCCAGTCTTAATTCACCTGCCCTATTTGGGGACCAGGACACAGTAATGAAAGCCATTCAGGAAGCTCGAAAAATGAGAGAGCAAATCCAAAGGGAACAGCAGCAACAACAGCAGCCTCATGGTGTTGATGGAAAATTGCCCTCCATGAATAACATGGGTCTAAACAACTGCAGGAATGAAAAGGTAATGTCTCCCATTTCCCCACAGTCTGTCACTCACTCTTCCCTGCAAAATAGCTTTTTATTTTTATATGAAATTTCTTTTTAGAGCATTTAGCCCTCTCTGATTTCATGTTAAGTACACCTTTGTCACTTTACAGTGCAGTGCTACAAACTTCTCTAGGTGTACATGACAGCATTCACACCCACAGTCCTGTGCACGCATGTGAGGAAAATGTAAGCGTGCACATAGAAACATGGAAAATGGCTTGGTTGGAGCTTCCATTGTTCATGGTCTAGATTTTGAATTGTGCTTTTGAGAATGGCTTTGATTAATAAATATGGCTAAAAAGCCAGTTCTGTGCAAGCATGGTGGAGTATTGCAATGCCAGTGCGTAAATTGAGTGTGCTTGAATCTGTGGTTCAGGTGGAACAAGGTACTTAGGCACAAAACAGCTGCATTTGGCTCTCAGTTGCAGTGGGAAATTAGAGATTAAACATTCTCTGTTGAATCTTCAGTTGAATCACTGAAATGAGGTGGCTCATGGAGTAAAAGGATAAATGAGAGAAAGTGTTGGGATAATGGGACCAGCACTGGACTGAGCAGGACATGATCCAGCTTACAAAATAGCAACCTGGGAGCATGTAGGAAAGGTAAGGAACAGTTTCTATCATACTTGCTTCAAGGACCAGTCAAAGGACAAAGATTCTTGGAAAATCCCCTGAACCTGTGTTATCCCATTCTGTGTCCTTTCTGAGGTCTTCAGGATCTGCTCCAGCATCAGGTCACTGCATGTACACCAGGGCAAGAGGGCAGAAGATCTGGTAACTCGCTGAGGTAGAGGCAGCCCTGTGGATGGAGAATGCTTCTCTGTAAGCTTCCCTAGAGGTGCCACTGGCTGCAAAAAATGCAGCACACAAGTTATTTTTCACCAATGACACAAAATCAGTCAGAGACCACAATACTTATTCCAGTTATCTAGAAAGGGAAAAGCATTATCCCAGTAATCACTAAAGCTTTGGCAAACAGAACAGTTATGATGCAATTTAGTAATGGATGGAAAGAAAACTGACGCATTAACTAGCCCATACAGCAACCAGTGTTTCAGACTATTTGTTAAAACATTCCAGAGCAACAGGTAGTTCCAATGCCTGTAAACATTCTGTGATTCTCTATATCAGAAGGCAGGGTAGATATATATATATATATATAGGTATATATGGTACCCAAAGACTAACAGGAGTTTTGAGTCCAGGTTGAGTATAAGACTCAGAAGAATATTAACTGTAACTTAAATTATGAATTAGATAATATTCTGATCTTTTCTCAGCCCACAAGGGAATTCTTGGGTGAGTGTTTTGTAGCAAAGCACATGAAGACAAAAACAGACCCATTAAAGATTGATACACACCTTTTAATTTCATTTTATATTTTTGCTTGGTTGTTTCTTTACAGTACTCAAAACCAGTAATGTCTGTTAAAAAAGATTGCTTAAAATGTTGCCACACAGAATAAACAATGCTTTTCCAAGTCAGACTCAGGGTCTAATAAATATGTATGTCTGCTAGTATTAGTTTAAAAGTCATAATTGGAAACCCCATTTAATACAAGTTGTTATTGTTAAAAATATAGTAATGAATAACTGATCAAGCAGGTTGTATTCAAACACTCTAATTGTAAAGTCAGCGTTTACCTTAAGTAATCAAGAGGCAGGATACTAAAGTTCAGGTTATTAAAAAAAAAAAGTATGATCAGTATTAAGAGTTTATAAAATTTATAAAATTTTGCTTATTTTAAAATTTATTTTGTGAGTTTCAGTGGCTTGATATTTAAAAAAATATCTAATATGCTATAAGGGCTATTAAAAGAATTCTTAACATTTGATTTCACTTTGAAAAATAAGTATAAAAATGGCATCCACTTACTTATTAAGTCTCTTCCCTGCATGTTTTCAGTATCATATTTATGTCTTGTATTCGATATAACAAGTTCCTATTTCATCTTTCACCCTTTAGAGCAGAGTCAGTAAATATTTCAGTGAATAATCTGAAATTTCTATTTTGTGCCAGTTACTAGCAATACACAGATTGAGGCACAGCTTCCGGATTGAGGTTATACACCAGGCAGTCAGAGAAAAAAAAAATTTCTTTTACTTGCAAATATAGAAGAGTGAATCAGAACTCTTTAACAGATGCAATACAAACAACATCATTCTCAAATGCCATCTTTTGTGAAGAGACTTTTCATGGTGGCACTTGCAACTTTCAAAACCTGAGGATAAAACAGCACCAGGGAAATCTATTGTTAAGTCTCTTAGTGACCCTGTGTAATCCTGCTGGGTTTATTTATTGCAGCAGGTACTACAGAGCCATTTAGGTAGGAAAAGCTTGTGGTATGTGCTCTGGTTTTACCTTTGGTGTGCTGGTCTGTTATCCTCGCCCACAGATGGGAGAAAAGGCAGAGGCTGCAAAAGAATGGGATATAAATCAGTCATTTTCAATGATGGTATATCCCCACTCTTATCCTAAAGAAAATAAAAGTATCAATTCAATCATAAATATTAGGAAAATGTATTTATATTTTATAGCAAGTATAAAATACATTAAAACCAGAAGCATCCTTTGCACAAACAGAATTCTAGAACACTCTTCTTTCCCCCTTCACCCTCTGCCTTTTAATTTTTACATTATTATATACTTCTTTTACTCTAAAAATGATGGGTAGGATGATCAAAATGGAGGTGGGGGAGCAGGAATGCTAGATCACTTCAATTAGAAAAACATAATTTGAAATAATTGTATGCCAAGAAAACTGTGTATAATTTCTGTCATAATCCCAGTGAAGCTTTGATAACAGTTGCAATTTTGGCTTGGTTTCTTTTGAAGAATCAGAACCCTGTGTTTTCAGGACCAAATTTTCAGAAATTGGCTTCAGGTAATTAGACTTGTAGAAATGAGTAGCTGGAAGCTGGCACCAGAAAAAGATGACAAATTAATTGCCTGCAGCTGGTTTAAAAAAGCTATTGAGTTCTGGTCAGTTACTGGTCTTCAAGTTCAGATAGTTGGTAATAGTTTGTTGTGCAAATGACTGCGCTCACAAAATTATGTACATAACTTCAAAGTCTGGGCTTAGGTCTTTTTGAAAATGTGTCATTTAAATCTCAGAAAGCTTTGTATTTGGTTACAGACACAGAATTGAAAATTGCTTGTGTTCATATTCTGCTGTTCAAAAAAAAAAAAAAAAAAAAGAATCTACAAAGCTTTCGAAGTGCTCACAGAGATTCACTTATCAGAAAGACCAAAACAAAAACATCCAGCACTCTGGGGCCCAACATTGTAATTTGCCAAAGCATTAAGGTTGATTTATACTTCTGAGATGATAGCATCCTGTGGAGTTATTTGAGCTTGTGTGCTGCTGTGGGTTAGGATAGGCAGGTGAACACCACACAGCCACTCGCTTGCTTCTGTCAGTGGGATGGGGAGGAGACTCAGAAGGGTAAAATTATAAAATTTGTCGGCTGATTAGTACAGTTTAATAAGTATAGCAAAAGCTGTGCATGTGTCAAAGTAAAACAGGGAATTGACTGCTGCTCATTGCCAGGCAGATGTTTAGCCATTCTCAGGAAAGCAGGGTTTCAGCACAGATAAATTACATGGGAAGACACATGCCAAAACTCCAAACATTTCCCTTTCCTTGTTCTTCCTCCAGATTTTATTGCTGAGTCTGATGTCACATGGTGTGGAATATCCCTTTGGTCAGTTGGGGTCAGCTGGCTGGGCGCTGTCCCCCTCTCAGTGCTTGGCACACTCCCAGCCTCCTCTCTGGCAGAGCAGCATCAAAACCAGAAAAGGTCTTGCTGTAGAAGCCCAGCTTGACAATAGGTGAAACATCCCTGTGTTATCCAGCTCTGTTTTGGTCACAAATCCAAAACTCAGCACCATGTGAACTAAGCTTAACTCTGAGCCTAAACCAGTACAATGCACATGAGGCACAAAAATCACTCTAACAGAGTTGAAGTTTTCTGTTCATCTTCAGGTGGAGCAAAAAACTCCAGCGTGGTCTGACTGAGGAAAGGGAAGAGTAATGGTGTCAGTCATTTTACAGAGTAAAGAGAAATGCTGGGCAAGGGGAGAGAGTTAGGAAAATGAAGAAAATAATATACAGAGCTTTTACCATGTGATAGAAGCAAAAGCAAAATTATACCAAGAATTCATTCATTTAGAGGATTTTACTTTTTTCCAGTCAAGCCATGTTTACCTTTAACAAGAAAAGAGTACTTAAACAAAATCTGCATTGCTTCAGCTACTTGTATTTATTTTAGTATTTCAAATTGCCATCATTACCTAGAAGATTTGCTTTGATTTAAGGCTCTAAATGAATCTGAAAATGTTATATAATTTATAAGATAACTGACATTATTTTAAAAATAGTTAGATCCCATCTTTTTTGTACATAAAGCAGGAAAATGCTGACAAAGATGCTTCATAAAATCTTTGTATAAAAAATATAGGTAGAACTGTGATTGGAGAAAAATATATGAAGTCAAGATAGAATAAATACAAAATCAATTACCATAACATATTTGTATCCCCACATCCCCATTTACTTCCCATGAAGTATATTCATTGAGATCTTAGAGTAAGCAGAATTTAATATAACATTTTAATGTTTAATTCCATTCTTCATCTTTTGTAGATTTTAGACAACTATGTATTTGCAGTAGAAAAGCAGAATTAGACCCCAAAATAAATGACACGAGTCATTGCCTAGTTCCTGGGAATCATGGTACTTTAGCACCTCTGCTAATGAGCCTTTTATTCCTTTCTTATCTCTAAATCAAAGTTTCACAAGTTGAATCCACGTAATTTATCCTAATATAGACCCACAGTTTGTATGCAAAATGTGCACATTCTTAAAAATGTGTATTATTCACCCCTGGAGATATTACAGTCTATTGATCAAATCCATATTTAGGCACTTGGATTTGACTTGATAAGCCATAACGACCCCTTTGGAGGCGTTATGCTCTGCTGTATTTAGGGACTGTTAAGTGTGTGGATTATTGAGACAATAGAGTGTAGCAACTCCTCTGGAGCTGTTACACTTCATCATGTATATGAAGCTCCTGAACACGTGTACAGACTTGTACAAAACCACTTCAGGAAGTCTTTGTAGGAAAAGTCACTAGTCATGCATAATCTCCTTCTGGCTACCCACAGCCCTGCAATGGCTCCAGCATTGTACTGTTATTTTCCTAAAGGCAAGCAATGCTATATTATGCTGCCATCAGTTTTTTTGCCAGCTTTTTTCTCCCCATGCATTCAGCATCTGAGACAGAACAACTGCAGTGGCAGGAGCCACACTGTCTGTTCTGTATGTGTAGGAGATTTCTCAGACAATCACAGAGGATCACCTTGTTACAAGCATCCTTGCTATGAGTCAATTCTCAACTCTGTTAAAAAACCCCAAATACATAGTTAAGCAAATACTTTCCCAGATAATTCTGCATGCAATTCTTTTGCCCTTTACTGAAAGGAGTCCTGACCACTCTTAAATTTAGAACATGAATTAATTGGTCATTAGAGCCTTGTGGATTTCTTATAAATCTGTATGAATATGTGGTTTAGATTTGCAGGTACTGATCTCATTTTTTTCTTTTAAGAAAAACTTGTATTTTCATTTTCCCCTTTAGTTTCTTCTAATAGACTATTGATAAGCTATCAGTGCTTATATTTCAGTCTGCAGTGAGATATGACAGAAACTGTAAGCATTTTCAAATGGATCTTTATTTCTGTTGGTTAAACCTTTGTTCTATTTGTAATTAAAGGGTGAATACCTAAAAATTAGGAAAAAAAAAAAAAGGATAGCAGTAACAACAGCAGATGACTAGTTTTGCAAAGTTATTACTTTTTCTATGGTATTGTCTCCACACTCATTGTGTTAAGTTTTGGTCTCACTGTAACTTAAGAAAGGTCCTGCCCCCCACAGCTTACAATTACGTATGATGTAATTTACGTATTTAGATTCTATAATTAAAAATCTAGAACTGTATAGACAGGGAAAAAAGAAAGACATTGATTTACTTGAGGAACTGTTGGTATCGTCCCACTTTGTTGCAAGAATATAGGCAATTTATTCAACTCAGTGGGAGTGTATTCCATCTGTCTAATGAAGACTCTGATTCCTACAAAGAGACACTGCAAAGTGTTTTTTCCTGACTACGTCATCCTGCTCAGCCAACAAACCTTTCCCTGGGGACTTTCCGCGATGTGGAAGGACACGTTGCATAGAGACAACCTCTTTGCAGATCCATCGTTTTAGAACAGACAAGTGGCAGGTCTAAGTTAAATGCCCTGGAATAGGGAAAAGTTTCAAATACAAATCCCAGCAGTCCTCATACTTCTTACAAAACAAATGTCCTTTACACTTGACTGTGAATCTGCTCAGTTTAGTAATCTACTTGTGGCTGGACATAATATATGTAAGCTATAACTTTTTTTTACATCAAGTGTTCAAAGTTAATTTCCTAAAGCCATATTTGAACACCAGTATTTTAATCTGAAAAATCTGTATTAAAAAAAAAAAAAAAAGAAAAGAAAAAACAAAAGAAAAAACCCAGTTTGATCCAGAATTTTTTGAAATTGCAATAATTTTGCAATTTCCTTTTTAGTCTTGGGGCTTATCCTAGTTACATAGACATGTGTCTTCATTTTATACCCATTGTAATATTTCCTTAATAATTTTAAAAGGAAAAGAGTGACTCAAGTAAAATTTTTTTGAAGTGGCTGCAATGCAGGAGCCTAAGTCCCACTGAACTAGCTCTGAAAATTTTACCCCAAGGCAGACAAGCAGATTTGTGGCTGCATACACAGTAACAGTCTATTTTCAGTAGAATTCAGCAGTCTTGTATCCCTCTTCAGCTCTTTTTATGATAATTGGGACAATTCAGAATTTCAGCTGATGTAATACTGCCCCCTTTTATTAGAACTGGAAAACATGCTGGACCTCAAACATTTAGTTTTTTAGCTGGAGAAATTCTGTTTATTTATGCTGTTGCTTCCAATATTTGAATTTTCATGCCAAGATAAGATAAAGGCTGACATCCATATGCATTTGTAACAAAGAATGGGGGGGAAATAGTAATGATTCCAAGCAGTATATTTTTTCAGGGTGTATTGTGTGTGGTATGACTGGACTTCCTAGGCTGCATATCCCTTCAGGGAATTCCCTGCTATTTTTTTAAGAAGTTCAAGTTGTAGATGATTTCTGTTTTTGTATGAATGTCATGCGTGTTTGTATTGATTTTCTAAGTGTATTTAGGGACACACTGAGCATTGTCATTTTTGTTTTTCTTTTGTGAGTTCTGATCAGGAATTAGCTGCATTTTTGAATAGCTCAGTGGTTTTAGTATCTCTCAGACAAAGGTAAATATTACAAGGGATTTATGCTTTGCAGCTAGAACTTTCAGCATAGTTTGAAATTTAATTCAAAGCAGAGCATCTTGGAAAAAAAAATCGCTGTGTCTCCAACCATATATTTTAAGCAGAAATGTTTCAATTATAAACTAAGAAGAAAAATGACTAATCTGACTTTGGATATAACCCTGAAGCCTGTAATGTATCACTAACTTTTGTAGATATCCCAGGAAATAAAAACAAGTCAGACATTGTACCCATGCTTAGAGAAATCTTTTATCTCATCTCTGTCTAAGTAGTGAGAAAGGTTTTAGAAGCTGTGACTGCTCGTGCACAGAGGGGTCAAACACAGCCATAACATTGGTGCTCAGCTTCTGAGTTATGGGAGGAAAATACCAGCGCTAACATCAGTCCCTGCAGAAGAACACAGCCCCATTATCAAGGCCAGTTTTGTAATGGGAACCAGGTGCAGTAGACTGTGGGTATGAAATCTTGTCAAGGCTGTTCCTCCAGCCCCAGAGATAGAAATATTAAAGCTGCTCATGAATCGTTGACTTTGTCTGTAGGTACCATATGATGAGGCCTTTAATTGATCACATGCTCTTGCTCAGATGCTATTTACACCTGTGCAGTCACACTCATGCCTATCAATGCACCTACTAAATTTATTTTTTTTAGGTTCACTTTGTATGCTGTGTGTAGAAAGACATACAAATAATGTATTTGAAATTTGCACATTAAAAATACATGTTCACTGAAACTGTGAAACTGACAGGTAAAAGACAAAAAGAATCAGTGGAAAATCTCTGGCATATGTAGGTCATCTAAATTTGCAGATAATTTAGCTTTGGTGACAGCTTATAGATCCAATTTACACCCATAGAAGAATTTTCTGTGCGACCTTTGTTTTAAAACCTTTTGCTCAATTACCTTACTTTCCAAAATTGTCTTTATAAAATTGATAGTTTGTGCATTTCAGTTCCAATGCATTAGATGCACAGTGAAATTCTTAGTCCCTCAAGTAATGTAGAGGCTTATTAAAATAAAATCTAAAGTATTTTTTATATTGATTAAATTATCAAAATTAATTGAGTGAAAAATTTGCAATCTTTGCAAACTCTAAATCATGGAAATTTTACTGGACCATAAATTAAAAAAAAAAAAATTGACCAGCCCAATAGTGATGTACAGATATAAGAAAATAAAAGAGAACATACCTAGACATTAGCAACCTATATGAAACATTATTATTTGAATGACTGTATACACATATATAGAGAGGCATACATGTGTATACACACATGCACATACACTGCAGAGGGTAGAAACTTTCTTTGTTAGGTGAACTTTTAAAGTATTTCATGCCTTCAGTTCAATGCCAAGAATGCTTGGTAACAATATACTCTTTCCAGGAAAGAAATCAGCGCAAACTTTTGGTATCAAGAGCTATTTTTACACTTGAATATTGGCTGCTAGAGGTTTTGCCACTACCTGTGCTTAACAGCATTCTTGCTGAACACAGTTATGATTTTTTATTTCTGTTTTCAGGGCTGCTTGAAGAGGTTGTCTCACTTCAGGTTTTAGACCAAATTAATAATAGTGTTAATTATGATGATGATGATATTAGTAATAATGGGGACTTGTTCCCTTTCTTCTATTGCCTTTCCAGCTCAAGAAAAAAAAAGCCAAATTCACTGCTTCTTCCCTTGCATGGGGTATTTCATGTGAAAAGGATACAAACTTTGCTCCATTTTGGTCTTCTCCCTTAAATTTTGGAGCAACTGAAAATTCAAAATGAACAGAATTAGACTGAAGTATGTCTCAGGGATGTGTTGAAAAATTTGCGCAAACCAACAAGGATATTTTTTTCCAAAAGATGATGTTCTGCCGTAAAGGATAGTGTCTTTCTGATGACTGTAACAGCATAATGACCTTCTTATATACAATACATTGCCCAAGCACTCAGGAGAATTTACAGATATATACTGAAATTTATTCTGTGTTCTCCACAAAACAATAAAGATAGGTTGAAAATTATTGTTCAAACATAAATTTGCTAGAACAAGAATATATTCATTGATTTAAATTGTGGGTCAGAATGGCAGCTGCACAATCCTATCATATCACTTCCTCAATTGTCCTGAGAACTACAGAATACATTTGCATATTATTTCACACTTAGATACAAGCAGAGACAACCGCAAAAGTTACTTCCATTTTTTCCAGGCTCTGTGTACTCCTCCAAGTAAATTTGCTGCACCAAATGCAATGCCAATATAACTCTCTACTGCAGCAGATAATGTACAGCAAGGATAAATATGGATTGCTTTCCCTGATACTTCATTACATTCTAAAATTAAAAATGTCTCCTGTTTCTCAAGTGTCATTAAGCTGCATCAATAGGTATGATAAATTCAAATACACTCCCTGTTGTTTAAGGATATTTACTAAGCTGCCTGTTTGTGGGATTATACAATACTTTTTGCTGGCTTAACTGTTCTGTTCTGTTCTTCAATCTAAAGAATCAGCATGCTAACAGGTAAATTTGTCTTCGTTTATCTCATGAAAAGACTCAAGTTAATAATGTGAAACATTGTTTGCAAGTGTTTGTTTGAAATCTGATTAATGGAGTTGGACCATGCTTAGTCCTTCCTTTGTTTCTTTTCACAAATATTCATGCAAATGGGGTTTTATTTCTATCAGTGTATTTCCATTTGAACATGGACATTTGTTCACAATTAGGCATTTGCACTTTATGCCCAAAGTGCTCAACCCCTCTTAATAAGAAATGGAGGCTTTGATGCAGCACCCACTGACCAAATGAGGAATGCAGTATCAGGGAGATCTTCCAGCCCCTGATAAAGTGTCAGTGTTAATTATAGATCTTTACAGCAGCTCCCTGCAATCGGCAGCAATTTAATCTAGGGCTGCTGAAGGCCTTGCTGCACTATCCCTTACCACTGCCATCTTCTTCCTACCAGTGGTATGCCAGAGGCAGATTCATGGGTTTTTCTGTGGTGTTGAGGCTTTTGGATGCAGGGGCTGATAGACTGAAGTAAAAGGTTTTTGTTACCTAGGAAGTATTTGAGTCGAGAGAATTCCCAGTTGCCTTTTTTTTTTCCCCAGGTAATTTAGGGCAAAGTTGCATTATCATTGAGTTAGGCACTGAAACAATGTCATTTATCTTAGGTGTCCAATGACAGCATAAATGAGAAATAGGAAACCATTGAGCAATTAAGTGCATAGTTCATGCAGAGCTCTAAAAAGTTGGGTAGCTAAAACAGTGACACATACATGTATAGAAATTGCTGAACCTCCAGGGGTAGTTTGAAAAGATAAGAAAAACTCTAATTTCTGCATTAAATGTTCACTGCACATAGCTTGTTCATCTCTAGTCACTTAATACTAACTCCACAAACAGTAGATATCTCAATTGGAAATGTGTAACAGGGTAATAAATGATACTCAACATCAGATTGCTCATATTAAAATCTTATTCAAGTCGTAGTAAGCTGTTATAACACTACTTAAAACCTAAAGTATGCCTAACCCACAAGCTGAAATTGCCCAGTTTACATCCTGAAAATCTACAGACAACATTAATTTCCCACTATTCCACTTTTATGCCTGTGGCCTCTAACATGTTGCAAATGCTTCTATAAGAAAGGCTAGAAAAACATATCAAATTTCTGTTCTATTCCACTTGCTGACATTCAATAACTGAGGGAGAACATTGAGACATGGTTTTGGAAAGATCTCCTCTCTACCTCCACCCATTCCAAAGCAATTTATTAAACAGCCAGTAAGAAAAGTGGACACTTGTGGTTTAATGTCAGACCTGTGTTGATCAGTAGCTGAGTGCATGATTCCACTGTTATCTTGCCAAGGGCTTCTTGAGACAGCAGGCAGTGTGAGCATTTCTTTCTCCCTGCCATTTTTTTTGCATCCTGGAGTTCAATTGTGAAGTAACAATTTCATTATATGCCTCCTATTTAGATGAATTGTCTTTTTACATACATTGAGATTCTTGCTTTGTGCATCCCACTTTTCCCATTTCTAAAACACAGGAACACTCTTGGCTGTGTTTTGAGTGCTGGTACATTTGTTTTACATTCTGTTTAGAAGCCATCATTAGGAGGATGTGCATTAGAGCTGTACACAAAGTGAGTCACTGACTCACTCACATCATGTACTGTAAAACTTCTTGGTCTGTCAGAGGTTCAGCAGTTTGCCAAAATGTAATCAGCTGCCAGCTCCCTGCCAGAATTCTGCTCCTCAAGCTCTTTGAATACTACAAATAAGATTAGGTTGTATGGCTGCACTATTCCTCCCAAGGGATTCCCCGTTATCAAGGGATTACCTGCATGACCTTTGCATAACTCCTGTGTTTTGCTCTCCAGTGTCACACTACAGATCACACTGTGTCATAATAATGTCTCATTGAGGAAGAGTATGCCAACTTTTACTTAGGGCTTCCATGCAGAAAGAACCTAAAACTTAGAAATACAAGGAAGACCTTTTCCTGTAGGTCTGCTCCCACCCTCTTTCATGCAAGGTTTATTTTTCCTCTTTTGCTGCAAGGAGCAGTCTGAATTGGAATGTTCACAGTTACAAACTGACCCTATATAGACTGGGGTGCCTATCAGTGTTTGCAATAACCAGCACACTCTGCTGTGCAGGATATCCATTCCATTCAGTCCAAAAGCCACCCATAGTTTATCAGGATGTACTTACTAGCAGGGACAGGCAAAAGTAATGAACTGCAGTAGGCGAAATTTGTAGTGCATGTGTGAGTTATCCTACAACGGGAGGTGATGAAGTGTACTCCTTTCTTGGTTTACCAAGTGAATTCCCTTTTTCCCCACCTATGCCATGATACTGTAGGTACCATATGTGCTATAAGAACATAAAGAATCCAGTTAAAAGGGCAAGCAAGCACCCAATTTCCTGGTTTTGACCTCACTTAAGTTCTCCTAATGTAAAGCTTTTGCCATGGTAAGGATGCATCTTAGCACATGTGCCTCTGAATCAGGGACTGCTTTACTTAATCATCCTTTAACTGTTATCCCAGTGCTGTAGTATTAGGAATGCTCCTAATGTGGTGCAGCCTATGGTTTAGGTAGTGGAAGTCTCTATCATTCTCTTATCACAAGGCAGAGGGGGACATTTTCTTGCAGTGATTGCAATGATTACTACTTTGTGTCTCCTTTCCTTTTCTCCCTGCTGCTGCTCTTCCCTGTTGCTTAACTTTACCCTGCTTTTGCTGGTGCTCTTCTAGTGTCTCAAGAGAAGAGCACCTTCATTGCTGTTGTGTGTCACATCTTAACTAACTAATAGGACAGCACACAATTTCCACATTAGAATTTCCACTCATAACATCTCATGCTGTGAAGAGAGTGTTATTTCACCTCTTTTTGTTATTTTGTGGGTATGTTCTCTATGCAGCTGCATTCCTGTTGCTAAACCAGCCTTGGATTTGACTTCACAACTAAGCTAAATGCTGACCATTTTCCATAAGCAAAATACACAATTTATCATATTTTTGATTGCTTGGAGTAGCAAAGGAATAGAGATAAAATTGAAAACTTCATTGTGAGTTATCAGTCACATTTTTTTTCTTTAATAATTCTATTTTGTAACTGATGACAGAACTCATTTAGCATCAGACCATTTTAGGCTGTGCTTTGATAGAAACCAAAGCAGTTGCAGCTCCTGAGATGAAGATCTTTAATAGATTTGAAAGGCAAGAGCTATCTCAGTCTAGCACGTTGCCTTTCCAGTGCAAAGAGCTTCTCAGCAGCTTTAGCTGCAGCTTGCTGCCTGCTCAAGGACAGAACTATTTGAGCAATTCTGCTGTAAAAGCTGCAAGGGCTTTGAAAACAAAAGCTTTTCCTTTTATTAAACTGAAACATTTCACTGTTTGATTTTTCAGCATGACCCCACAAATAGCTGAATCAGATGTTTTAAAGTTCTGTGGCCTGTTTGTGGGGACCATCAGGTCAGAAGGTGAGGTATGGGACAGAACTTCACTCCTGCATAACATGTCCCTGAAAATGCACTTTGAGTGCAGGATAAGGAATGAGAATGAGGGAGAGCACAGATAGGAATGTGAAGATCCTATAGTTTAAATGGTGGATTTGCATCCAGATAGCTCCAGAGCATATAGTTCTTTCTTTGTTTTCTGGCATCATCCCTTTCAGTTCTCCTAATATATAATAATTTGAAATTCCTCTTAAGTCTCTGTTTCTAAACCCTAAGAAGCAGCAAACCTGAGCCTTGCTGTTTGCATTCTTCTGATATTAAAGCCTCCTATCCCAGCTGGGCCCTTAGCCATAGGAGAGGTTTGAGGGAGGAGGAAGAGATGTTTTTCTTTCTCAGCTGCTGTACCAGATTGGAGGGTGGGGAGGAGAGAGGGAGCAGACATAGTTTTTAATATTCAAAATGGAGGCTGGGGTGTGATTGTTGTCTGAGCCTGACATGCTGCTGCTAATCACTGTTTCCCTTAGCTGATGTGACAGTGGGGCTGGAGCTGGGTGGAGGCTGGTACCTGGTGACGAAGAGTGTCCATTCTCTCAGGGAGTCAGGGAGAGCCTTGGTTAGTCTGTTTTTGGAGAAGCTCGTACCCCAGAGACATCTTGTACTACAAAGCTAACAATACAAAGATATTTTTGTTTACGTTTAAAAACCTGTGTTACAGATTTTCAGGAAGTATTTATTTATTATTGAAATTAGCTGAGAAGGAGAATTAGCTAAACAGAGATGGATTTAGAGATCAGCACAATGCAGCAAGATTAAAAAACCCTTTCCATCTGAATTAATGAATTTCAGGCTGCTTTTCATAAACTAGTTTTTCAGAAGTCATCTGTGAAGCCTTGTATAAAGAATTTTTAAAGGTAACTTAATGGGATGGAGAAAAGGTTTAAAATTATCTACAGGGGCTGTTGCAGGAGATATTAAATATTGATTTATCTTGGAGTAAGAATCATACTAAAGAGTGAGGCTTGTAGTCAGATCAATTTATCTGGAATACAAACTATAGGGCTGTATTTAGTACAATGTCAACATGAATCTTAAACAAGTAGATGTGAAAGGTTGATCATTTAATCTAAATCAATTGGCTTTCCAAATCTTCAATTAAAAAAGAAATCTGAACAGTTCAAACTGAACTTCTCCTAAATGCTTCAGGTGGTTTAAAAAACACTTCATTTAGTCAGTCATGCTGTATCATAATGCTTCTCTGTGCATCTTGTTGTAGCTAGGAACAAAAATATATAGTCCAAGACTTCTCCAAATCTTGAGCTTTTAATACTTCATACTTGAAATCCCAGTGTAAATAGTTCAAGTAATCTGGCAAATAACTCTGCAAGTAATTTTCTGCTACTTGCCACTGCTGCTGCACTGCCAAGGTTTTGGTCATAATATAAAAGTTGGCTCAGATTGTTCTTAACCACCTAAAACTGATTATGCTCTATTTTCAGGCATAAATAGATACCAGTATGCCAGCTAGTGGTACTGGCTAAAACATTTTTTCAGAGTGTATAACAGTCCATAGGTCTCCAGTAGAAAATCCTTTATCCAAACGTGACATTAAAGCAGGATGTCTCAGATAATTTAAGTGTTACATTTGCTTTTGTTTGTACTGTTTTCTTTAAACATATTCATTAGAAAAGAGCAGAGCTTTTAATGTTCCATGACTGAAAAATCCATCAAGCAGATTTATGGCAGGGGCAGTGTGGCATAACAGCCAGTGGACTGGCCTAATGTGCAGAAGTCCTGGGTTCGGCTCTCAGCTTAATCATTGACTTTCTGAGTAACCAGAAGATAATAATTTCCCCTCTCTGTGCCTGAAGATTCAGTTAACAACCTCCATTTTAGAATTATTTGGGTATTACTAATGAGCAGTGGTAAGCATTGCAATTGTCTACATATATCATAGTAAAAAGCTCCAAAATACTGATTGCTTCCTCAGAACAGTATTGTTCTCTTTCCTGTGAGACAGAGCAATAAAACTTGATCACAGTTATAAAGTATACAAGTATAAAAAGGAGTAAGGAAAGTATGAGACAGGAAATTCCCTCTTACAGATTGTATTTATCCACAGAACAGCAAAGAATCTTCCACTGCACTGAGGGGATGGAATGTTCCTTCAGTGAATTGCATGAACTTTTCCATATACGTCAACTAGAGTGGGAGAATAAGGATAAGGGGAAAGAGAGAAAAAGTGCATTTTAAATGCAGAGATGTAGTAGGACCCAGCTTATGCTTATACTGAAGATAAGGTCAAAAATAGATCTTAAGTGGGACATAAGTGGATAATTTGTGGGTGAAACCACTACTTTGGAAACACCCGTTCAATGTTTGTTGTTAAGGTATAAAAGCATTTTCTAAATTGTATTGTTGCCTAGAACTGAAGAGTACTTAATCAAGATCTTATCTTGAAACTTGAGGCAAATTTTTCACAATAAAAACAAAAGGAGGTTTATAAAATCATTCTACTTTTGATGAAAAGCTAGAGAATGGATTTGTGCCAGTGGCATTAGCTATAGACTAGCAGTTTTCTCTTTATATATTGCAGCAATAAAAACACATTATTTTTTCCACCCATACATAGGTAGTAATTTTGCATTTAGGTGCAAGAGTTCCTGGATTCTGCATGGAAAAAAAAAATGCATAGCTTTCAGTTATCCTTTTAAAGTCCTCTGTCATTATTTTGATTCATGAGACATGTAAATCTCTCCCAGTGTCTAGGAAGTACAGATTTGCCTGCATTTGCGTGTGGGATATCCCAAAGAGAGACTTTATCCTACTTTATCAGTTGCCTTTTATTTTTTGGGGTTTTTTTTGGTTTGGTGAATGAGCAACCTGGTCTAATGGAAGATATCCCTGCCTGTGGCAGGGGTCTTAGAACTAGAAATAGATAACCTTTATAGTCCTTTCCAACTCAAACCATTCTCTGACTGTGAATTCATAGCCTTCATAAATCCGGTTTGGGCTGCTTTTGCCTTGAGTATAAGTTTTAAAAACATAAATGATGAATAACTTAGTTCTGATTGTGTTAGGGAGATCAGTCAGTAAATATAGCAATTTCACAGATGCAGAGTTATTCCTTCACTTCAGCCAGGATATTGCAAATGCAAGGTCTTTTCTGCTCACATAGATCCTTACAGAACTGTGCTCTTGGCTGTCTATTGTTTTATTCTTAAACAAGAATAATTCTTTGTACCAGAAGGTCTTCAACCTACCTGTCTCAAAGGGAAAAAAGAATGTGATCAGTAAGAAGGATAAAGCATCTTTTTGAGCCTGGAAAAAAACTGTTTAATTCTTATTCTCAGAATCTGTGTACACATAAGAACTTCACACTTTGGCCCTGATTCAGTCAAGTGCATTTAGTCCATTCTTCATACACTCCCCTGGAGTTAAGTACTGATTATCCATGTCCTTGAGGCTTCTGTTGGATTGGAGTGAAAGTATTTGGCACCTTACAAGATTAAGGCCTATATGAGGCAGCAACAATTTGCAACTCACTGTTTTGTTTTCTTTGTTTTTTATTTGTCTGTTTTTTTTTCCCAGTTGCATGAGGATTAAAGACAGGAGGTAGTTATATTATCACAGGCATTACGTGCATCATATTTGATATTGTAATCATGCAAACAGTAAACTTGCCTTCTTGACATAAACAGTAAGCAGCACTTTTTCCTGAGGCTGAAATAATCACAGAAAAAACATGGCAGTGATGGAGGTACAAGAGAAAAAACACTGCATAATGATGTTATTATCATTGTTCCTTTGTCACCCATGCTTGCACCTTAGTGATATGATCCTTTTCTCTCTGAAGATAACAAAAGAGGCCTGAGTATAAATGGAGTAATATATAAGCAGCAATCATAAAAGGCAACCTTGAAAAAATGTACTTAAAATGCTACTGAAAAAATCATCTTCATAAATACAGAAAAAGCCTACTTAATCTTTGTATGCATGTATGCAATTATATATTTACATCCAGCACAAGGCAGGCCATATACTTGAAAACAGTAGCATTTGGTGGGATTTTGCTAACTGCCTTGATTGCATTTCTAATTCCAAATATGAATATGAACATTTAAGCCCAAGTGTCTTTTGCATCTCCAATTTAAACTGCTTCAGGTGTCTTCCTGAACATGGGATGGAGCAGGCATGTCTGGAGGCTTGTGTTGTTTATAGAGGTAAACAAAAGGGTTGAGTACCACCAGTGACTCATTTGTGATGTCTGGGGTTAGACATCTCTACTGCCAAAGCCCTGGAGGATTTACCCTAATGGAGATACTCAAACCTACCCTTACAATATACAATACTATTCATGTTCAAAGGTTGCTGTAACAAAATGCAACTAAGTTTAGTTCCTTAATTGAAAAAATACTGGCAAATAGAGTATTTTAAATATTTGCTTTTATACTTTTCTAACTACTAGCCATATGTTGAGTAGGAAAAGTTGCATTGATTGAGATCTGATAATTGATTATTGCATTATGTACTCAAGGTTTATCAAAGTTTTTCCAGCATTATCTGAAGGTGTCCAAAACTCTGACATGTGCCTGTCTTAAGGAACAGTTGAAACAATAGACTGGAAGTATTTATGAGAACAATATCTGTCTTTTTCTTAGCTTTTATAGGTTTAAAATTAAACTTATAAATGTCCATTTATATGTGCTTAAATTTGAATATTATTCACAAAAGAACATCAGATTGCTTCTGAAGATCTTTGGTCAGTGACATGTGTGCATGTCTGTCTGGTTGTGTGTTTTCTGGACTTTAAAAAAGACCTTTATTGTCCCAACTCCCTGAGTGGATAGCAGCTGAAAGCAACAGCTTTGTGCTGTTGGGGTTTGCAGAACACCGCAATGAAATTGAAATTGGTGACTTTTCTCCCTTCTTTTTTTTTTTTTTTTTTTTCATTCCAAAAAAATTGTTCTGCTGAAGCTAGAATAGTTTTTGCTGGTTGTTTCACTGCTGTGGCTTCCTGTTACAACTGGGTTTTCAGACTGGAATATATTACTAGGTGAATAAGAGAGAAGGAGATTCACAGCTTTGACCTAGTAACCAAATTCTGTTCTGATTCTAATGCGTGAGAATACCTTCAGTGAAATTTAGTCACAAGCATAAAAATCTGGGGAAACATGCAGATATATGTAGAGAATCATGAAATTGTCCAAATTTGGTAAAAGCATTTTTGTTCATTTTTATGGCATTTGAATGGCTCCATTTTAAAATTCTTGATGAAAATGAGGCCATAACCAACATGGTCCAACCACCTGCTAAATTAAACTTAAATATAGATATACATTTATTCCTTTGTAATATTTAGCCTAGGAAAAACCCCTTTGTTTTGTCATATCCTTGCACTTTTATTCTTGTAAATCGAATGTTAGAAATTTAAATGAACATTCCAAAGGTTCATGAGTAGCTATTGAATTGCTTCCATTAGTCACTTTACAGCTCAGAAAAAAAACAAACCACAGTCCTGCTGTTTCCTAGTAGAAGTTGATGTCAATCGTAATTTGTGTTTGTTTTTGTCTGTCTCTCAAAAATTCACATGTTTAATTAGAAGAAAATGTTGGAGTTTTTTAAATGGTTGTGTTCAGATTCCTTCTAATTACAAGGTAGATTATAGATTTGATCTATATCATTTACCAGCTCTTCTTTAAATTTAGCAGTGTTACAAAAGAAAATTAACTTCTCTCCCTAGAAGGCTCCCAGTTAATCACCTGTGGAGTTGGTCAGGAGGGAAGGGAACAGCAGAGAGGACAAGGGAATTTCTCTTTGACCCAACAGTTGGACAGCTTACACTCTGGAACATGAGATTTGATTATCTTAGCATGTGTTACTACA
The DNA here is from genome assembly GCF_024509145.1 of Vidua macroura. Classification (NCBI taxonomy): domain Eukaryota; kingdom Metazoa; phylum Chordata; class Aves; order Passeriformes; family Viduidae; genus Vidua; species Vidua macroura. The sequence continues at coordinate 50,717,473 of NC_071576.1, forward strand.
AATGTTATTAACAGTCATAAAATTATCCAGCTTTTTTAGAAACAAGTGACAGACCAAGCTGTGGACCCTTTCTGACCCCTGGCAAATTCTACAGCATTCATAGAGAATTATGCTAAGTGTAAAGTAGTAACTCCTTTTGTTTGCTTTTCATTTACCAGCTGCTAATTTAATAGATTGTCCCTTTGTTTTTTAAGGACTAATTTCTTCTCAGCCTGTGGTGAAATTTCACAGTTTGTGTGATTTTTTTTTCCTTTTAATCTTTACCTTTTAGTCTGTATGTAATTTTACTGTAGGCTTCAGCCTGAGTTTGCTGCTGAAACAAAGAGTTAATCACAATGGTCTCAGATACTGCCATGCACTATGCCTTTGTACATGAATAAAAAGTTGGAAACCGCATGAAAGCAGTAGTTGGGTTACCACACAACTGGATATGCTTAAGTCTGAACGCTTCATAACTCTAACTACTGGGGAGTTGCAAACTTATAAATAACCTTGCAATTGGTTAAAACCATATTAAAACCATATGAACAAAGACATAAAGCATTTGGTTAAAGGAGCTCAGTAAATGCAGTAATCCTGTTGAAAGTAATCTAACCAGGGCAGATCCATAGCTTAGGAGTGCCTGCAAGCATGGCAATAGTTATGGAGATGGCAATATTTCATGTGCAGGGGGGCATAATACTTTCCTTAGGTGGAGATTTGCTTTCTTAGATTTGCTATCAGTTCTTTTTTTTTGTCCCCTTTTAAGAAATAGTTTTGAATTGATAGACTTTCTACTAAAAGCAGGCTTCCATGCACTGAAGTCTATAAACATCTTAGTATCTGCTGAATGCTCCTGATAATCAGAGAATTCATTTAAATCCTTCTTATTTGTGCTCAAGATCAAGATGGCTACTGCTCACGCTAGCTGAGAAGAAGCTCTTGGAATTCTGATCCTTAAAACCAGGCTTCCAAAATAATTAGCTGAAGACAGTGTTTACAAGTAGGCTATATGCACTGGTATTTATTTATCTGGGGATATTTTTTTGTGGCTTTAGCCCACTGGTTTCTAGACTAGATTTTTTTCTAGACACTTGAAATTTTGATGAAATTGCAATTCTCAATTTTGACTCCAGAACCTGGCTCTTAAAAGAAGTCTCATAATGTGACAATCACTGTGAGATTCTGTTTCTGAACAACTTCAGAGTATTTTCTGCTTGTGATGGTCCTGCCCATGTCACATTGTCACATGGAAGCCAGCTGAGGCTTGCCAGGCAGGCAAAGAACGTTTACTGTAAATTCCCTGTTATCTGCTTTTAACCTCTTTCTTTTCAGTTATGCTTTAAGATGGAAAAATATATTTAAAAGGAGACCTAGTGGCTTCTCTCTCCCCACATCTTTTCAAGCAAGCTGTTTGCTTTGAGGCACTGCAATGTGATACAAATCTGTATTCTGTCACAGGGATGCTGGTCCATGCTGTATGTTCAGAATTCAAAGATATTACTGGAGCAGTTTATGGAGGGCATAGGGGCCTTCAAAACCTGGAAGCAGCAGTATTTCAGAGTGAAAAATCACTCACTGTGCTTCTCTTGGTCCCTGAGATCATTGAATTCAGATGTTTCACTTACAGAAAAAATAAAGGGCAGGTTGTGTCAACATCATAGGTGACAGCATATCCTTCAGTCCCAAGACCTGTAAATACTTGGAAAAGGATTGTACCTTGTAATATCTTAAAATAACAGCATTCCTACATTATGTTTGCCTGCTTTGCTAATTTAATTTCTTTTGCTTTTTGGAGCAGCTCCCAGTGCTATGATATTGAAAATGAGTCCTAGGGATTCTCCACAGTTCTGCAAAACCAAGGGCCACGCTTTTAATTGTAACAGTAGTGCCACTATTGTGTTTATCTCCTCTGCCATCCAAAGAATTCCAGAAGTTGCATGCCTGCACACCAGTGGGATGATTGACATTGTTGTAATAAGGTTAATGTTTAAACTTCCCACCCGTAATAACTAAAATATCCAGAGATAAGGCTGAAAGTCAATTTGTAATTATCCCTGCTGTGCCAAGACATCGCAAAAGATTCTAAGCGGAGGGTAATTTAACTTTTCAGTCCCAGCTGTTAAAAAGTAGTAACAAGAAGGTGAAAAGCTGGGGGTATTTGTATCTTGAGTTTCCAGGGAGGGGAAAAAGGAGTTGTAATTCCTCCTGTTCAAACTCGGAATAATTTTCTCTGTGTTCTACTGAAAATGTCCTTTTCATGTTTTGAATACATTAAGTTGTTTGCTGGTTGTTTACTCTCCATGGTACATGAAGGGAGCAGATCACAGTTAGCAAAAAAGCTACTAGAACGTTTAGTATAGAATAATTTAATTGAAATACATTTCATACATAAAGACAATGTGATAATTATTTGTAGTTATTCTAACTAAAGCACTGTTCTCAGAAGAAATAATATCCCTTGAGTCATATGTTCTGTGGCTTCTGTGAATGACCCATATTAATTTGATTTTTAGAAACTGCCTCTTTAAATTGATGTTGGGTAACTGCTTCCATGCTAGACTATTGAAATAAAGGTATTACATCATTGTCCAAACACGTCTACTTCAATAAAAGAATTTGTTTGCAAAAAAAGATATATATTTTAAATCTTTTACACAACGATCAGCATGCATGCCATTTTCCATTTCAGGCTAAGCATATATTTCAGATGTGGAAAAAGCAAGCATGTTGAAATAATTTGAGGCATGGGTATAGTCAGATCAGTCTTGGTAATCCAGAAGGGAGGGGTGCCCAGTGTATTATTACGTTTCATATATTATTTTTCAAGAGATGGATGCAATCAGTCATCTTCTTGCATATGGTTTGAAAAAAAAAAAAGTCTCACTGGTAAGTAAACTGTTATTTAAGTACACAATCCACAGTACTACAGAAACAGTTTTGCCAAACTTGTCCAAGTATTCTCACATCCTTAAAGATGGTATAAATATCATTTATGGCAAGCAGTTTACTTCAGACTATATGGAATGCCTTCCTGCTCCCCTGATCTAAGTGTCCCAGTTTGCATTATGGCCTTTATCGCTTTGGTTTGATGGAGTGATCAGTAAAAATTTAATGACACTATAAAATAATAAAAATGTCATTAATTTACCACGGATCCTGGATGCAGTGGTTGTAAAGTTACATTAATAAACAGAATATTTTTTACAACAAAAAGCATTGTTACGTGGGAACGTATAAATAACACACATAAATTTAAGAGCAATTTTACTGTTAGCACACACATTATTATGGAATAGCCAATAAGTGTATAAAACATAGTATATAAAATTTTATGAAAATATACTGTGCACATCAAAAATTCAGCTTTTATCTAAGTGCAGAGAAAAGCCATTATTGTGTGCTTACTGTTTCATTGCTGTTCTTTCACAAGATCACAATTTTATATTTGTTTCTAGTCATTTGAAGTTTGCAGCCTTTTCAGAGGCAGGGGCTAAGGATTCCTTTTGCTTTACTCCCCGTTTCACTGAATCATTCTTTTTACCTTCCACACGTGAAGAAAGAATTGATACTTTCTGGCAGAATGTGACGGAAAAGTTGCTAATTTAATGCAAAGCTAAAAATAATGCCCAAGGGGTTGCAAGGCTTGCTTGGCGACACTGGAAATAAGGGATAACTATCTAGCAGTCTATCTGTCATCACTGGGGCTGCTCCATCACTGACTGTGATAATATGTGAATATGATGGATGCCACAGCCTTGTGGCTCATAACATTTAACATTCATCAGCTCTCACTAACGGGGGCTTTATAATTTAAATATCTTTATTTAATATGCAACATCTACCTCATACATCATAATTTCAAAGCACTTAGAGAACCAACAGTCCTGCAAGACAGTTGAGCAGACTTTAATTTTTTTCAATAACTTTTACGTTTTCTGCATGTTTGTGACTGACAACGCATAAATAAGTGCCTAATCATATCACAGAATGAAAAATTTAGGTTTGGCTGCTAAGAAGATTCTTTTTTCTCTTTTTTTCATTTTGAAGAAAACATTATTTTTACTACGTGTTCAAAGTATAAAGAAGCACAAAGGATCTGATTTGTGTTGGGAAGTGCTTTCAGTTTCCTAATGCAAACTCCAACTGACTGTGTTGCTCTTGTCATGAGAAGGGGTTGTCTGTGTCATATCCTAAAACTTTTTTGCTGAGATTTAAAGGGAAAAAATTAAAGTAACTCTACAATATAAGCTCCATAGCCAGCACAAAAATAAGAAAAAAAAAATCTATTCAAAATAGGGGTCAAAAGTGCTTTTCACAGGGAAGAAAACACCTGCACTGTCCATAGCAGTGCACTTTATAACAAACTCACCAAAATTTTCTGCTAATGGAGGTTAGGCAGGCAGCAATAGATCCATTAGTAGCTGTACATGTGTGCAGATGTAATGCGTGTGTAGGTAACATATTTGTGCAGCTATGTATAACCATTTATTTTTAATGAAGGGATGTCTTTTTTTTTTTTTAATCTAGGAAGATGAAGTAGAGAATCAATCTTCCTCTCAGTCATCTTAGGGGAAACATGTACTTTTAAAAGATTTTTAGTCTATTTTCTTTAGGATGAGTTCAAGATGGGGACAAAGACAAATCCCACTGAAAATTATTTGAGCTTAGTGTAGGACAAGTTTCTTCTCTTATAATAAATGTCATATGAATTTGTTGTCTTTCATGGAATTGTAAAGGCATGTTCTAGATAAAAGCATTTTTAGTATTAAGGAAGATTTTCCTGTTTTTTAAAGTCTTCTGAATTTGTGTAAACCCAATGCAAATATTGACCATTTTTTCTATCACTATGATGATTATTTTCAGTAAAAAAGCAAGAAAAGGAATTAATGTAAAAGGCATTTCAAAGACCTAAATATATCTATCTTTGTTAAAGCATCTCATGAATTATGAGGGGGTTATAAAATAACTATAAATACAGCTCCTTTGTTTGACAAGAGCAGGTATTTTTATGGCATAAGTGCTTTCATTTAAGTGATTCTGAACCTCATACAATTTTCCCTTTTCTCCTTCCATGTCAAAATATTGATGTTCTTGCAGAAACTTTTTCTTTTTCCCTTTTTTTTTTTTTTTTTTTTTTTTTTTTTTTTTTTTGTAAGAGTATGTTTTCTGGTAAAATCAAAGAGAATGAATGACTAGAAAGATATTCCAAATGTGCATATTGATATGTGCTGGATCTGTTGATTTTTATAGAAGAAAGGTATTTCTCCTTTTTCTGAAACACACTAAAAGGCTGTTCTTCCAAGAATACTGCAGGTGCTGTATTAACGTCCTTTAAAAAAAAAAAAGCTTTTAGTGCAAATATTTTGAAAGAGAAAATAAATGTGCCAAAAGCTGTTTTCTTAGCACTGATCTTTGTTTTTATCTCAACTGCAAATCAGCCCATTGCAATGGAACACAGTGTCCTTGATAAACTTATTTTTCATTCTCTCTACAAGTAAGACAGATCCCATCCTGATGATTCAAGTGTATTGTTACATTGCACAACATTTTTCAGCAAGAAATTGGGCCTCTGGTATTGTAGTGCCTTTCTACAGTCAAATTTTATTTGTGACTCTTTCTCTTCTCTTGAGTTCCTTTGTGTATATAAGCTCCTTCTTCAACCATGGATTTTACAGAAGAAAACAAGTAATTAACCAAATACAAAATGCAGTTGCTTTGTCTTGACAACTGGGAGATTCTGAGGAACTTTTAGAAATGCATTTAGTACCTGAAATGCCTCAGCTGCATGTTGTAGCAAATCCAGTGTCAGACTGAGCTTTCTTTTCCTCTGCAAATTAAACAGAGAATAATTTTTAAAAATCCATGGCTGAAGGAATTGAAAACATGAGGAATCAGAACATTCCTCCCTTTTCCTGATGGGGCTTCGTGGCTGAAACACAACGACAATAGAAAAATAATAATATTGGAAAGCAGGAGTAGTTGGAGGTGGAGCAAATGAGGAGACAAGGCCGTGTTTTGTCCTGAAGAACATTTCCAAGTTTCTACCATCTTTTGGGAGAGATTTTCCCAATGTTTTCTCCTCTTGTCTAGCAGGCACAGCACAGAACTAGGTCATTGAACAATAGACTGAACAGCAGTCAGCACTCTACTCCTGCATAATGCATTAAGTATAACATGGAGAAACGGTTCGTGGAGCTGAAAGCTGGTATTTCAAGTCTCTAAATTCAAGCTGACATGACATTTAATATTGTTTCATAGTAATGAACAACAAGGTCTCATTCATTCACAAGTACAACATAATGCCAAGTTTAATCTGAAGAGGTAACAACAAGGCAAGAGGGAAAACATGCTATGTTCCTTCAAATGAGAATGCTAAATTAATGATAACCATTGAACACTCTGCCACTGATACACAGCACTACAGAGACCACTATTGAGAGACAATATTACACTGCCTTTAGAGCAGCCTTGTCCAGGAGTGAGTGAGGAACTGGGTTCACGTATAAAATACCTTTCAGTTTCCACTTTCTGGTTCCAGGTTTCCTATGGAGGTCTCCAGCTCTCAAAAGCTTTCTTCTTTTTTTTTTTTTTTTTTTTTTTTTTTTTTTTTTTTTTTTTTCCCTGAGAGTGGGTATTGATTTTCCTTGTTTTCTTTTTTCCTTTATTGTCTTCTTACATTCCCTATTCACTGAGTTACAACTTAAATTTCTAGACAAAATAATATTGGTTCTGTCCTCTATTATTCCTTATTTCAAATATTTGTCTTTGAAAATCTCTGCATAAAATTCAGACTTGTGTTTTCACAGAGGTATGAATGCAAAGTTAAATCTCAGAGTGGGGGAAAAGTGCTTTTTTTTCATTAAAATACCAGTGCATTTTAATACAAACTCTTCTTTCAGCTTCTGAATTTTTATGTTTCCCAAATGCCGATTGTCTTTTTCAGTTTAAGCTGGAAAATAAGTGGTAAGGCAAAGTGAGCAGCATCGATCAGCACTGTGTGCTGCCAAGAGTGTTTTGTATTTGCATGTACAATCGTTTATGCATTATGGCACTGCAGATCAAAATAATCTCAAAGTTTCTGTATATGTTTCACATTTAAAACTGATTTTCATAAATGCAAACATTCAGAATCTGTAAAAAAAAAAGAAAAAAGAAAAAAATTGTCCCTGAGCTAAAATTCTAATTAGATGCATTCATTATTTGTTCAGATTTAAAAAATAAGGCATGTATCGATGCATATCCATATGTACTGGCATATAATGCGAACTTTCCTATATGGAGCATTAAGAGTCCTTCTGTTCTTTTCCAGGAAAGAGCAAGGTTTGAAAATTTAGGCCCGCAGTTAACAGGGAAACCCAACGAAGATGGAAAAATTGGTCCTGGTGTCATTGATCTTACAAGGCCAGAAGATGCAGAAGGTGAGTTGAAATTTTGACCATGAGCTATTGACCACTGCACCACAGGATGATGTGGCTGAAATACTGCCAGTGTCATAAGTACTGCCTGTGTTACATTCCAGGGTAACACTTGATCGATTTCTGTCTGTGAGATTTCAGTAAATCCATAACAAAGTGTGGAGACATGAAGAGGACTGTGTAGCCCTTTTAGCTCTTCTGCAACACAACTGTCTTTTCCCCAAGCAGCTGCCAAATAAGTGTTTGTATTTTATACTCTTACTAAAATTTTAGGAAATACTGAGAAAATTATCTCAGGAAGGATAAATATTCCCCCTTTTTTTAGTGTTTAGCAGTTTTGAAGAAGGTTAGAGCGTTCTCAGAAATCTACCCATCGTGCACCACCTATCGAGACTTACCAAGCAGAATTCCATTCATAGGCAGCTATCAAATGATAATGGAAAAATACTTCACATTTTCTGTATGAAAAGGTCTTTTTCATTATATAAGCCTTCAGTGCACTCATTTCAGTGAGAGTTTTATGTATATATCTATATGTTTCAAGCCCCAGGTGGAAGTCAGTGTTCATCAGGACAGAGCTGAGTTTCTAGCAGGATTATCACATATGCTCTGGAAGTGAATGTCACTGGAATCCTCTCTATCCTATGGCACATGTACATATGTAGGAGCCCTACCTTTCAGAAGATTAATGTACTATTCAGATAGAATATTATGCAAGATTTTGCCCCCCTCAATTTACTTCTGTTTGAGAATAATTTTGCCCTTTTAAAACTGGGGAAATTCTAGTTATGGCTTAAGAAGATTAAAATACCTCTGAATTTTTCCATTAACATCCAAACATCTGACAAATCCAAAGTCTTCTTTTTTCCTTGGATCAAAAGAATAGAACCAGTAAATTTTTGGGAGCTATTATTTATGAGCTTCATTTATTCATCCTTAATACAATTTGATTGGCCACTGTTGTATCATCTGTAAACAGAAAAAAAACAAAACAGAATGTAGGCAAAAAAAAAAATTAACTTTCAGATGGGTGTTTTGCAATGATTTTTTTTTTTTTAAAAAGTAATCAGGAGATACATGGACTTTCCAAAGCACTTTTTGACCAATCAGTTATTTATAAAGAAGCATTAATCCAGCAGCAATATTTCATATTTCAACATGTTGAAGAATATTTTTCTTTGGTCAGTTTGGATGAAAAGTTGCAAGGGGATATTTACAGATACACAGTGACTGGTTTAGATGACATCAGGCCTCTGACCCCATTATTGGTTTCGCTAATTTCCTTCAATTCATCCATTTTCTTCCTAGTGTCCTTAATTTAGTGTCTTGATACCCCTTGTGGCACTGGCAGCCTGCCCAGTTACTGGATAGTGCAGAGAGAAGCTTTGCCATATGTAACCCAAGCTACAGTCATGTGTGCCAGTTTAAGGACAGTGTGCATGTCTTTCTAGAGCTGCTGAAGGGGGCACTTTGAGGCATGGTGCCTTGCCACATTAGAAATACGAGTTCATGAATGGATTCAGATTTCCAGAATTTGTTTAGCAGCCAAGAGGTATCTCTGGAAAAGAGATGCTGGGTTCATAGTGCTGCTGATCAGAAAAAAAAAAACCAAAAAACATTAGCAGGAGTTCTAAACTGAGTTGCTTATTTGTCCTTCTCGTTGTAGACAAGGTGAATTCAGATGTTAGCTGGATGGAAGAAAAATACATTCAAAATATAACCTGAGTTTTGTCCCTTATGTTTGGTAAGCAGGCTAAGAGATGGCACTTCTAGCCTAATATAATTTACAGTGGAAGTGCATTACAGACAGTGCTGCTGAAATATCAGCAGTTAAACTGTGGTCTCTGATATCCTGTACCATGCTATAGACTCTGCCTAGGTTCTAATTATTATGAAACTATTACAGATCTTTCTAGGTTTGTCAAAGTTTTTTATACGTGTTTCTATTATTTTGTGCTTCCAAACTTTAGCCCTGGGTTACTGAAACTTGAAAGCTTATTCTTTAGAAATGAAACACGGATGAAAAATCAAAACCCTACAATTTTTATAAAGATTTGTAGGGACGGTATGTTTATTACAGCACTGGGTGCATGTGGGGATTCTTTCTTTTTCAAAGGACATGCATGCCCCTGAGGACTCCTGATCCTTTTTTATTACTTTTAACTAATTTACATATGTATAGAATTTTACAATAGGTTTGTGCATATTCATTCTGTTGATTTCATGTTACACTTACAGCTAGTTACACTTGTACTCAGTTTTTGTCAGAAAGTACAGAGAGAACTTTTGGGTCACTTTGCCTTGTTTCAAGGTCTGAGGAGTCTTTCTTATTTCTTATCTCTTTAGCTTAGAAATTTGCATTCTTTCTCTTTATCTGGGGCAGTTTTATTAGTGTTGCAAAGTTACTAGACTAAACAGTATATTTTACTTATGCTAGCAAGCTCAAAGCAGCACATTTCACTTAAATCTAAACAGATTTTTACCTTGTTAAATTTTCACTGTCTCAGAATCATAGAATCATTTCGTTTGGAAAAGACCCTTAGGATCATCAAGACCAACTGAGCATTGCCAGGTTCATCATGAATCCATGTCTCAGAGTGCTACATCTTTTAAATACCTTTAAAAGGGTTGGTGACTCAGCCACTTCCCTGGGCAGTATGTTCCAATGCTTGACAGCTCTTTTGATGAAGAAATGTTTCCTTTATATCAAATCTAAACCTGCCCTGGCACAACTTAAGGCCATTTCCTCTTGTCTTATCACTTCTTCCTTGCAAAAAAATACTGACCCCACCTCTGCAGCCTCCTTTTGTGTTGTTGTAGATAGTGATAAGGTCCTCCTGAGCCTCCTGTCCTCCAGGCTAAACACTCCAGCAGCCTCTCCTCATCAGACTTGTGCTCCAGACCTTTCACCAGCTTTGTTTCTCTTCTTTCACCTCCTCTAAGAATGCCTTGCTGCATTTCATTGTGTTGCCACAATCACAATCTCAGCTGAATGTCAGAAGTTCCTAATAGGCACAGTCATGTTCTTCAAAGGCTTCATGTGTTTCACACCTTCCTTTCTGTATTGTCATTTTTACTTTAAATCTTTTTTTTTTTGCCTTTTTTTAGATACTATTTGAATGCAGGCTGCTGTAGAAATCTTTAGCTAATATTTCTGTGGTTTATGTGTGCTTTTACACATATAAAGCAAGGAATAAAGATTTCTGAAGTGACATATTGATGGCCAATTTTTGATGCCCTGTCTTTTCTTGTCAGAAATATGTCCAGATCTCTGAGGCCCAGGTGCAGTTGTGACAGAGTGAGTGGATGGATGTTAGATCTGCCAGGTGGTTTTTACTCTCATCACCAGAATTTTAGGACTTCAGAATTATAAAATTCGCTATATTTAGGGAAGATATTAACAATTTGCAGAGTGTTCTTTTAAAAGGGTGGTGGAGGCAGGTGTAAGGGTGGGGCAGTGGTGTAGCAGATTTTTTCCTAAGCTAAGGATTCCAAATTTAGTCCCATATTTATGCTGCCCATAAACAGGAGGAAATGCAGTTTGGGTTGTATTCTGATCCCCACCAGTGGTCTAGAGCAAAGGGGCTGTGCAAGTGCAGTTCCACTCCCTGCCTACCTGCATACCTACATTTCCATAGAAGTGTGCAGAGACATGGTGCATGTCTGTCCATCCCAGCAGGCATTTGAGACAGACCAGATCTGGGAAGTGCTCCTGATTCCCATAGTTTTGACACAACATTTAATGTTCATGTAATTTGTTAGAAGACATATCAGACTTCTGATTTGTGGAATGCCTTTGTAACAGTATCTAACAATGATTTCTCTCTACTCCTTACATCTTTTCTATAACATATGAGTCTGACATGATCAGAGTCATGTTTTCCTGTAATTTTAGGAGTGCTTGTGGTACTGGCTCATTGACCAGAAGCTGAAGCTCCAGGTATTTTTTTTTTTTTTTTTGAGTCATGAATTATAACTATTGAAATTCTTTAAACATAGAAATTAGACAAATATGAAAGAGTATAGAATGATTTTTTTAGCTCATTGTCCCTGCCCAGTGTGTAAAAACCTTTTTAAGATTAATTAATGGTAAAATTAAATTACTGGTAGCTAGTTGTGCTTTCAGAGATACAAAGCAGTCTTCAAAGTTTGTGTTGCTCATAATGAGCTAACAGTCATCTGAATGGAGGCTTGAAAATCATTAGCAAGAATTTTATATTAAATATGACATAAACCAATATTTCTATTACTTCCTTAGCCACCAGCAGGACTGAGCTAACTGTATTAAAAATCATGCTCAAACTGTATTTAAAACATTGCCACTTACTGTGACACCATTGATTAATAATCCACAGCTGTTAGACTTGTATCATTACCTGATATCACAACTGCCATGTTAAAATACATGATACATTTGTAGTTAGCAGAATTCAAAAACATGATTTGAAAGCCTCATAAACATTTGGTGACTGGTATCCAAAATTATAAACAACAGCCAATTAGAGAACTAAAAAAGATTTTTTTTCCACCTGAAACATTAAAACTTTAAAGGAAACATAATTCTTTCTGTAGGTGACTTCATAATTTTGTGCATTTGAGGTTGTCAGCTGAAATATAGCAGACAGGAATGGAAACACCAAGACAGCTTTGAATGTAGCTGTAGCTAAACCCCCTCCTGAACATGACTTGACATACATCAGCTGACCAGAGTGTGTAGAGTGTAGTCAGGAGTCATAGGTAAGCCCTGTTTAGATTTCAGGTCAGAAAATCTATGTAATACCAAAGTATTTAGCATACTAAATACTAAAATATCTAGTTCTCAGTTATTGAGAATATTGGATGACGTGAATAAGTGTTTTTTGTTTCAGTTCTAGAAAAAATTTTCCTTTCACAGATGCTCACTTTTGGGTGATGGTGCTGCTTCTTTTGAAGTGTAAAATGTGCTCATTGTTAATGAATCCTTCTGGTTTTGTGGATGTGGTTAAATTCTTGGATATTTGTAGGAAGCGTGTTAAGATTTTGTTTTCTACTAGATAGAAATCTGCAGGGTAGACCTAACCTTTCTGTTGACAATTACTGATTTTACCTTAGCTCTGGTTGCATTGTGGTTTCTTTCAGCAGTTGTGTTCAGGGATTCAAATTCCATCAAGACCTGATCTTCATTCATACCAAAGAATTGGATCTATTAAAATGTAATTTTCTTGATTGGATCCTAGGCTCAGAACAAAAACATCTTAATGTTATTGTTTTGCTCCTATCTCACTGTGAGATTTTGTAAAAGAGAAGAAACTTATCTGTAGCTGGTTCTCCTTAGTGAAAATAAGATGCATTGCAAACAAAATTAATTTTTAGAAAGCAAATAGAAATAGATAAAAATGCCTTATTAGTACTTTACATTTAGTTCCATGTTCATTCAATTTGATATTTTAGAATCAGGGGCTTGTAAATTAAATATTTGGCATCACAGTTTGCCATTTGGGAAAACATACAAGAAAAGTTCTGGGTCCTGTTTGGGTGTTTTCATTCACATTTTTTCACACTGTAGTTTTCTTGATTCTGTAAACCTTGTGTTTAGCACTTGCTGCTTCTTTCTTTGATACTATTCTACCAGTGAATATTCTACCAGCTAAGCACATACCTGAAAGGTAGGTACATGTCTGCCAGTTTAGACAGAAACAATTTTAAATAATATGGTGAGATCTGTCTCTCTGCTTTGTCTGTATCTGTGTATTTTCCTGTCCTTGTATTAGACTTTTCAAAGTCTCACAGAGGATAACTTTTGTTATGAAACCTAGCTGTAAAGTCAGTTCTTAGAGTCCTCAGCATGGGATTGGCATCAGCCCATCTCCTTAAATTCATTGATTTAGTGTCTGAGTCCTTAATGCCTATGTCCTCCCTTGCAGTGCTCACTGTCTCTTACTTCAACTTGTAAATTCCTTGGGTTAAAGACTGTGGGTTTCTACATATCAAATCATGGCTTGAGATTACACAGATTTAAGCCTTATCTGTGTGTTCTTGGTATCTTTGAACCATGCTCCAAGTAAACTAAACTTGCAAGCTGGATAACAATTGGTAATTGACTAGTTCCAGTAGTAAGGTGCTGTGGCGCCTCGCTTTTCCCGCCCCGACCAGCTCCCGAGAGCGTGGCTTGGTGCCTCGGCTCCTCGTCAGGGTCGATGCTGCCACTACTTCCGGGTGCTTCTGTGGCTGCACTCCGGTTGGGCTGGCCGCGCTTCGTCGTCGGCGCAAGGGAAGGAAACGAAGAGGCAGCAGGGAATTGTTCAAACCCGTCCATGTCGCGGCTGGGTGCTTTATTGGTTGCGGGAGCCGCAATGGAGAAGCTGTGGCTGCTCCCAGCCTGGCTTGGACAAATCTGGCCCCGAGGCTGGGGTGCCGCAGAGGGATATAGGGGTGGGACAGGGGAGGACTGGAGGTCTCCGCCCAATGAACACAGACGCTGTGGCTGTGACGTTACCACAACGACCAATGGCCAGCAGCCTGGGGCTAACTTCCGTGTGGTGGGGGGGGAAGACACGTGGGACGCACGAGGATACATGGAACCAGTAAGCTAACAAAGACCAGAACTCCAAATCTGAACCCAAAACCCAGGATGCAACAGTAAGGCCTATCTTAATATTATTAATTCTAGTCCAGTTTTTGTTCTGAGCCTGCTTTCGGACTTTAATCCAGGCTCGGAGAACAAGCTGACCTCATCTTTCAGAAGAACATATTCCAGTTCATCAGTAAGCTTAAGAACACAATTCTGCAGCATTTCAGATGATGGGTTTGTTGTCCAACATACAAAGACAATGAATAGCCCAAGATTCCCTGCAGTTAACAGTCAACAGTCTGTCTTTGCCTGCGCAGGAAATTAGCTCATTCATATTTGACTTGAGCTAGCCATGTTGCAAGGAATGTTGTAGCAAAATGCGAGATTCTACCTGTCCAAAAGCAAGGGAAGTTAAATGGTAGAGAAAGAAATGGTGTTAGGCATCATCAAAATTTTTAACCAGTTGCCAGAACCTGATAAAAAAAGAGTAGATGTAATTGCATCAGCAGCAGTAAGTGTGGAATCTTGTAAAGGAGAGGAATGATTTAAGTGAGGAAGGACAGGGAGGAAGTAACATGGGAGAAACATGAGAAAACTGAGATACAAGGGGAGCGTGAGGCTGATCTCTTAAGGCTGAGGAAAAACTGCCACCAATTTCTACCTGTCAAAGTGTCATTTCCTCCCTGCCTGGCAAGAGAGCAGACATCATGCCCAGTGCCTGGGTTTTGCACACCTATTAGATGGATTATTAACGGAGCACCTCTACCATATGCTCAAAGCCTCAACAACCTCATATAGCAAATAATAGCAAACACCCAATAGCAAATAATTGCTTATACAAAAGGGTGAGGGTTTCTTCTCTACTTCAAAAAAGGTTGGCTTTGAGCAGCTGAAGAGGCAGGTGAAAGGGAACCATACATTTACAGGCAGATCAGCCTTGGCAGGCTGCCAGGACGATCCAAACCTGTGAGGTAACTTATTTAACACCCTCCTGTGCAGAAGTGTAAACAGCAGATAGCACAGGCAGGGTAAAGCATCACCTACTTTTGTGACAGTGCTTCGTAAATACCGGAGGAAAGAATTCCTCTCCGTGCCAGAATTTGTTGCACATAAATATTTGTAATAGTTGCTATGGCAGTTGAGAGGAGAAAGATGAAAATCAGAAAACAGTGAAAGCTGTCTGAAAACAAAGAAATGTATCCAGAGAGTAAGCTCAAGCACTGGAATTTTTATTGCCCTGAATTCTTGTTATAGGCCTTTGATTGCAAAAACACCACCCCAAAACAAAACAAAACAAAACAAACCCCAAAACAACCCAAATCCAATAATTGTATCTTTATATTTAAAGAAAAAATAACTTACTAGATTAATAAACCCAGATGCTAAAATGTGGCCTTCATTAATTGTAGTTGCCATTTTTGAACATCCATGAATCTGGTTGTGCTTTATTCCTGAGCGATATCCTTAAATTTTCCAGAGTAACTCGTAACAGATAGGAATCTAGGATGAAGTACTTAGGTGTGGTATTTCAGTTGTGTTGGATGAGATTTGGTGCTTCAGCCCTGGAGTAACTCAACGCCTGCAGATGGGATAGGAATAAGATGTCTTTAAGAACCACCCCATCACTTTTCTGATGGCAAACACTCCGTGCATCTCATTGTTGCCAGCATCCCCATAACATTTTAGAGGGGGAACTGAAAAACCTGTGCTAGGAGAGTGTGGACTGATCTTTCCATAGCACTGAAATTTATTCCTCTCAAGACACTAATATTTAACATATAGTATGTTTCTCATTTTCAGAATAACAAATCTGGGTATCCTCGACAACTGTTAACTTTTGATTTTCAACTGCCTTAGGTTTTTCTTTTTTCTACTGCTAAATATGAGGTGTTCTTGTCTGACATTTCCAAGCTACAGTAATTGATTCTTATAGAATAGTATTTTTATTTTAAAAAATTACACTTAAGATTTTTGATGTTGTACAATTGACAATTTTTACAATGCCCTGAGTTTTACATAGGGGCACCTATTAGCACAGTTATAACTAAGAGCTTTTCACAATTTCCATTATAGAGTAAAACATTATTTTCAGGAATTTAGAAGGTGGCTGTAAAAAGCAACTGTGGGCTGCAGTTTTACACAGAAAATCTTCACCTATGAGAAAATTATTGTCACAAATGCTGAAAGCATCAGTCAGTATGCATAGCTATTTTTAGGTGGACTGACTTAAAAATTAAATATAGCAATTCAGTGGTTTAAAACTTTTTTTCACACTCATGTACAGCCACCAGGTGTAAAACACCCTGTGGTCCTGATTCTCTCAGGGTTTCTTGGTAGTGCTCCAATATGACAAAAGAAGCTTGAAGCTCCATAAAATAGTGTAAAATTTCCAGGCACAATTGAATTTTCAGTTGATGGAGAAAGCCACCATTATATTATACTGAGTGAAGGAGGGAGGAATCTTGCCCTTCTTCCTTAAATCCTTGAGCACAGGGAGTGGAGCAGAAATATGAATACACTAAGGAAAGAACATCATATATTCTGGCTAAGTACAAGCAATTGGTACAGACTCAAACAAGCCCTCTGTGTACAACTGTCTATTTTTCTTAGTCTAAAACCGTTTTCTCCTTCAGGAGCCTCAGTATCTCAGAAATAGGAAAGTGTTTAGGATCATTTGCTTTTCTTCCATGTACATATGCAAAGTGTCTAAGCAAGTGCCTAGTGAAGAATATGGTAGCAAGGGGAAAATATTTCCTTAATTTGTACTTTGGTTTAATTTCACAGGATCAGTGGTCCAAGGAGTGTGTAGTGTGAGCGTTGCAGCATCTTCATAAATTCTGCAAATAATAAATGATTTTGTTTACAATTTGGCAGGGGTGGTTTCACAGGAATTAAAAAAAAGGAATGATTTGTAAATTTTAATGTAAGCCCCTATTGCATGCTAAACACTATATTTTTTATCAGGTAAATGTGGTCACATATTGAGATACGCCATTACCATATTTGTAAAAACATCTTCATGGTTTTGCTCACAAATCCTAAATGCCCAGGGCTACCTTACTTGAAAAATTAGCCGGAAGAACAGCTCCTGTTAACATGCTGGTTTTGCTTCTTTCTCTTCATGTTATATTATTTACTAATTACATTATAGTTGTTGTAATATCAGTACCCCATGTGAAAGGAAGAAGAAATGGCATACACATATCCTAGCCCCAACTCCTTGCTAATTACTGATATGACAAGTGAAAACTGCTAGCACTGGATGGAAGGAATTAGTTATATTGATATAGAGAATTATGTTGCATTGTTCAGAAAGTGACAAATTATTGAAGATTGAATGCAGGAAATGGATCACTAAAGCAGTGGCTGCAACACATCTTAAAATCTATTGCTGAGTTTTCTCCATTTCTTAATAACACGTAATTTGAGGGAGATGGTTTTGTAAAACACTTTCCCGTTGTTAAACATAATTCCCTTTTACAAACTACATTGTACTTAAGCTTTTAAAAATCATTGTTTTGGTAAAGAACATATGAGCGAGCAATGAACAGTGTTCAGCCACACCTTGAACAATGGATCCATCAAATATGAAGTCAGACTGCCTTCTTTCTCTGTCCATAATTCCCATCTGTCATTTCTCCATCTTAAAACAAAACACAGCATTGACTGAAGTATGAATGGATCACTATGGCCCTTGTTCAAACAGGACTTTTTTCAACAAAAAAGCTTTTAGGGATGACTGAAGACTGCAGAATTAGCCCCTGTGTTTTAAATTAATGTTGTGTTTTCTGGATGTTCTAGGTGAGACTCATGTCATGAGAAATTTGAAATGATGTGAATAACAGCTACACTGGCAGTAAGGCTGTTACTTTTATGGAAACATTTTTATATTAAATAGATTAGTGTGTTCTTCTTTGAATTGCTTTGACTTTGAATATGATTAATATAGTAACAATAATTGCTTAGCTGGCAGACCAGCTGTTTTTTTTCTGAAAAATCAAATCAAATCCATAGATCTTGTCAAACACCTAACAATAGTTGTTAGTATTTTTTCTCTTGAACTGGGCTGTTTCCTCCATGATTTTCCTTTCTGTGGGCCTCTATTTTCCTCAACTGAGTACGAAATAAAATATCAAAGGGAAACAGCAACAATGTTTGTGGATTGAATAATGTAGATTGTTGTTAGATCTGATGACTGGCAATCCCTTACTTCTGGCATCGTTACTTAGGCTGAAAAACTTTCAACTTAAATATGATTCAAATTTTTTTTCTATCTATAACATTAATGTCAGAATGGGGTTGTTAGCATTTAATTAATTATCTGTGAAGGGTCTTGAAGTCTGCAAGTGGCACATGATTGAAAAATATGATGACACTTAAACACCTCCCCACATTTATAGTAGAGGCTGCTTCTTCATCCCAATTTCTTTATAGATGTTTCATGGATCTTCACAGAGTAACTCTTATGTTAGAGCACATGTGTGACTATGTCAGCCACCAGGAGCTAAAGTCAGGCCTCAAGCCCTAATTAATTTAGTTAATATCCCATGTAATTTGAAGCATTATTTTATTGTTTTAGCTCTAGTTCAAGCCAAGTTTCCATGAGGATTAAATTTGCCATAGAATGTGGTCAAGAAATCTAAACTGTTTTTGTAAGCCATCAAGCAAGTAGCTGTATTTAACAGTTTTAATTCATTTATAGAGCACAGATTTGGGCAGGGCTGGCTGTAAAGCATGGATGTGCTAGCAGCTTATTTAGAATTATTGTTTTGGTATTTATTAGGGCACTGGTAACAATTCAGCTTTAAACACTGGAGAGCAAACTGGTGGAGCTGAGAACAGTTGCTTTGATTTCACACACAGCAGATATTCCACTCTTAATTTTAGCTTTAGCCTTTCAAATGAGGAAAGATGTATATACAGGTTGTGAGTATGGCTGTGAAAACTGGTGCTGTGTTTTAATTGAGATTAAGTATTTTGCTTGCATATGTAAAACAAATGTACTAAAAAAAGTAAACTCGCTGACACCAAAACTGAAAACAAGGCACTTTGGAAAATATATGCTGATATATAACTGGCTAGAATTTCCTTCATTTTGCAAAGCCACGAGCCACATGCATCAGCTCACCACAAAGTCATTAGGTCTTTTTAAACTCAGATGAAAAACATTAACAAATACCACAAAAGGCTTTAGTATGGCCCCTTTGTTCATTCACATATGGCATTTTATAACTCCTGCATCACTTGGGTCGTGTGTTTGTTTAAGCTGCCTCCATCAGGCCAGCCCTGAAAGAACAAAAGACATCTTGAGCGATCCTAAGCAGGAAATGGGCTAATCTAAACATGGCTTGTGACACTATAAGTAGAATAGAAAGGGGAGGGATTGATTAGTCATTAATGTCCAATTGACTCCATATGGATGTTGCAATAATAAGGCCTTTTTCAGAGCAGTAGCGGAGTTATTGAATTAGGGGTTTATGTTTCCTCAGAGCTGACCTTAGGGAATTCCCAGTTGGTTCTTCTTGTTGATGTTTTAAAGAGAATGGAATCTCTTAGCAGGGAAAAGGGAAGTCTTATCATAAGGAAGTGCTGCTTGGATGTAGCTAACCTGTGCTACAGTATATTCTCACCTTTTAGTATTAGTGCATATGAGAACCCTTGCAGGTGAAAAAATTTAGAGGCCATTTAAATATTGCAGTATTTAATGAATTGTTTGTGGCTTTCCCAGTTTTTCTCCCCATTCATTCACTGACATGCAGCCTGTGAGAAATGTTCAATGGTCAAATTGCAGCTGAATAATATTTGTTGAGCATTTGGAACAAAAGCCGCCTGACAAACAGAACATTTGTGTCACCCCTGTTCCAAACCTTGCCATGTTTCCAAGTGGGTATTTTGCCAGTGATGACAAGACATGCCAGTAAAGAATGAGAAAATCTGAATGGTGTTGGGGATGAAGAAATAAGAGGCAGGCAAGGGGCAAAACAGATACATGTTATTGTACAACTTCTACATGTCGCTTAGATTACAGTGAAGTAGCAGCAATTCTTGTAACTTTCTCTAAAATTGATAACCCAAAATATTAGTTAAATGACAACTCTTGTGCTCTAGGCTCGCCAAAGCTGCTTTTTCCGTTCTGTTCTTTCCATATTTGTCTTTTTCTGTTTGATTTTAACTACTGTTACATGTTTCACAAAGGCTGCATTTGTCTGTACACAGGTTAAGAGCAGCACAGGGCACTACTAAGCTGGTTTTTCATTCTCCCTGTTTTTATGGCATGTCCATATTTATGAGTAACCCATCTCTTGCAGTAAAAGAGTGACTCCTGTTTGTATGTTTGTCAGGTTCTGGTCTCTGTGGTGCTAGCTGTATTAGCACAGACAGGGCCAGATATTTTGGAGGTCACAATCAGTCTTTTTCAAACTAGGCAAATAATGTCACCTCAGCTTAATGAATAACTGATGATAGGAGCTTTAGTACTAACCAGTCATTTTCATACCAGGAACCTAAAAAGATTATCTTTATTTCTATGTATCCTGTCTTAGTGTGTGTCCATGGAAGATGATCTGCAGTACATACTCTAGATTAGCCAGATCCATTATCTGGGGGAAGTCAGGGGAAATGTATCACTTCAAACATGAATCAATGGCCATGCTGTGAAGAGTAATTAAGGAATAACAGGGTGACTGACAAAAATCTCTTTCTTTTTGCTGTCACTTCTCTTCTCTCTTTTCCTCATCTTTTTTCTCGGCCTTTTTTTGCTCCTTTCTACCACATCTATTATTTGTTTTCTGGTAACATGGAAAGGCCCAATCTCAAGTTTTATTGTAGATGATGTGCAAAATGGAAGGTAAACCCACATCCCAGTAAAGACAGTAGGATTAACCCTAATGTGGCCAAGATTTCAGGAAGCATGGAGAAGGAATAATGCCTGTCCTAAAAAAAATGTCATTAGTAAATGTAAGAAACTCAGATAAAGGCAGGAATAAATAAATAAATAAATAATGTAACAATTGTTATTTTATGTTTCTTAACATTTATTTCACATGAGGATGTTTATCTTTCTTGATGATCAGATTCTTTTATCTTTCTAATATTCTCTGACTAGAGAGCCCTTTAGAAATGAAAATATTGTTGGAAATTATTTTCATGAAGCTGTAGCATTTTTAGATTTAGTCTGTGGCATTTTCTTTGCCTCAGTATTGCCCCTAGAGCAGTATGGAATCCAGCTTTCACAGAGGGGTTGCCTGCCATATACCCACAAAAAAGATCACTCTTCTTTAATTTGATTTTAGTTTTAAATCATCAAAGTTATGACAAGTTGTACAAATGCAAAGGATCTAGGAAGTAAGGCAGTGAGCACTTCCAGAAGCTAAAAGTGTCACTTTGAGGACAGCTGCTGTCTTTAGACCAAAATATAGAGTTGTTTGCCAACTAAGCCTCTAGGGCAGCCAAACTGTACTGCTTTTGCAATAATTATAAATTCTGACCGGGCTCTTAATTCTGACCCCTCCTCCTGTGATTGCAGTATGAACAGTAACTGGCAGATAGAGCATTAGTTGCCATAGAGAGACAATTACCAATTCCTTCTCTTGTCTTTCCCTTCACTAGTAGTACATTTCCATTTCATCTGTTATTTTAGGTTCATTAGTTATTAAAATGTCTTGAAAATATTTTCAGGAAGATTTGAAGCACCTATTTCTTTGCACTTGCATATATATTTGCTTTAAAAATTCCAAGTGTCCCTTTGAGCCTCCGTTAGTGCTAGTTATCACAATAGGGAAAAACTCCATACTTTTTAAATCTGCTGAAATTGTTTTTATAGGGCACAATAAAGTAAAAATATCTGCTTGGCAGGATGAAGTACCTAAGAGTAACCAGCTTGAAAGCTTGTTCCTATGTGTTTCAACTTGTAAAACCTCACTGGGCATATGTGTATTTGTATCATTAGCACCTCATTTCTAATCTAAAAAGGTACTTAGACCTTCTGACTTCCCCCTTAGAATCCCATGTTACAAGAACTATTTTATCGTAATGCTTTATATGGTGAATATATTTCTGTGGTTCTGAGACAGAAGAGCATGAAGATTATATTGCTTTAGTTATTTGCAGAAATTCATTTTGCAAATGCTTTTGTGACGGCCTATAGGTCAGCTTGCAAATATTTCCCCAGAGATCAAGCTCAAAGAACATCAACTCTTTGGCTGCTTTTTCAAGTCCTTCAAGTAAGGACTTGTACAAAGCAGATGCAGCCAGACTTGACCTTCTTGGGATGGTTGTAATTTATTACTCCAAGTAAGAATTGTTTTGTAACATAACTTTTCTATGAAAACATATAATTTATGGTGGTTTTCTGCCTTATTTTTTTTTGCCTTTCATTTTTAATTTGTTTTATTTTCATTCTGTCTAGATTGCATCCAAATTAGAAAGCCACGTATAATCTTGCTCCCAGTAAAACTAGTCTTTACCTGCATTAGGATTGAAAAGTCCAAAATTGTGTTAGAAAGGGCTAATGACAAACTCTTCCTTAGCTGTAGTGAATAAGTACCTTTGGGAAAGTAAAAAATGGAAAGACACCCTATGGATTCAAATATGTCTTTCCTGTGCTGTAAGCAGAGCAGCTCAATAACAAATTATAACATTTGCATAAATAATAATTTAAATTTTTTGTCACCACCTTCCTAATTGCCCACATACTAGTAACATATTTTTATTACATTATCTTAAAGGGTAGAACAACTGTTACAAGTTATGTTGGACTTTTCTCAAATTATATAGTTCTTTGTCTCAATAGATATTTCAGCGTTGACTTACTATGTTTGCAACTTATTTCAGTTTCTAAATAAATACATCCTCTCTCAAAATATGGTATCTTTGATATGTTTGTGTCATTTGGCAACAATGAACAGAGCCTCATTGACTATTCACCCCCCTCAACTGGTCTTACCTGCAAAACTGCTCTTTCCTTTTGCAGCAAAAAGCTGACTGCAGCCTCCTGTAAATGCAGAACACCTGTGGCATGGTGCTTAACTTAGAACAGTGCTAAAACAGTTTTGCAGCTCACATTTGCCACAAACCTGTCTTCTTTTATGTGCACGCATGTTAGTATACAAATTGCCAAATTGGTGTCAGTTGTAAAGTAATGGCATCGGAGGCATCATAAATTACCAGGGTGATCCTCAGAAGAAGACACTGCTGTATGCGAATGAGTGTTTTGCTCTCAGGGTAATGTATGTCTTCATCTGGCCCAGTAGTCAGCATATTGCCCTGTGTTGATGGATATAGTCAGCTTGAAACTACACTACATTTCACTGCACAATAAACATGGCTGTCAACACCATATAAAGCAAAATCAATTTATCCTGTATGGTCAGTGCGTTTTAAATGAAATTAATGTACTGTGGACCTGGTGGCAAAAAGGTAGTGTGTTAGTTATGCATCCTCTACTTTGGGGCCCCTTTTTCATGCAAATGTGTTTCTTACATAGAATTTTTTTAAAAGTATGCCTATATAATACTTTCACTCTGAATTAGGAAAATTGATGTTTGCACAGCTAAAAACTTGTGCCTGTATTCAGTAAAAGTGAAGTGTTTTGTTTTACGTACTGTAAAGAATTAATCTGATATTATTTGACAAATAAATTCATGTTGGTAGCTGTAATAGTTTATAAAAAAACAAAAGGAGGCCTATTGCTGTACTAATTTGTTATCAAATATCTTGCCTTTTCAAGGTATTAAGTTATATGACCAGTTTGATAAGGTCTAAGACTGTCACTCTCCCACTGTAAATATTTTTTGCCTTTTTTATAGCTAAGGTGTAACTCTAAAAACATATCTTATCATTACAACTTTAGAAGTTTTTTCCAGTAAAGGCATGCCTTGGTCATCTGTTTCTCTGCTAGTAATTAGTTCTACACCTCAGCTCTGTGATTTCTAAACCCCCATGAGGCTTTGCTGTTTGTGGTCAAGAAACAGGGCTGGATGCATTCAAAAACCCAGTTAGGGTTGGCATGTGCAACCTGAATTGATGTCAGATAAAGACAGGACACTGGGATACACCAAGGCACAGCAGGCATGGAGCTGGAGTGCTTGTCTCCCACTCTGGAGGTTCCAACATGCTGCGTGTGTACCTGTTGGAGGCAGACAGTTTTATTACATATATGTGGTTCAAATGCTCCAAAGCACATCTAGAACACAATTAAAGCAGATGCAATTTTAAAATGTTCAGCTCCAAATAAAATCAGATCCATACAAATGGCAGCATGTACCTGGTGCACTGTGTAATTTATTTTATGAAATGTTTGGCATGTGCTTCACGGCTCAAGCAGCAAAGTCATTGTCATTAGCTTGTGTCAGCAGGCCTATATCAGTCTGGATTCTCAAACGTAGCTTTTATGTGAGTTTTGTTGAGCATTCAGAGAATGTATTTTATGGTAAAGCCTCAAATGGAAACTTTATCAAATCGCCATGTCTTAATTGGAGAAATACCAGTGCAATTTTTTTTCTACAATATGATGTTCGGTCATTTCAGATGGGCAAGCCTGGCCAGCTACACTGAGACCACTGGTTGGCCCATCTCTCTCTCATAGATCTGGCAGCAGGGAGAGAGAGAGAGCAAAAGAGGCTAAAATAAGCACAGCACTGAAAGCGCTTTCCTAATGCACGTAATAATGTTTTGCATCCATCTTGTTTCCTCCTGCCCTGACGTTACAGGGAGTAAAGCAGTGAATGGCTCTGCAGCTAAACTACAGCAGTATTATTGTTGGCCAACAGGAGGGGCCACGGTGGCTGAAGCCCGGGTCTACCGGGACTCGCGGGGCCGCGCCAGCAGCGAGCCCCACATCAAGCGGCCGATGAATGCCTTCATGGTCTGGGCCAAGG
The DNA here is from genome assembly GCF_024509145.1 of Vidua macroura. NCBI lineage: Eukaryota > Metazoa > Chordata > Aves > Passeriformes > Viduidae > Vidua > Vidua macroura. The sequence goes on from NC_071576.1 coordinate 50,742,297, forward strand.
ACGAGCGCCGGAAAATCCTCCAGGCCTTCCCTGACATGCACAACTCCAACATCAGCAAAATCCTAGGTAAGTGCAAGGCAATGGGCAGCAAGTTGTGTTGGCAGGTTTAGGTTGGATATTAGGAAGAAATTCTTTACTGGGAGGGTGGTGAGGTACTAGAACAGGCTGCCTGAGAGGCTGTGGATGCTCCATCCCTGGAAGAGTTCAAAGCCAGGTTGGATGGAGCTCTGAGCAACCTGGTGAAAGGTGTCCCTGGTGAAAGGTCCCCCCCCTCAAAAGCGGTTGGAACTGTATGGTCTCTATGGTTCCTTCCAACCCAAACCATTCTACAGTTCTATGGTCTTCTCTAATTTAACACGTATCTTTTTCTAGGAGATGTTCACCAAAATTAGAATTACTGAAACTTATACAAATGAAGGTTCATGGCTTGTTTTCATCTTCATTCCCTTTCTTTTCCCTTTCTACCCCTTCCCTAATACTTTTTATTTTCAACAGCAGTCACAACATGCTTTAAAGCTTAATAGCATTGAAAAGGAATGTTTTGTGAAATCTGTTGTGAGGGTGTGTCCCAATAAAGTCCCAATAACTGCAAGATCCCATTAGAATGCACTTGAACTACAAATCACCTGAATGCAAAATGGGACTTGCTAGAGTAAATACTGGGGTAAAGCTAAAAATGTACAAAATCAAAATCAGAGGTTTATGTCAGACAGTGCAACGTCAAGAAACCTGGCACAGTTCAAAAGACTGGTACATGCAAACCTCACATCCAAAATGATGTTTGGTTCAAAACACTGCAATGTTCAAAAAGCTAACCACTAGAAGCATGCAATTAAAATATTGCTTAGGTAAAAGACACTGTAGTTAATATTTAATTTGTACAGACTGGGACAATTGGGGAATATTCCATGGGTTTTATTTTGCCACTGTGCAAATAAATTGACTAATTTTTGAGAAATTTTGATTTGCTTTTTAAGACCCCTCCAGAGAATTAGAAACATACGTGAGAATGAGTGGTGAAATGTTAAAACCTATATTTGCTTTTTGAGTCTTTGAAGTGAAAGACAGATTCCAAATGTAGCTCATAATAAATAAAAGTAAAAATCAATTTTCCTCTGTAATAATTTTATTGTAAACTTTGAGTTCAAATACAAAGTTTGTTGCATGTTAGTTCAATCAGAGGCAAGAATACATAGAAATGAATGTTACTTTGTCCTAAAACTTCCAAAATCTTTCTTAGTAGTTCTCATATTTTTGTCTACCATATAAGTGAGTTATATGAATAGCCTTTCAGTTTTGTATAAAACCTTCACTGTTTCAGTTTTGGCAGCTGTAGGGAATCTATATTATTTGTGTGCATTCTGTGAAAAAAACTATTAGGAGCATAGTAACTGTATTCATTAAAATGTAAACTTCCAGCATAAATATTTCAGAAGTGCCAGCAATTGAGTGTTTGTTAACCATGGAATTAACCTGTCAGTATCTGCTCTGCCACAAATAAGTCTATATCCATATAATATCTGTGCAACTTTTCCAGGACAATGAGAAAAGAGACTGAAATATTAAAACTGACACAGAATATTGCTGGCTTCGGATAATATTTTTACGATTTTTCCATTTGTTGATGTATGAAAAATGTTGGTAAAAGAATAGCTTCCACCCACGTTTACTACAGCTGTAATCATTTTATTCATCTAAAAGACACAAAAAAGCTATTTTCTGCATTTCTTATTCCTGTCTCTGTTCAAGTGTTTAGATAGCTCCTTACAAACAATACAAGAGATCTGAATACTTTTGCCTCTTCCTGTGTACACTGTGCTAATTTTTAAACTTTTTTATTGGTGCAGCTTTCAATGAGAGTTTACAGTACCTGAAGTGGTGTATATAGTTACAGTGTGCTTTCTGTTTTACTTTTTATCTTTCCAATGTGAGTTTGTGAAATGTAACTTTCTTGATTCAGTTCTGTGTGCTTATTATATCTGGCCAGAAAATAATATGCATAATAGAATTTAAAATAGGTGTCAGTCTTATGCCAAGTTTATATCAGAAGTTCAGTAAATTTAGGATACCCAGACAGCAAGGGATTGTTCAGAATTTTGCTGAATCTATAAGGTTGGATAGTTTTTTCCTGCTACATAGCAAGCTATTAATATCTATTAACAGGAGTGTATAAACCAAATTCTCATAAAAATATCAAAGAAGCCTGTGTCCCTAGGCAATGTGTTAGGCTTTTAACAGTGAAAGTATGGCTGCAGACTTTCCTTAACCACCATACTCTGCGTGGTATTACAGAGGTATGGAATTACTCACAGATTAATGCTTTTATTGTAAAAATTTAAGCAGTCTGTTTTGCAGCACGAGGCTGAGATTTTGAGACTTAACTATTGATTTTACGTGCACCCTATTTAATAGAGATTTACATATGCTAGGTCTGCAGCAATATCTGAAAGTCAGGGTTCTTTTAAGGTGTCCCAGGTTGTGCAAGCCAATATATGTGCAGACTGATGTAAATTTAAATCAGTTTATTTAACGAACTCAATTAAAATTTATCATGGTGAGAAGGCACGTTGAATTGTGTATGTGCACAGCTAAACCTGCTTTACTCGAGTACTCATTAACATTTTGTGTCCATAGGATCTCGCTGGAAGTCCATGTCAAATCAGGAGAAACAACCTTATTACGAAGAGCAGGCACGACTAAGTAAAATCCACCTAGAAAAGTACCCTAATTACAAATACAAGCCTCGACCAAAACGTACCTGCATTGTGGATGGGAAGAAACTGCGTATTGGTGAATACAAGCAGCTGATGAGGTCTCGAAGACAGGAGATGAGGCAGTTTTTTACTGTAGGGTGAGTACAATTCTAGTAATTGTTTTCCAAGATGGAGCACGCTGTTTGAAACCAAATAGACTTATCTGTTTAAGTCACTGACTATTGTCATTTAGCAGGAAAGGGTTTGAACCAGTAAGACCTTATTAAAAACATAAGAAGGAATATGGAGCTATCAGCTTGCCACTGAATGCTGATTATGAGACTGATTGTGGAATTCTTTAAAGTCAAAAGAAGTTTTTTCCCATTAGCCTGAAAGGTTTGAATCATGTCTTTTGTGAGTTTTTAGTAAGCTAATCCATTCTGGGTTAATAATGACTCCAGCATCATTTCCTAAATTAAGAAAAGAACAAAGAGAGAAACACGAAGGATTATTCCTATGTAGAATAAGGAGTCAGGAGAGGGGAAAAAAGGGAGAGGAATAATAGCAGTTGCATGAGGAACACACACAAATGAATGATATCAACGTATGAAGCTACTAAGAATTTTGTTATATAGAGAAGTATATACATTAAAAAAAAAAAAAAAAAAAGTTTTAGAAAGAGTCTTTCAAGTTGTCCATAGATAGACTGGGTAGATTTATAACTCAAAATGTATGGCCCAAAAAGATTCTGGCACAGTTTTAAGAACATTGTTTGTGTTTTTAGTGGTATTTCCTCTGGTGTTCAGCAGAGAAAGCAGCACTATGAAACATCTACAGGCTAAAGATAACAAAAGTCCAGTAAAACAACTGCACCATAACTGATTTCTCGCTCCTGTTTCTTTTTTTTTATGAATTAATCTGTGATGCTCAGTGCTCTAACATAATGTTTCTGGTGATTTACAAAGAGTCTAAAAGCTGTCTCCAGTGCCAACCTTTCCAAAATCACAATGTTCTGCTTATTTCTCTAATCACAATAGTCTCCTTTTGTTGGGTATTTCACTACCAGATAATTGACCTTGACGTCGATTATGTGCCCTCATTTTTGGCTTGGGATCCAGAACTCCTGTTGCAGTCAATTATTTTGTGGTACAGCCTGCAACAATGTGGGCTTTTTCTTCAATCAGTAAATAGAAGTGGTTTTGATATCTTGGAATAACCTTCCAGTCTATAGTTATGGCATTGTTTTTTTTCTTCTTCAGTCTAAGGGAAATTGTTTACTAATAGTCTTGCATCAAAATTGCACATAGGACTCTAAATAGAAATCTGAATTTATACAGCACATCACAAATTATACTCAGATTGAGGGAATGAAATCCTAGCTTATGTCTTCCAAAGCAGATTGACAGACCAAATCACATCTAGACAAGAAATGCAAAAGAAATGCCAAAACAGCAGTCTGAACAATTTGAGAATTGTTTGCTAATTCAAAACAGCATTAAGCAGTAGCATTTTACACATTAAATGTGATGGCTAAATGGGAGTGAATATGGAGGATGGATTTAAGAAACTTTTTAAAGTGCCTACCTAAAGGGTGATATTTCTATTAAAATATATATACACTGAAAGCTATTCAGAACTACACTGGTGCAACCTAATCTTTTTCATATATCCAACAGTGTGATCATGAAGACCATGAGAACATCACCATTTTTTGAAAGGATCATTTCCAATTTCTATTGATGCTAAGTCCACTTCACCATGTTCTATTCATGTTGAAGAAGTTTAAAGTAAACTACCTCTGTGCAGTTATATGATGGTGCACTGGACTTTACCAAAACTAATGACTTTTAGTTGTGCAAGTGATGGAAAAGGGAGTATGAAGTCTAATGGATGCATTCAATAAAGATGAAATAAGAGCCATGTTGCTGCTCAGTGTGAACATAGATTACAGTCCTGAGGAATCACAGGCTGGGACTTAAAAAAATTATTTCATACTTCCCTGTGACTTCCCACTATTGTCCCTAATTCCCGTTTTCCCTTAATAATAATTTAAAACAAACTTATTGGAAGACACCAAGTAAAATTAGTGAAAAACCCAGGCTAGAACATCTTTTTTGAACTGAAACATAAAACATGGAATCATTTGTCTCAGCAGAATAGTTTACTAAGTAATGAAAAGCAACATTTCTTCCAAATCAGATTATAACTAAGTGAAACACAGAAACTGAGCCCATCAGCTTCTTAAACTTACTCTTGTCTGTGTTTAACATAAATATCACATAAAGCATCAGCTGGAACAGTTTTCCTAACTGACCTCACACCCCCATTATTTTTCCACTGTTTTGATGGAACAACATAAATCATCCTTCAGAACTGTAGATGTGAGAGTTGAGATGCTATTGCATTTTCAGAGTGAAATAAGAGACAAATGTGGTTTTTCGGATTGAATATGCTCTGTGTTTACAGTAAATATTTCAGTGGAAGATAGAGAACAAAAGTACAAAATAGATTCCAATGAAATGTGCTAAGTGCTTCATACTACTTGAAGCACTGCTGGGGTTTTTTGTTGTTGGTTTTTTTTTTGGTTTTTCTTTTTTGTTTGTTTTTTTTTTTTAAGAACAAACCAATTAAGTTGGGAATGGCCACACCAAAATGGCAACAAAATATCATCACAGAATAAAAAGATAAGTAGGAGATATGTGAAGAATCAGATACACATTCAAAGCAGGTGGCTAAAGAAAATAGTAAAAAGCAAGAGAAAAAAAATTTTCATAATTGTTTGCATTTTTCTTATACCAAATGTACATTTATGTTTTAGGCAATCCAGTAAAGGCTAGTTCCTGTCAGATTCCCTTAGGTGAGCCACTGCCTAACATAGGATAATTCTGCTATGAGTACAACCCCCCACCACAGACATGGAGTTCTCCATGGCTCAAACTTTTTTCTTGCAAGAGGCTCACACTGGTCACTTCACTGAACCACAGTCATTGACAAACTTTGGTGAGATGCACAAAGGGAGTTTGAAGAATTTCAATATACAAACTAGCCATGATTTAAAATAAAACAGAGAAATAAGCTAATGAGTGGCCAGGTTCTGTTCTGATTTTTGAAGAAAAACCTCTAAAGAATTGAATGAGAGTGAAGATTTCTTGGAATAAATTAGCCCGGAAATTAATGTTTACAGATAATTGTTGTATATCTAATAGAACAAAATCTGGGAACTGCCAAATATTTTAAAGAACAGAGTGGAACTTACAGTGTGCATAGGCTTTCTATTGCATCCCTACATGAATGAATTTTGCTCCAAATGAGGCAGATAATATACAGAAATAATTCATGTTTAATGCAGATTATGTTAAAAAAATTGCTGCTTTCAGTCTAGGTGAAGCTGAATCTGAAGCCAGCTATGTCTTTAAAATAATTGAGTTATTTTTAATAGTAAAATTATTGATGGAACTTGTGAATGATACCTTCAGCATAAGTTAATCCCGAACAGACTTCAAGTGATTTACAATTTATCCTCAATAGTAGTTTTTTGTAATGCATAAATAAATGTGAGCTAAAAAATGGATCATATATAAACCATAAATTCAGATATTTTAAGTCGAGTCTGTCTTTTGTTGCCTTGTCTTACAAAGATAATTCATTGCTCAGTCATTTTTACAGTTTAATTCACTCTAAATAGAAGTATATGCTATATACATTTCTCTGCAAAATGATGTAAGCAGTAACTTTTTTTCTGTGGTTTACCAGCATAAGATGTTTAGAATAAAGCCTTTATAGTGTTTATAACTACTGTACACACATAGTCTGAATGTTGCTAGGCTATGGTTTTGAATAAGTCTGTAATATTATACTCCTGTAGCTTGAACTTAAAGCAAGTACACAATGGGTGCTTTTGTGAGATTTACTGTTATTTCATTCCTTATGGGAATGTAAGTTTCAGGGGTGTGTAACATATGAGCATTTTGCTTGATGCAATCAATTTTTGCTTCAGACATTTAAATAGCTGTCAGAAAATGGTTGGGAAGGGATCAGAAAACAATGGTCATTTGCCAATTTAAATGTTTGGCTGGTTTGGCAACAGTCAAAAGAGGAATATTCTCCAGAAAATACTAAGAATATTAATGCCACAAATTTGTGAGCGGGTCAGTTTGGCTAAGGATTTTCATGTTACTTCCATTTTTATATTTACTTAAATATTTTGGGCCAAATCATAAGCCCCAGAGTGGACAGACAAGTTATCAGTGCTAGCAGAGAAGAGTGACCCCTAGTAATTGTCCAGATGAGGATTTCTTTGTCAAAGAGGATTGGTCTGAAGCCAGGGTACATAGAGATGTGCCACCATTCCTCATGGATCTGAAGAGACCAGAAGATTAATGTTGCTTTCTGGAAATCTTAACAGGCAGAAAACTTCTGTGTGCAACTGAGCTGAATTGTAACCTGTAGCTTGCAGGTAAAGTATGTTTTTATGTCCCTCTTCCAAGGTTCGATGATTGGTAAAACTTTAGCTAGAGGCAATGATTAAATGTGTGGAATTTAATGTAATAAAAGACTCCATTAACAAGAATGCCTTTAAGACCTACAAATATAAGAAAACATAATGGCCCAAGTTGTAGGTTAGAAACTCCAACTCTTCCTTTAAGGGAGAGTAGTGCGAATTTAAACAAATGCTGGGTTTTCCTCCCCACAAGAACTTAATTACTTAGGAAATGATAATACTCATCTCTAGTAACATATGCCATTCACATAGTTTGTGATATTTTAAAATAAGACTTTCTGGGATGTAATGTAGCAACTAGAGAAGAATTTACAGTGACAACCTGATCAGCTCTAAATAATAACAGGTATTAAATCAGAGGTAGGTGTCCAGTTACTGGGGGAGTGTAGGTGGCCATGTTTAAGTGCTAGCAATTTTTTTGCTAGCAAATGGGTAGCAATTTGAGACCCTTTCCAATTAGGTGGTACAGTTACCACATGTTTACAGTTCCACAGTGAGATATAGGTAAAGTTATTACCCAGCCAGCAGCAGGCATGCACAGCATGTCTGATTTTTGTTTAACATGTAAAAAGGGACTGCATTTATGGATGACAAATTCAGTAAGCCCTTAACTTTCTTGTTATAGCAATCAAGTTCTTTGACAATTAGATTCATTCAGTAGCTTGCCATGCATTTGTCTGGTGTGCTCCCAGGTAAAAAGTACCTCTGTGAATTTGGGTTCTTTATGCTCAGATGACCTTCTCCATTTATACTTTGAAATGGGTGGTACTTGGACAAGTCTATCCAGTCCCACAGAAATATGGATGTGCAAAAGAGTTCTGCTGACTGAGCGTTTGAAAAGAATACCAGAATCTCTCTGTCCTTTAGGCCTTAACACTGATAACTATCACTTCATCAACATATCTCACAGCATTGTCTTAAGCAGACTTTTAAAATAATTCTTGCTGCTTCTAAAAAGGCAATTTGCTTCTGAAAAAATACAAACTTTTTGGGGAGGGGAGGTATAGAGGTGGATATTAGTGTTCTGATATTTCATGTCATTTGTAACACAGCAGCAGCTCCGGCTCAATCATTCTTTTGAGTCAGTTCTACATCTTCTATTACAGGAGTTGTGAAAACTTTTCTCAAAGCATCATTTGGCAGTGATATGATGGTGTTCTTTGATGAACAACTGGCGATGTTTTGTTTTGTGAATTTATTTATTCTAAGAAATACTGGTGAAAGATTTTTAGATGGGCAGATTAGAAAGAATTAAGTGTGTATGGCCTGGTGACAGCTACATAGACTTTTTCTTTTGACCATGTGTGGGTTTCTTTTTCCCATGCTTTGTGGAAACATTCATTAATGTGAACATTTTCTGTGCCTAAAAATTGTGGAGGAGATACGTGTGGGTTTCTAGCAGTAATAGTTTATACTCCTGAAAACATGCAATCCTAAAACAGGAATGTTCCCATGTGAGGTAGGTGTTCAGTTTTATGGATAAAGTATTGAAAGATGTTTGCGGAAAATCACTTGCAAGCAAATACATTGGCTGAAAATTGTTTTCACAGAACATTTATCAGACCATTTAAAAAGTGAAAATTTAGTGAAAAATCCCAAGCTGTTTGTAAATCATCTGCAAATCATCATTTGCAAACAGGAGTATAATGACTGTGTCAAATGAATTACTGCATTTTTGCTCGCTGCTAGCCAGGTGTACGAGACTTACACAACAGATGTTTGAATTTCTCAAGCTGTGCAGAGCCTGTAAGAGTCAGGCTAGCAGTACCAGCCGTGGCAGGACTGCAAACTATTTCAGTGATGTGTTACACAAGGTGTTCACAATTTCAATGTATCATTACCCAAACCCGAAGGACTGCAGCTTCCCTGTAACTCTCTAGTGTGATATTCATCAAAATTAGGGTTTGATCAATAAACAATAGAGACTCAACATTTAGGGTTTTTTAAATAAGCTTAACATTATTTTCTGTATTGATTAGGAATTGGTGAGACTGGTTTATAAAACATCTTTTTGAATTTAACATAGAATGGCATAGTGGTCAAGTTGCAGATTCCTTAGACTATTCAGACATACCTGATACTGTTTCTCCTGCTAAAATCTATAATAGTTACTGAGTCAATATTGCTCTAAAGAAGGTTGGAAATACATTGAAATATATGATTCTTTAAATAGATTATGCAAATAGGCATGTACGTTCAATAATTAGTCAATACAAAATCAGCATCTTCCAGGGCAGATTTGTTGGGCTTTTTTATCAAGTACTTTGCTTCAAAACCCCCATCTTAAACATAAAATCCTGAGAAGCAAATGGCATTCTGATGATGGATCCAAATAAAAATCAAAAGCCAGCAATCAAATGTCAAAAGAATGTCCAAGTGCCATAGGAGTCTACCTGGCACTTAGATAGTAAATTAGATACTTCAGTTTCTCTCTGCTGTTTTAGGTAATCTTGAGGTCCTCTCATTAACAGAAGCCCTTGCCATAAGCTTAGAGGGTTTAGATTTTGGATACATGGTGTCTAGCAAGCAAGCATCACACGGTATCTGAAGCCTTTTGATGGTCCATGTCCAAGTGCTAGTTTGTATTATGGTTTGAATAAACACACACAATACATGAAAAGATGTCTGGTAGTGACTGAAAGCACTTCCATTCCCAGTTGTCCTTTGGGGGAGATAATGAACCAATACCATCGAGGACTCTAAGCCTCAATGCCTTTGACTCTAAGACTCAAAGCCACGGAGCCTTTCTAGGAAGCCACCTGCTTTTCTTTCCTTTGGACTTGCAGAAGGTCTTCCCTCCTCTACGCACAGGCAATAACACTTCCCTCTTGTTTTTCCTTCCAGACAACAGCCTCAGATTCCAATCACCACAGGAACAGGAGTTGTCTACCCTGGTGCTATTACCATGGCGACCACCACGCCGTCCCCTCAGATGACATCAGATTGCTCCAGCACCTCTGCCAGCCCTGAGCCCAGCATCCCTGTCATCCAGAGCACTTATGGTATGAAGACGGACAGCGGAAGCCTTCCTGGAAATGAAATGATAAACGGAGAGGATGAAATAGAAATGTACGAGGACTATGAGGATGATCCCAAATCAGACTATAGTAGTGAAAATGAAGCCCATGAGGCAGTCAGTGCCAACTGAGGAGTGTTCACAGAATTAAAGTACTCAGACTCATTTGGGTTTTTTGGGGTTTTTTTGAACAAAAGTTCTTAAAGAGCCTGCATGCATGTGTGGCTCCTACAGTTACATCAGCAGAATGGTCTTAAATGTTTCTTATCGTGTGAGACAGATTGTTTCCCTAATTTTTCATGAACTTGGGTTTTTTTGTTTTTGTTTTGTTTTGTTTTTTTAATTTAGATGAAGACATAAATATCAGACATCAGGACTTGAGAACTTATATGAATCAATAGCTGTCTTACAAGTCTTACCTTTTGTCTTTTTCCGTTTGGATGCTGATAAAGGTTTAAGTTACTGTTTTAGATGGGGGTTATACATTCTCACTCAGGTATGCTGTGCCAGCCTACAGGTTGTGAATGTGTTTTTATTCTGGATTATTTTAGAAAACAAAAACTGCAGATTTCATATTGTGAAACAGAACAAGTCCGCAAGTGTGCACACCTGTGCATCATAGTTTGTCTTTAAAAAATAGTCTCTGAATTCCATTTTTTTTCCATATGTATAGCTGAACTTCTGATGTGCCAAACTTTTCATAACTTTTGAATCTTAACATTTAAACAAAAAGTCTTAAAGGAGACACTGTAAAGTCTTAGACAATCCTTTGGCATCTTAAAAAAAATTATATATAAAACCTAATTTTTTTCCAGAATATGGTAAAGTACTCAGGAATCTGGAGACAGGATATTCTTAATTAGTGAACATGGTTGCCATAGTGCATGTGCCCAATTGCTTTTGCCTCTTGATGTGCCATTAGTGTGAAATTTTAAGTAAGCACAAAAGAGCGATCACCAGCTATGGACAGGCCTGTCTTAGCAGTGTGAGGCCACCTCTGATTACATTCTCTACCCCTTTGCTTTTAACCCTTGCATTCAGTCTTAACACATTTTCTCTTAAATAATTTATTCATTCCAGAATGTCAAGGGTCCAAATACTTAATATTTATTTTTAAAAGTACAGTTGGTGGCATTACACTTACAATTCCTTATTGATATTTTAAAGAGCGTCTTCTTTCCCCTTCCCTAAATCATATAGGTATATGAAAATAAAAGTGCACCTGCTACTAAAATTAACATGACCTTTATGAATGAGAAATTCACTTGTTCCTCTAACACTCTATGTTCAAGGAGCACTTGGAAACACTCTGCTATATGTATTGCAAAATAAAGTGAGTACTTTTATATGTACATAGAGTACAAATACCCCTAAAAATGTGTTTATAGTTATAAACCTCTGCACTTAGCAAGGGCAGATGTAAAATCCAAACTGCATTTACAGTCCACCATGATGAATTTTTAGGGCCTGAGGAACCTGTGGCAAATCAATGCTCTATACATCATGTTCCCATTGCCACCTGAAGGAACTGTGCTACCCTAAGTATTTATGCAGTAATTTATTTGTGAGACTCCAAGAGGGGGAGGGAGAGACACTAAAATATCTAATTGCAAAGGTGGGAAAATGGTCATCAAAAATATTTATTGTATATTAGTCATGTGGGAATGTGACTCGTCAAACGCTTTGGGATCTTTGGACATAAGGTGCTATAGAAATTAAAATTTCTGTTTGTATTACTTCTAGAAGCAATGCAATTACTGGAGAAAATTCTGGGAAATATGCAAGATTCAATTCAAAGATTGTGAATCTGTTGGATTTCACAGACAGAGGAGAAACTGACTTTATTTTTTCCCCTCATACTCCCCTCCTGTTCACAAATAGATCACTGTACATAAATACAGTTCCAATAGGCCTGATGACTAGCTGTGCTGAAGCTCCTCAATTCCCTCAGCTTTTATTTGGAATTGGCTGTGCTCAGCACACTGGTGATAAATTCAGGCTCAGGCTGAGAGGTACCAGGGGGCCTAGAGCAGCTCCTCTGGAAGTCTGGGAACATCTTCTCACAGAGCTGCACAGGTTTTGCTTCAGACAACAAAAGGAGCCTGTGTTAGTCTGGCTGTCCTGGTGCATCCTGCTCTGCAGACACTTCTGTGAGCTGCAATGGCAGGATGCTCTGTGGATGAGCAGTCGCCTTCCTGACAGCCCCACTGATCCCTGTCCTGCCAGAAACAGCCATTTTTGCCACTGTAGGAATTGCGTTTCTATGTGAGAGAACGAACGTCCCCAAGACAAAGAAGATTGTTCAATTTACAGGACAATTTATAAAGGTAATGGCATACAAACACAATGGTCAAATTTCTGTGACCATTTTGTAATTTGGAACAAAAAAAAGCTATATTTTTAATATTTATTTAACTGTGTTCTGAGTCCATGTCTAATGAGCAATAAACTGGTCTAGCCAAGTCTTCAAAGGCATATGCTGTGTCATTAGCTGGTGAGCGTCCTCTTTAAGCTGGCTAAGGTACTGATAGAAAGTGTTTTTTTGTTCTTAAAATAGCTTGGGAATTTGAACTGGTTTTAATACATTCAACTCAGATTGGGGGGAGGACATCATTATTTCCTAAAAAAAACAACAAAAAAAGACTATTTATTAATGTCTTACATAATTCTCCAGTTGGAAGTATCTCTCCCTCCCCCCACATCACTTTCTTTCTCTCTTGCTCTCTTTTTTTCCTGGTTTTGTTGCATAGGTAGAATGCTGTATTGCTAGCATTGTATTTTATGTAATTATTTTTTTGCACAAAGGCAAACATTTAGATTAGTTGGTTAATTTTTTTTTTAATTTTATGACCATGCCAAAATAATATTCTGCAGGCTTGTGGAGAACAAAGGACTGTTCTTTAGGACTGAAACTTGATTTTGCTTGTAGTACAAAAAAACACACACTCACAGATGTTGTTTCATAAGTGTTATAAGCACTGGATATGAATGGTATTTTTTATCACTTCTGACTAATGTGAAACTGTTGTACGAAAACTACATGAACAAAAGTCATCTGTTCCGACTCGTGTGGGCCTGCCTCACAGTTGCCGGATTTGAGTCATTTTTATGTCTTGTTATTTCATTTATTTATGCAAAATACATGTATGTATGAACACTTTGTTTTAGCTCCAGCCCTGCCTCAATGCTGATGCTCTGTATGTTAAAGCCACATTCTTGAAAATGACTGGCTGTTCAGGAATCACCAGCGGGTAAAAACTGCATTTACTGGCTGGGGAAGTGGGAGGAACATATTTGAATCTGAATTGTGCCTATGAGCGTGTTATTCTATTTATTAGCCGACATTGGCTCTAAAATGTCAGTAGAAATCAAGGAAGGACAATCATAAGGATGAAACCCAGCATTTTTACTTTATTAATCGGAGCTCAAAACAAAGTTTTTTGATGAATTTGCCATCTCATTTTAGATTTTTTTTAAATTGTGTAAATATAACATAGGAAATAGAATTTTATTTTTTGTTCATGGATGCTTAGTGAAGTATAAGTTATGTATTTACTTTTGTTCTATATCAGTGTATGTTGGTCCATATTAAATGCTGACAAGTCACTGTACCTCATGTAGATGCTGAATTTACACCCGCAGTGTGAGTGCAGTATTGTGGACCTGTAGCTGGGACATCAAGATGCCTCACTTGTGCTCTCTCCGATTTTTAATAGCATATTTCACAAACAAGAAATAATTTCTTCTTTTTTAGAAAGTTGAAACATGCCAAATTTTGGCTACATTTGATGGGAAACACAGTCTTCTGAATCCAAGTAAAACCAATGAGATATTTTACTTACCAAGAATGGCATTTGGAAGTCAAAAGTATATCCCTGAAAGATTAAAATGACTGAAATGGCCCTTGCAATGCAGGCAAGACTCAATGATATCAAACCTTTATGTTGTACATCCATTTGATCATGTTATTGTTACATTAGGCTATAATACCAGAGAAATTGTTCACACAATACACAAAGAGGATTCATGGAATTGCTTCTTAAGCTTTGTGTTTGAGGCCCCTTAGAAACTGACTGGAAAAATAGCTCCTGTCTGGAGCACTAATATAGTAATACTATTTTCTCTGTGAACAGTTTATTTAATTAACAGATACAATATATTTTCTTTTGGAAAATTATTAAATACTTATATTCAAGAGAAGGAGACTCCCCAAACAGTCTGGTACCAGCCAGAATAGTTCACTTCTTATTTTATAAAAATAGAAAGGAAAGGTCCCAACGGAAACCATACTCCTTTCCAGGGTTTATGTGCAGAAACAAGTCTGGAGAACTGGCCAGATTCTGGTCTGCCTGTATGTTTGGGCATCACCATTTAGCTTGTGAAAACACCTGCTGAGCATTTAGAGGATCCCAACACAGTGCTCCTAAATCAGGGTACTCAGGTGCAGCATGAGGCAGGGGGAGGGAAAAGACAGAGGGATGGCTCTGGGATGGAAATGTAAACCCAACAGCAGCATTAGTCCCAATAAAACCCTGGGCAAAGTGTACAGCAGCCAGCTGTGGGCAGCCTCTGCTTTGGATAAACACAACACAACCACCTCCCAGCGCTATTTAATCTCTGGGTTGGCTTTCTGCATTCTGTTTTTTGGCCACATCAAAGGCATGGCATTTCAAAATCATCTCCCAGCAAAACAGTCTATGAATTTAGACCCCATCTTCCCCCAGAAAAACACCTACCTACCTGTCTAACATGAAGCATGTTAGTAATTCCACAGTGGTCACGAGGACCAGTGCAGTGTTGGTGTTAAGTGGGGTGAGCTTTGCTGAGCCAGGGCTGCAATAAGAACAACTGCATTGGAGATGCAGCCAGCAGGATGTATGATAGAGTTCTTCATGTTTTTATGAGAAGTTAATGAATGGGCTTGGACCCCTTGGTGTTTTGCATGCTTTTTTAAGATTCAAGTTGGCACTTAAGCATGTTCTTTTACAATAATAATACTATATTACCTCATTTGATAATTTACTTTTTTCTTTAAAGAAACTTCTTCTAAACTTTTTTTTTTTTTTGGTACAACCCATTAAAATCTGTGATTTCTCTGAGATCAAGCTACATTTTTTATAAGTAGCAATGCCCTGCTACAGAAGGAAAAACAATGTATATGCAAAATCATTTCATTTTAATCCAACGCCCTTTCTTAACTATCAGAATTGTTGGAAATGGTGACAAAGAGGTATTCTGAGATTTCACACACTGGGTAAAAAGGGGTAGGGTGGGGTGAACTGGGCTGATGGAAAACTTATCAAATTGGTATTTATGGCAATATGAAAGCTATAAAGCAACTTAGTGACATGGCTTGCTTTGTAATTTCCGCTTTCTAAAAACCACAAGTGAGGTCCTTGGTGCTCTTGGAGTATGGGGAATGTGCAAATATTTAACTGTTTGTATGCTGCACATTGCAGACCTGCTAGTGTGCATTCTCCGTTTGTCTTCCTTTGTCATTTGTGTTTTGCTTTCCAGAAAGCAATGTTTTTTTTTTTTCTTGTACCTTTCTTCAGCTTGTAGCAAACTAGAATGCTTAGCATTTATGTTCATTCATTATTGTATTTCCCATGTAAAATTTTTTTTATTACATTAAGACAAGCTTATAAGCTGTTACTACATAACTTATCTTACTGTAACTCTTATTTCCTGACATTGTAATTTGTTTGTGATGTATATTGTGAGATTGTACTCTATGTTAATTTAATCAGCACAATTCACTGACATGCTGGACTGACATGCTAGCTGCTGTTTCAAATTGTAAAGTTTGTGTAGAGCTGTTGGGGCAACTGAGACTCTCTTGTCAAGGTACTATGCTTTGATTCCTATAGCAACACCATGGGTGCAGCTCTTACTGGCGAGGGCTGCTTGTTTAACAGCCACTGGCTACTTAACGGGCAGGTTTTCTTTGCAGAAATTCTATATACAGTGCAGGTACCTACCTGGGCCCATGGCCGGTAATTATTTGGGCGTTTAGAGGAAGAACTAGTGTCTATTGCTGCTTTGAATATGTTTAAAAGTCTGAAAATGTAAATAGTTTATCAAAAAAAAAATCTTGTACAGTCCAGTGTAAAGTTTTTAAATGAACTTAAAGGTTGCCATCACATCTCACACTCTCCTCTTGACACAGTAAAAAGAAAAAAAAAAAAGAAAGAAAAAAGTTTGCTAAGGATATTGATCTAAGAAAAAGTCTGTTCTCAGATTAAAAAAGAGAATAGTTATTCTTAGCTCTGCTTCATTGCATAAACAGACTTCTTGGATTTTGTTGTGCAGTATTGACGTGAGGTAAATTACATATTAAATAATCTTTCAGTGGTACTTTTAAGAGTCTTCTCCTCCTCTGCCTCAGTTATTGATGGAAAAGACAAAATTGAAAGACACTGTCCATATACAGTATGTTCTGGTGTACGTTGGCACCTTACCTACATGTTTTGGGTGGGAGGGATTTTTTTTTTCTTCTTTTTTTTTTTTTTTTTTTGCACAAGGTGCTTTCCTGATATGTTAAACATGTCATCCTTGGGTGATACAGTATATGCCATGATAGGGGTTTAGACCCCTCAGGGGAGTGTCTATAAGACTGCCTATTTATGCTCATTTACCTCAAGACTGTCCTCTCTACCCTTAATCTATTCACCATCACTCCATCTTTTGTACTGCTGTTGACACTTACAAATTAAAGATAAATTTTGTTTTACGAGATGTGTGTGTGATTTCCTCTATGCATCCCTTATTCCTCTGAGTTTAGTATCAAAGACTGACCATGATGAGTTGATGGGAAAATGCAACTAGGCCTGTTCAGCTGGCCTCCTATAAATTTGGTGACTGAATTTTACAGCCTGTTGTTTTGCCCATGCCCTTCCAGTCTATGAAGGCATTTTTCAGCCTCTGAAATTCATTAACACCATATGCTGTAAAAGACATGCATGATAACCAATCTAATTTGACAATACACACTGAATACTGTCAATTTTGTGTGTAGGAAGTGCTGTTGGTAGCAACATAATCTCAGAAGGATTTTTAGTGAGTAGAAATGAGACAAAACGGTTCTCATGTTTTTTCTTTCTTTGCCTTCCCCTTTTCTGCTGCATATAACTTTAAACAAACTAACCAAAGTTAAACAACAAAAAGCCTATAGTTGCCATATTGCCATGTCTGTAAATTGCTGCCATTGGTGAGTTGTGATTGGTTTCTGACTTAGCAATTAGTCATGGTTCTCATAGGAAAATAATAAATTACATTGAAGTGTACTGTACTGAAGCAGAAATGTAACAGAGCCTTTTGGTTGTACATCAGATTCTAGTCAAGTTTCAGCTGGTGCACAAACCACCCTGAAACATCCAATTGGGACAGAATCTTTTCTTTCTTGGAGAGAGCATCATAAATGGACTTCCAAAAAATGATGTTCTGCACTATGAATCTGTGTGGTGGAATACTTCAAAGTCAACAGTGGATGGTAATGAGGAGTCTGACCAACATGTTATAATGGATGAATACATAAATATTGACTTCTGCAATTTAATCCAATTTATTTCCTGTTCCCCCCACACACCTGTTGTCGTGTGATTTTTCTCCTTTTTCTTACCAGAATCTGCAGATGTGAGTACTGATCAGTAATCTGGAACACAGCTGGGTTGTTACACAAGTACCATGAAAAGAAAACCAAGCAATGGCTACAAAAGGTCACTGCTTCCTGCAGCAGTAAGGCACAAACTGTTCATGTGACAGCTCTAGGTGTCAATCTAAAAAAAATATGCACTAATTGCTATACAGGACAGGGGGCTGTCCCCACATGTACAGCAGTCTTCTGGACAAGGCTTTGTGTTGGGGGCTAACCCATATAACAAGAGCAACACATTGCTTTTTCCTGGTGCTGGGGAGAGCAGCACCTCTGACCAACTTGCTGCAATAAATATAAGAAATAACCTCCTAAGCTACCATGGTTATTCCAATCATCACAGGGGGGCTCTACTGCACTGGAAGCACCAAACAAGTGACAGAGCAGAACAAATATGAGAACTGAGGCGCCCCTGCCGCTCTGGTCCTTTCTCCTGCTCTCAGATGTTTCTCCCTCTGGCTGAGCACAAACTCTGCTCACCAGTCACAGGTTCCATGGGAGCCCTCAGGATGGCTGCAGTTTGGGGTTTTCAAGATTCCAAGATAAGGCACGAGTCTATCTCCCCACTGGGATTTTCCCGTGGTGATTAACTGCTAGCATGGTAGCCCAACAGCAGCAGCTCATATGGATTAGGAGGAGGAGGAAAAAGTAGCAGTTGATTTATATCTTTAATATATGGTTTATAATAGAAAATATGAGCTCCAGGTAGTGTCTCTGAGCAGTTAATGACCAGCTGGGTTAAGGGCCTTCAAATACTGCCATCGGTCACTGGCTGCCAGGAGGTATCCTTCCTGTCATCTGTTATTCCTTAATTGTACCAAGACCCACTGCAGCAGAGGACTGTTAAATATGTGGATTAATTGGAATCTGACCCTCAGTAAGTTCTAATAATATCAAGGCTATTGCAGGTTAGCAATGGGCTTTTTGACAGTCCATACCAAACTTCTTCAGAGCTGTTCTGCTTTGTATTAATGCCTGCTGGATGACTGACACAGTTAAGCCATAATTGCCCTGTAGAAATCACTGTGGTCAGTTGTATTAAGAACTACTTAGGGACAATTTAATCTACTTTGACACCACAAAGTTTAAAAGCTTCTCTACTTGCATTAAAACCTCTTGGATTATTTGCTCTTGTATTTCATCAGTAAAGGATCACTGGATAAGAAAAAAGGTTATTATTAGAGCTTTAAATAATGTTCCTCAAATAATCAAATTACAAAAGAAAAGCATATTGATTATTTGGGTCTTTTTTTTTTCCCCACTCTTCTGGACTATCAAGATGTGTGAAGAAACCAGGCAGGCATTTTAATTTAAGCTTCAAAAATGGCATGTGAGCTCAAAACTTGCAAACATTAAGTGTCAAACCCTGACTCTTGCATTACTTCCACAACTTTCAGCTTTAATTTTATAAATAAGTTACCTCACACTTCAGATGCATGACCAAGCTTTCTTTTAAGTCAGGCCACAGCGATTGTATTTCAAAATCAGAAAATAGGAATATTCTGCTATGATTCAGAGCTGTGCAGCCTGCAAGACACCACAATCACCAAGTGGAAAGGTATTTCTGTCACTAAGCCCCCGTAATAGCTAATAATTTCTTTCTAGCTACTGTATGTTCACAACTAATTAATCACAAATAGGTTACAAAATTGAAAACACAGTAACTGTCTTACTGGATTAGACTCCTAGTCCTCCTGGCCCAGTAGGTTTATGTTCCACAGTTGCAACAGGAGATAACAGCTAATGAGAGCATCTGAGCCTGGCCAACATCTGCATCTCATTCTCATGTTCCTCAGCACTTACAGTAATTGTGTTGGGCTATTAATGTGTACAACCCTTTCCTAGTCAGGAACACTGGCTGGTATTTTGGTGGATGAAATGACTGAGGGCAAATTAACAGTTACGTTTGCATCCCAATGAACAGCCTTGATAAGGAGTTTTGCAACAGCCCTATTTATTCTTTTTAATGGAATAAAATCAGGGAAAACAGTCAGTTTATGTTCAACTGAATTGCAAAGTCCCTCATATGATCCAAAATACTTAGGATCATAAACTTCTCTCAATTTTTGCAGGATCTGGTTAAAGCTTAACAGACTTAATTCAGAAAATCTGGAGATCATAGATTTTAATGATCAAATTACTCAATCATAATGAAATATCTTTTATTCAAACATCAGGAAATCCACACTTGATTGCAAACTTAGTTAATTCTACTAGAATAGCTGCAGCTGCTGGAAAACCAAAGGCTAAGTGCTGGAGAGGGAAAAAGAAATCCCCCCAAATCCACCCACCCACCCAAAAAGAAATGCAAGTCTTTTGCCATGTGTTGAGCGATCATGCAGGGAAAAGGGCTTTTGGAAAAACCTTTTGGTACAAGATACCTCTTTTGTGGAGTCTTACTGTAGAAACTAGAAAGTTCTTCTGGCTTTGACAACTACAATATGTGTTGAAAGAAAAAAGTGAGGGAAAGTTAGTTTACATGATATTATTTGTATCAGCTTCTCCAATAAGCAGAATCTGCAAAACCCCCTAACACTGCTGTGACTTTATATAACACCAGCTACAGGAGGGAAGCACTAGATATCCTAGCAGCTTTAGATTATTTTAAGGAAAAACAGGTCTTATTTCAGGGAAAAAAAAAAAAGAAAAGGTCTTATTTCAAGGAAAATGAATAATTTTGAATATTCACATAATGTTATTGTACTGAGCTGCAATAATGTGTGCTAAGAATGGCACCACTTCCCTTCTTCTATGTATATGAGTATGAATGTGTATAGTTCCTAAAAGATTAATGGCTCTTTTATTCTATGATAGATGGTTTAATGTTCATTTGCTGTACTTGCAATTCATCTGTTATTTAAGGTGACCTTCTAAAATTACAAAATTGTGGGAAAATTAATATAACTCTTAGAAATCACCAGCTGCTCCCACCCCTCTGTGGGGAAGACTGCTAAGTTGGTCATTTTGTTGTTCTTAGTGCAGCCCATGTCAGCAGGGCTGAGGGCAGGGGCTGCTGTTATCCCTTACATGATGGGACAGGGCTGCCACCCCTCCAGACCCTCAGCTACCCTGTGGACTCCCTACCCACCACTATTCCGTCTGCCCTCTTCATCCTGTCCTCCCACAGGGCAGCCACAGCAGAGGAAGGAGGGGCAATCACAGCATTCCATCCCCTCACAGGACCTCCAGGCCCTCTCAAACAGATTTTTTTGGGTTTATTGTGACCTGAGGGGAAGCAGGGAGTATTTACAGCATTTACTGCATCACATCTGCTGAGGGTGTTGGTGCTGGGTGGCCAGAGCTCTAGGCAGAGGGATTGTGTCACTGGGAAGGGATGTGAGGAGCACAGAGCAAACACTGTGACTCCCAGGGTGATGGTGGAAGCAAAAGTGCCTTCAAAAGAACCTCAGGATGCTGCTAGGAAAACAGTTCTTCTTTGTTCTATAATTCAGTAGTCAAAAGATATGAAGAGTCAGAAAAATTTTCTCAGCAGAGAAAATTCAATGATTCAACTTACAACTTTAAATTTTGACCCAGTCTCCATTTTTTCCTACTTCAGCCTTTGCTGCTGAGGAATTTGTTTTGAATGTATCTACACACCCTCAGTAGAATAGCTGTGGGTTCTGTCCTTTAGGTTCTACCATGAAACTGGTTTTTGTTGGGCTCTGAGCTGATGCCAAGGACCTGACGGGCTAAGTGCCCCTAGCTTAGATCAGTGCACTGGTCTTTTCTGTCCTTCTTGCAGTAGAAACAAAAGACAAAGATTTTGAGCATATTCTTATATTTTCCTCACAATGTGCTCTAATATTTAATGGAGAAAAAAAAAACAAATAGAAGATCTCTGGTGTAATTGAGCAACCCCAGTAGACACGGGGTGTCTGGAAAGTGCTGTGATGAAGAATGTAAAAGAGCTCACTAGCACCGTCTTTTGATAATTTGGGTGAGTGAAGTTAAAAAAAAATTACATTGTTTGGTCAACACTTCATGGTATAAAGGATAGTGAATGATTTTAAATTACCTGGAATTTTTTTTTTTTTTTTTTGAGATACCAGGTTGCTACTCTGAAGTTCTGAGTATGTCCTGCTCCCACTGGTGTCATGGGAAAAGGACAGTTCTTCAGCATTTGGCAGTAAATGCACAGGATTTTTCTAGACACAATCCTAGGATTCATGTTAGGTGCCTCAGACAATGATTCATAAAGCTGCCTTACTTCATTAATCCCTCCCTGAAAAACCTTAGCCTGATCATGCTTCGAGACACTTCTTTTGCGATGTTTTGATTTGGTCTGCAAGCAGTTGGTGATTGAATTGCAAACAGAACATATCAGACAATATGCAGCCTTAAGATGCCCGTAAAAATCGCGGGTTGTGGAGAACTTCAAATTGGTTCAGTTGTTTATTCATTTTTAATGGGGTAAAGTAGTGGATTTCCACAACAATAAGACCAGGCATGGAAACAGTCTGTGTTCCCTTATTCCACAAACTTCAAAGACAGCGGGGTTCTGAAATGAACATAAAGCATTCTGAAATAATGAGAAGAAAAATAATGTTCTTTCTCTTTTCTGAAAATGTTATTCCCTAGTGAGGGATAAAAGTAAGCATTAAATAACTCATATAGACAACCCTCACATTTCAATACCTTTTCTTAAATCTTTTTGCAAAACGTGCTGCATTTGGAATCTCCAAACAATCACTAAAGCTTCCTAAAGTTTTCAAATTTTCTGTCTAGATATTTGCTTATCTTCTCTCTCATGCTTGCTTTTAATGTCTGAACACTTAAAATTCAGACATGCTTTCCACCTCTCCTCATTTACCTCCAACAGCTTAACCTGCAATTTATTGTGAGGATTGCACCTATAAGTAAAACAGGATCAGACCTTAATTTGATCTGCTATTTATCCGTTGTGTTAATTGTAGCCACAGGGTTGTATTAAGAAAGTCAAAAAGTACCACTTGTAACTACAGAGTGGCTCTCACCTTTTAAATGGAAAAACACTCGTTTTCTAGAAAAAATAAGAAAAAAGTGGTTATGAGCTAAATGAAGAAGGCAGACGGGCTTCTGTTTTTCCATTTTTAATGTAATTAATATAACATTGGCACCCAAAATGTACCTATCTGGGTGCAAGCCTGTCCCTAGTTTTTACTGCTGCTGATGGGAACAGATGCATAATTTCTCACACTTTGTTTGTTTTTTTAAGCTGCAAATGGGGTTCTTGTTAGGCTAATGGATTTTGGGATTTTTACTTCATAATAATCAGGAATTTCATCTGCTTGTGTTTTTGAATGATGGATTCTTCATATGCTCAGGGTTTTTGGGTTTCTCAAGAAATAATTCACAATATGAATGACTGAAAAAAAGGGAAGAAAAACTTGTTGAGAGAAATTCCAGTCCTACCAAGCCACCACTGTGGTAAATTCCTGGTAGCCAGAAAGGCTTTGGCTGAGGAATCTGTGTTATCTTTTATAGTGGCCACTGAAAATAAGACACCAAGCCTGAGAATAGTAAATTAAAGGGAAAAATCCCACCTTAAATATCTTTCAGGGCAGACTTGAAAATAGAGGTATATACATTTTATATTCAGAAGTTATAGGCTTGGAAGCACCTAATAGGTTTAGAAGTACCTAATTCGCTTAGGCCCCTCTGAAAATCTTAAGATGCTTGAACTTTTTGGATAATGAACAATAAACACTTTCAGTTCTCAGTTTTGGGGAGCAGTGTTCCTCAGCTAGCAATCTTTCTGCTTCCTCTCACTCAGAACAAAGCATGCTGAGGTCTAGGACTCTCTGTGAGATCTGTAGTACAGCTCCTGGAGGGGAACTATTGCCCCAAAATGCTGATCTGAACAAATTGGATGCTTTGTGAAGGTGTTTGCTGGTGGACAGCATCTTTCACCTGTTTATTTTCCCTTTCTTGTGATCTGGGTGAGTTTTGACAATACTACAGGAGCAAGATATGTACAGTCTAGAGACACATAAGTACAGCCAGATTTCCTTGTGTCAGTGCCATGGGAATGCACTGTTGCATCATCCATTAAGGAGAAAAAGGGTTGAGAAGAGATAGGGTGGCAGTCTAGAGAAAAGAAGTGTGGCAAAATTGCCTGCTTTGGTTTGCGGGATGTGAATACATTGGATTTTTGATATAATTATGCCCTCCTTACCATGTCTTGTGCCAAACCAGTATCTCTCAAAGGTCTCGATGACATTTCAAGGGAATTTTCCTGGGCGTGGAAGTCTGTTCCTCAAGTATAATGTGGTATTTTCTTAAGCTGAGAAATAAGTGGAGAAGCGGGTTGCAGTTACCATTAGCTCTCATACCTGAGTAAACATATACCTAAAGAAATTGCAGCTCCAGCCCCCTGCTGTCAAAGGACAGCTTTTAATGGCCATTTTAAATAACACTGAGTTTCCATACCCTTCCTGCTGGCCAAAAAAGGCCCTGACATCAAGGATGTGCTATGTCTAGTGCTTGTTTTTGAACCTAAGTGCTGAGAAGCCTGTCTGGCACTGCATTATATAATGTGCCATTCCAGACTGCAGGCCACACAATGTGTATGTTGTACTAAAGGCCCCTGAAAGGGTTTGTGTGGGTTTTCCTTTTAAATATCACCTGCAGGTAAATGCTGTTTCTGGAGTCATGCTTCTGTGTTGGCACAGAACATCGGGGTGCTGTACAATACCAGGTTGTTTTCTTCATGACAGTTATGGGGTCACCCTTGCTACCCTGCATGTGGTTGAGCTGATTCTTGATTAGAGATCAGAAGCGGATTTTTGGCAAGGATGTAACAGCAGAAATCTGAAGAAAGCATGTATTTTGGAGACTTAGCTTTATTGTGGACTCTAACTGTACTTTGCTTGTCTTTTTTGGACCTTGTTCTCTCTCTGCTTTTACCTAACAATAAAAACTTTTGTGATGTCCTGTATTCTGACTCAGTCAATGTGTTGAGGGAGACTCCATCTGCTGTTGTTCATACTTAGAATTTATGGTCACATTGCCATAAAATTACAGGGTGCTAATAAATTGAGTGACAATTAAGAGACATGTGACTGCAAAGAGGAGAGAGACAAAAATTAATGGTTGTTTTTGTTTTTTTAATTTTTGTTTTTTATTTGTTAAGGAAGAAAATTGATTCCTTATGTTCCATACATTAAGTTTCCTTAACATTTTTTTTCAACATGCATAAAATTATAGATCTCCAGAGAGAATGAAATATCACAATATAATACTGCACCCAAACTCTTTATTTCTCCCTTCTGCTGCCAAACCTTCAAAAATCACAACATAGCTTTAATACATTTACGGGTACTGGTTTTCCATGTTTGATACAGCAATAATATAATGTTTGAGAAAGTAAAAATCTAATGAGTGGCATAAAAATATGTGATGTCAGTTTGTGGAGGATAGATACAATTCTGGGGAATAAAGCCTTGAATCTGCTGCCCACAAAGAGTCAGAGTGGAGGGGAGAATTGGTGTGTGAGGACTAATTTTAACAGTGCCATCCCGTGTGTGGCTAAGGAACTACACTGTAGGTTCTAGAGAGTGAACCAGTACCCTTGAGAAAATTAAAAAGATGACATCAAATTTTATAATAGAAGCAGATTTTATGAGAGTAGTAAACGGTACCTAACATAAACCAAAAGACAGGAAAAGGTATTATTCCCAGTTCATCACTGTACTGTGAACTTGGGGCATCATACTGTGCTTGGATATAGGAGTCTTTCAAACCAATGAGAAAGAACATCAGGTTTGTGGACTATTGGGTATTTTTCACTGTTTGCTTGATTTGCTTCATTAAAGCCAAGTGCCTTTTCTGAGTGCCAGTTGTGGAGCAGACTGTGTAAAGAAGGTCCCCTGACAAGCTGTTCCCAAGAAAGTGAGGAAGTGGCAGTAGAATTTGTCTCCAACTACATATCTGAGAGGAGCTGCTCAGCGTGTTAAAATGAAGTTTTGTTTGTGGGTCAGCAGGACAAACAACAGTTCTACTCTGAATAAGTCATTTAGTCTGTTGTTGCATCCTCAAACTATATTATTCAAACTGTTTTTTCCATTTCCACTTAAAATTTTTTTCTTTTGAAATTTTCCTTCCTTCAGGTTCTCTCTCCATCCATCCATCCATCCTGCTGACCTCTCATGTCCTTCATGCATCTCTTGCTGGCAGTTCTGAGCTCTATAGTCTCACTTCTTTTCTCTCCTCCAGGATTTTGCTTTTTCTTGTTGTGTCTGTTCTGACTTTGTCTTCTCATTTTTTCCTTCCAGGATTTCCTCTCTCCACCTTCACTTTGCAGGGACTATATATCAAGTCAGCTAGCTGGGTGTGTATGTGAAACATTTGAGAAAGCCAGAAAAAGGTAGAGGAGGGTAAAGAAAAGAAGTTTATGAGTAGTTGTTTAAAGAGGAACTTGTGTTTCCAGTACCTACAAGGGGAATAAAAAGGAAAGAGAAAAAAAAGGGATGGGAGAAGTAAAATAGTGAGAACACTTCTGGTGAGCTCCTGTTCATTTTGAATCTTGTCAGCACGGGATCCAGCTACAATAACAATAAAAGTTATTAGTTACCTTGTTTTATATCCATAGATTATGACACCATTTTTACAGGTAAATCTGTTGTGACTTCTTCCTTCTTTCTCACAAAACAATTTGAAAAAGGAATAAAGGCTTTATTCCCCAAATATTTAAGAAGCCACTTAAAAAGGCTTTTTTTCCCCCTCTTTTTATCAACTTTCTCCATGCCAGCATGTGCAGTAAGTTCCTGTGCCTGAGGATTTGCACCAAACCCACATTTTGAACCAGACTGTACATAATAGCGCCTCTGTTAGTTCCCGCCAACTGAAGCTCCCAGCAGTGGATGGAAAATCAGACATCCAGCACTGCATAATAAATCTTATTGTAATTCATTCATTTAGCATCACCACGAACAGGCCTTGAAAAATGTGTCGTATGTGCTTGAAATCAAACTTGTGCTGCTGCCATTAAAGAGCAGAAAAAAAAAAAAAAAAACTCTTGTAAAAAAGTTTCATTTACTTTTTTGTTATAAAATACTTTTTACTGGTGCCAGCTGGAAGGAAAATGACCCAGTTGGATCTCAAAATTATGATGTAGCTTTAAGTGCTATGTTTAGATTAACTGCCAAAATGTTAGTATAAAATGGTAGGTGTTTGTGCTGCAGATAATAACTAATGTACTGTTGGTCAAGATAGGCCACTGTTCTGTTATTATTGTATGGATCTTATGACTAAACATTGGAGCAAGCCTAGTGGAACAACAATATTTTACTGTGCCTGGAATACTAGCTTGTCAGAACTTAATTGGGGTGCCAAAAATCTAATGAATCAGATGGGGAAGATGTCTTTTTTTTTTTTTTCTTTCCTGTCTGCTGATAGCTCTGATTTGTAGTCCTTTCTCTAAAGCAAATTGTATTTATCTAATGTATTTCCTGGCAAGTGCTGTCTCAAATACAATCAGATTTCTCTGATTGTCAAATGATTATGGTCTTCCAAAGATAGTGAAAACATGTTTGGTTTCTTTTTTTTTTTTTTTCTCCTTTGCTTGTGAGACAGGGTTAAATGTGTTGTATATTTTAAAGGACCTGGCATACAAGGAAAAATTAAGGTTAAAAGCACTTCAGAACTCAAGTTGTGCTGATGTGTATGACCTTTGGGCCCAGAATTAGCTATTTTTACTCTGTTGATATAAAACATTAACCTCAGTCAAATGCTTCTTGCAAGAAATTAAAACAAAACTGTGATGTTTAAATACACAATCTAGATGTACCTACACCAGTTGCCATGAAAAAGTCAACATTTGCTAACATACACCACATGGTGGATTCTGTGGTACTGCAGGTTTTCCCTTGAAAAGGAAGGGAAGTACCTGTGGGAGAGGAAATATCTGAAAAATCTTGAATCTACATGAGCTCCTAACCAAGCTTCTGTTTTCATCAGTCCTTGCATCTCACTTTCCCAGCTCCCTTCTCTGCCCTGTTCTGCCGCATCTAGGCAATTTTCATGGTTAGATGATGTTCAGTAGTGTTGGGTACTTATCTTCTGTCCCTGCTTGTGACTCCTGTGTTACTGTTGTGAGGAAAGGTTTGGTAAAATATACCAGATGTTGTATTGGATTTTTCCATGTGTGTGTTTGGGTGGTTTTGTTTGTTTGTTTGTAGTCTGGGGTTGTTTATTTGTTTGTTTTTAATGAGGGAGAGATTAAGTTGAAGCAAACCATGATATACTTATAGATGTTTCTTGGTCTAGTTCTGCCTTAGAACTGAGCTGATCTTAGTGTTGTGTTTGGTCTTCATTTTCATAGCTGATATGGCTTCTAAATACCACTTGGGCCTATTTTCACAAAAAGGGTGTTCAAAATAACCTCTAACTCTTGATTAGTTCTGGGCTAATGGATAGTAATGCCATCTACACATTGCTTACAAAAGCAGCAGATTCCCAAGGAATATGTAAAGAGCAGCTTGTTGAAATTTGCTACATTTTCCAAAGCCTCATCTTGGACACTAAAAAATGTTAAAAGAAAAGGATATTGCCAAACAACATACCGAAGATAAAATTTATATTCACAATGTACACTAAACAAGATTAACTTTGAAATTTTTTCTGGTATCTGTGTAAAATCTAGTAAAAAAATTTCTGCATCTGTGGCAAACAATTGAGAGAGATAATATTTATGCTTTATTTCAACAGAATTTAATAAGACACTTTCTGTTTTAGTGTCTGTCATTTCAGGAATGGATAGGCTACAACTGGTGATGTTTCAAATAGGAGAAGTAGTGTGCTTCAAATAATGCTATTATATTGATCTTTTTACAGCATGCTTTCCTTAACATTCAAAATGACCAAAGATTTATGCAAGCTCCTCTGGCTGCCAAATTAAAAGAACAGTGGGACTCTTCACTGAGTCTTCTTACTGTGAACAGGGCATGGTGTAAAATGGGTATGATTAAAAATACAGGTTAAAACTTCACATCTATAGTCATAGCTACTAAGACAGCCGTCCTGTGGGCTTTGCTTTGTTGGCGTACTGACATTTATAGACTAAGTTTTGACTCTTCTGAATTGGGAATGCTGTAGACATTAGTGTTTTGAATTCAGTAAGAACATGCATCTAATGAGTTTTCCTTCTCTACTCAATCTAATATTAAATACACTTGAAGTTTTATTGCAAGTTCTCCTTTTTGAATTCCTAGAATGAAAATGTAACATCTCAGCCTTTACCGTACCAGGAAGTGATCAGTGGAACGCTTTAGAAAGCAAACACTGTTTATTTTGTATTGCTACTCCAATTAGAATGTTCAATAAGAAAATACTTTTAATTAAAATATGGATACTAAAAATATAACATTACTCTTTTTTCAAACTAAGATGTCTAAAATAGACAGCCTTTGGAAATATAGAAGTTTTTACTATTTCTTCTGAGAGCTGTGGCTGAAATATTTGTATAGATGTCCAGCAATGAACAACAGGGACAGTTCCACCAGCTGGGACAAGGACTACAAGGTTAGAGTGAAATTGTATGAGGGTACTGAAGCTTCTTCCTATGGAATTTCATAGCAGAAGTGGACCTAATGTAGTGACTAATGCACAAACACAGGGCTTCTAAATACGCTTTGAACTATTTCCAGAAACAGGAGAGAATGTGAATCCCAGTCTAGCAAGCTGTGGTAGAAAGGATGCGGTGGGAAAATTGACCTTTGGATTTTTGTATTGACTCTGAAGTCCTGATTCCCAAGCCTGTATATTCCTTGTTCCTACTGGTGTCACCTCTCAGAAGTACGTTCGAATTGATGCTGGCCCATTTCTATCACTGCACTGAGTTTTTAGGTGTGTGGTTAAGTTTGGTGTAGGTTTTATTCAGTCTTACCTGAGGGTTGGCTTTTTAATGGAAAGACTGAGGGTTTTGTGTGTTTATATTTGCTATCTGGGAGCTATAAAAGGAAACCTCAACAATCAAAGTTCAATGCTTTGTTTTTCTTAGTAATGTGAAACTTTCAGAGGAATTAGAAATAATAGATCTTGGGTTTGGTTTGTTTATTTGTTTTGGGTTTTTGTTTTTTTGTTTTTGTTTGTTCATTTGTTTTAAGTTTTCATTTTTGTTTGGTTTTTTTTTTTTTTTTTTTTTTGTTTTTTTTGGTTTGTGGGTTTTTTTTTTTTTGGTACAAAGGGTATGTAAGTGCGAATCTCTGTACTTTACTTGCCCGACAATTGTAGTTTGACACTGTATTATTTCCAAGTGTTGCAGAAATTGCCAGGTCAAAACCTTCCTTATTAATAGCTCTAGGTTTACAGGGATGGGAATGGCATCCAGTTCTGCTGAGAAACAACTGAGTATCTGGGAGTTTGAGATACGTATATGCTTTTCTTTTTCTTGGTGAATGTGTAGTAACTAAAAGGAAGGGTGTGGGTTAAGAATTATGTGAGTACAGGTGTCTCTGTTGGTAAGATTTATGTCACATATTTTGCAAAACTCCTTTCTAGACAACACGCAGTGTTTCCATGAACTACAGCAGTCTTAGAATCTGTACCATAAATAACAACACTGTGAGTTCATCTCATGTGTTCACAGCATATAGGATAATCACTGCAGGGAGGGGAAAGATCATTAAGGAAACTGTGCAGAATCATAGCTATAGTACGATACATCTATGACTGCATTCCTTGTAGTCTAGGGACAGAAAATTTAGTTATATTCTATCAAAAGTAAAGGTACTTCCTAATTATGTCAGTTTATTTCTAGACAACAAAGCAGTCCAAGCCAAAACACCATGCCTGAGCAATCTTCAACTTTAGTTTAGTTTAAAATCCCAGGTTTACTCCAGCCTGAAATGTCTCCAGATCCTTTGTGTGTACAGTTGAACCCCATTCCAGCTTTAATGTTTATCTAGATAGTGTGAAAATTGTAATGATAATTTACTTCAACTGCTGACACGCTTGCTATCTTCAAGTATTCCACATGATTTCCCTGGGATAATGAAATTGTATTTTGGATGGCCAATTACATATCTCAGGTGTCCTTACAGTTAAATACTGAAAACTGGATTTGGCTGTGTATTGCCATGGATGAGTAAGGTGATCTGTGGTCACAGGGAGCAGCTTTGCTGATGAGGCTGCTGCTTGGTTTTGCAGTGAAAGAAGCTGCCTGACCACTCCAGTCCACTGGAACTTTTCAGCCTGAGTCCTACACCTCACAAAGCCACAGGGCTGCTGCAGGAACTGAACATCTAATTGTTCGTTTACAGACCTAGGAGCCTGCTCTGAATCCTCTGCCTTACATGTTTTACACAGAGACTTGTGCAGGGGATTCTGTTGGGTCCTGCCAACAGTTTCAGTTTTAGGAGGTGTGTGTTGTCATGAGTTCCATGCTGTGCTGATTAAGCCACATACTTCATTAATCAAGCTGCAAAGTTAAGTAGGTGAAATTTAATAGACTCTACTAATCAAGGTGCATTCTTTGTTGAGCAAGCTGAATATTTTAAATGTAGAGGGTTTTTATGTACTCTGTTAGCTGGCTTGGAGGCCTCTTATTGCCTACATACACGGCTAGCAAAAAGCCACCCGGAGCTGTTCATTACTGACAATGGAAGGAATTTGAGCTTTCACTTTGATACTTGTTCCAGTGGAGCTTAGGGAAGAAGTAATCAAAATTAGCCCTAGTGAGCAAATCACACTATTTCCCTTTGATAAGTCTCATTGGATTACACTAGAGCACATTCTTAACATAGCAGATCCCACAATAGCAAGGGTACACGTGTTCCACACAACCCTTGCACCTCAACTGGTCTGCAGGTTTCTCATTGGATCATAACTGATCTTTAAGGCCCTCTCATGATATTTTTTGTCCTTGTTCAGATAATCTTAATTCAGTTTTAATTCTGAGCTCTTTATCCAGTGCACGTCAGTCACACTTTGATTGGCAAAGGCAGAAGAAATTGTGGGTTTTTGTCTTCCTCTCTTTCCAGGAGCAGACAGGACATATTGGAAAATATGTGGAGGCAAAAAGCAGTTGCTGCAGAAAGTTGAGCAGCAGCATCATTCAACACTAGAACTGTGCAAGTTACATGGAGCCAATGTAACAAACAAAATATTCTAACTAGCTTAGGGAAAGTAAGTATGTAATTAGGAGAGCAAAATGAAGCATGTAGATAGGGGGGTGAAGCTGAAAGTAAAAGAGAGGAGAAGAGAATTCATACTGTGAGCAGAAGTGATTTTCACAAATTTCTACCCTGAATTCACATGTGGTAATAAGGATCCATAGATATCCTGTTCGTGTTGCAAGTTCACATGTTACAGCTTTGGTGCTCTTCCAGGTCTAATCTAGGAGTGAATTCTTTCTCTGTTTGCAAAATGCTGACGGATTCATTGCACCTATTGCAGGGAAAAATACAGATTCCTTTGGTCTGAGTTAAGCCGCCTTCTGCCATTTTGTTTCTTCACTCTGTGAATTTTAACACAGGAACACTTGTAGCTGACTGTGTGCAATGGCACCCTTCTGTTAGGAAAGATTTTTGTCTGTATGTTTCAGCAGCCTGGATAGTGTCATATGAGAAATACTGGCTGGTTTAAAAAATTGCTTGTTCTTCCTGATGTCCATATGGAAGTAAGGTAAATAAAAGTAAAATTCCCAGCCAGTAGAGGCTTCTGAGCATAAAAAATGAAAAGAGAACTAAGATGGGTGTACAAGCACACCTCCTTACATGTGATTTCAATGTGGAGTGCTACTGGATAGAAAGAAGTTGTGCAGAATGGGAAAAGGTTTAGTTTCAATTATTTCGGAAATATCTTCCACTCTGTTCAGTCTACATGGAGTGTAACCCACTCAGCTTCAAGTCACCAACTTGTTTTTTATTATTATATTTATGTCTGTTAGTTTTTGACATATATGCTTTGGATCTAGCTACTAATCTAAGCTTAAAGCCATCAGTAATTGAGTAAATGACTTTTTTTTCTGGTTGCTTATTGTCTCAAGGGCCATAGCACTGTAATGCTTTTTGGTTCAGAATGATTACTGAACATTATCTTCTTGTCATATTTTATCTAATCTTTATCCCTCTGGTGGGGGTATATGCAGGGAGAGATGAAGCATATGTGGTTGTAAGGAGGCTATAACTGCAGCTTCTAAATACTTGGTTAATATCTGCTGTCAAACTGGTGACTTTCCAGGCTATCGACATAATGGTTTCCAGGCACAGAAAACATTGCAGTTTGTTTGTCATCTGAATTATTGAGATGTCCTCTGCTTTACAGTGAATCAGTAAAATACTGTATTACACTTAGTAGGAACAACCAAGTGGCATAAATTATTCAAATTAAATTGTACTTCTCAATGTAAGCAAGCAGAATGCAGTACAAAGCAATGACTGCTGTGTATGGGGATTTATTGGGGGGAGTTTGAGGAGGGTTGGTGCCTTTTTTGTTTGTTTGTTTTTTTCTTTGTTCACCAAATTACTTGCTTAAATTAGGATTCCACGTTAGTGAAAAATAATTAGTTCTACTGTAACTTTAAAATTTTTATTGGTGATCCCTGTAGAGCAAGGAGTTCTTTTTTGGTATGTACTACAGAGGTGTTCATGGCGTACACAATAGAGATCTGGTCCAAAACTGAAATGGATTTGATTGTTCAACAGGTATTATATACAAGTATACAAGTGGATTAGTTGCATAAGACAACTAAACGCAGATTTAAATTGCTTTTTCTCTTTCAGGCTTTCAAAGCAGGAGTTTCTGTTGTGTGAACTTTTTTTTTTTTTTTTTTTTTAAGACCAAATGCTGGTAAGAATTTTGCTTGAAAACTGTTGGAAGTAACGTTTGACTGCCAGGATGCTTCATGAGTTCAAGCTGCAAGGGGCAAGCATGTCCATCACATGCCACACAGTGTCAGTGCAAGGCCTCAAAGAGTGTGTAAATTCCACAAGATGTAAATTCCACTCAGTAGTGCACAGGTTGATTACGGCTCAACATCTGCATAGGCTGTTTAATTAAGAGTAAAGGTCAATAGGTTAAATAAGTAACTTAATCAGAAAATTATGCAGAAGTGCCACAAATCACATGCATTAGTCAACTCTTGAGATCAATAGGGTATGCAAATCGATCAGTAGAGTATATACTGTGGGACTTCAAGTACCGAAACATGCAGTGTGATACTACAAACACAATAGTTTATAGAGTTTGTCTCCCTTGACAGCTCAGCAGTTATTTATTTATTTCTCAGTTGCAGCTTTACTGTGCCATGCACAGTGTTTGATGCCCAGGTTTGAACTCATCCTGAGCGTTGTGCAAAGCTATGAGCGAAGCTGGGGTTTGGATGAGTAAGGGAGAGGTTTCAAAGCATGCATGGTGGTGGTATAAGCACCAACTTTGGGTAAGGGGCAGGGAAGGCAACAAGGCTTCTTTAATTAGGAAGACAGGGTGTAGGCCCTCTGGAATATCAGAGCAGCAGGGTCCAAGCTCTCTTCTCTGCTGTGGTTTGCTTGGTGCAAGGAAGAGGTGACTGATTTATGGCTTCCTCATTCTCCCAGTGCCAGCCCTGACCTCAGCTCAGGTTAGAGAACTGCTTTCTCTGGTGAGAGCTGGGGCAGGCCTAAGTGCAGGATGTTCCAGCCACAAGCTTTCCCCTGTCCCTGTTTATTTGACAGAACATGGGGAGCTAGGACCAAATGTTCAGCATGTGCAGGTTAGCTCCTGGCACCTCTGTTGACCTATGCCCAGATCCAGTCATTTTCTCATGGACTTCCTTTGCTATTTGCTGGAGTCTTGTTCTGCCCCTGTTAAAGAGCAGGTAACTATTGTGTGTAAGAGCCCAGACCATTACTATCGATGTCTTGGGGGACATCGCAGGAGGGATGTTGCAGGAGGAAGCCGTTGCAAATGTTTAGAGAGACGTCTAGGTTCAGTAAAACCAACAGTGTTTGGAAAGATTGTTGATTGGAATAAATCACTGAATGATTGGAAATGCATTCCATAATGATTCCAGTAATTCCATAATTTGTAAGTGATAGATTTCCAAATAGTAGGAGCAATTTTTATCACTTTCTGGGGTACAGTGTGGTTTCAGTGTAAAGAAATCTGTTATCAAGTCAGAGATACACTGAGATCAGATGTTCGGCACCTCTTCAGATCAGCAGGGAACTCAGGGACAGCACATCTGAAAAGAAACCACCAACAGACCAACCTCAGGGAAGGGAATGATTTGAATGTGCTCACAGCAAATATGCAGATTGATTGATAGTTGGAATTCATTCAGTGTTGTCTTTTTTAACTCTTCCACATAGTTTCTGAAAGTAGACAGAGTTGTTATGGAAATAAGGCAGATGGAAACCTCCTCCTCCTCCTGTAATCATAGTGTGATGGACTCCTTGGCAAAGGAGCTGGGATTTCCTTTGCATAAACATAAAAGTCGTGGTGTTTAGCAGTGGAAGTACCAAGTGGCATTCTATTGTCTTTCTCTTGTCTTCTCTTTCCATTCCACTTCCTTTGCTTGCTTAAAAAAGTCATGTCTGAATGTATCTGAGCTGATGCATTGTTGCTAAGGAACTTCATGGGAGGATCCAACTCAGCAATACAATATTACTGAGAAAGGGTGTTGAAACTATTTTTTAAAAAAAGTTTTCCCCCTGATTTACAGAAATCACATTTTTTGTGTTTATCTTTCTGTCTTTTTGCCCATTTCTATTCTTTCAGTACTTTTATTTTGTTTGTTTTCAGGTTATGTGGTATGTTATATAGCTGCTATTTTGTCTATCTTTAGTTTAAATTATAGGTAGTTTAAATCGGTAGAATAATTTCTGAGACTATTTTGGTGAGTTCTCACCTAAGTTTGTTTCTAGAAATCTGAGCTTAAAATTCTGTTTCAAGCTGTAGGCTACTTCTGTATTTATAGTCTGCTAAGTGAGTTAATAATGTTATCATGTTTTACCAACATTAATCATATTATCACATTTTACCTATATTATTCATGTTATCACATTTTAAAAAAATATTATTGTTTTTTTCTGCTGTGGGGAGAAGCTGCATCGTTACTGAACTTTTAGGATGTTTTCAAGACATAAGTCTTAGACTGTGGTTTGTACTGAAGTATTCTAATTTTTATGGAAAAGGGTCAAAATTCCAACCACATCTCTCCTTGGAAGCAACTTTCAGAGCAGTGGGTGGCTTCAGAATGGGGGAAACTTTGCACCTCCATACTAGATTTCAGCAGCTGTCTTATACAACTGTATTACATTTTGTTGGAGTGCTGTGCCTGCCTAAATCACTTGTGATTTAGCTTTGTTACCTTGGGTGTTTTCCATGTACCTGATTTAAAATAAAACTAAATGAAATTAACAAAAAAAGTAAAATGTCATCTTGGGAAGTTTCCTGTGATCAGACAGATAGACGGAAGTAAAAAAATGGAGAAAAAGGGACTATTTCAAATTAGATAAGAAACTGAAATCCTACTACTTTATTTCAGTTTTCTAATCCTGGAGGCAAAAGACTTTCTTTTCCCCCCTCTCTTCTTCTCTCTTTTTTCATTTTTTGTTGTTGCCTGTGAATATCTCAAAAGATCGAAAAGTCACATAAATCTTAGAAATTAAAGAGTCAGTAAGAGAAATGCATATTGAGTATATTTCAAATCTCACAATTTCTATTTCAACATTGTGATTTGATAATGGTCTGGCTTGACCTTTCTAAATGTTCGTGTTTGGCAATGCTCAATTTCGTTTATGATATACTAAAATTCATAGCAGAATTTCTGAGCATCTGTGGAGATGGAGTTTCCTCCAACATCTATCCACCTGCACATTCAGACACTGGCAAAATTTTAAGATCTTTTATAGTAGTACACACTTGTCACTCCCTACTTAGTCTTGACATACTCATGTGTCTCCTGGCAAATCTTTTCATAAGGAAACAATGATTTTTCAGGCTTGAAAGAAAATCCAAAACCAGGAAATATTTCCATTTTTCTATGGTTTTGCTGCATAGGTTTGGTGGATCTCAAGCTGTGTTAGGAGCTGAGCAGAATGACTTACATGTATCTGCTCAAAGTACAGTGGAATTCACATAAACCTACTCCTGGCAGTCACCTTCCAAATCTCTCTAGACAAGATTCTAGTTAAATCATTGAGTAAGTTTAACCATATTTTTGTCAGAAATACGCTGCCTATAGGCCTTGCCAGTTAAGAGAAACAGAGTTTCTCTTAAGAGTTGGACTAGAGCATCATTTTGCTGTCTCAGATGGTTCTTGCTACTCTGTGGGCCTCAGGAACGTCAAATGAAGAAGCTTTTCTAGCTTCCTCCTCCTCCGTGCATGTGCACACGTTCATACAGCTAGAGAGCCTGTGCTTGTGTGATGCTTTACTCCTGTTCAATGCTTTCACTGTCTGTATGGGCCCGTTTTTCATTTCAATTTTTATAGATGATTCTTAACATACGAATCTTCAATGCTTATTGCATAGCCCCATTTTAAAATCATAATGTTCTTGTTTTGCTGTAGGTTACATAGAATGAATTGCTTTGTTTTTCATTACCAATAAAAGGTAGAATCAATAAACCTCTGTCATTCAGTCTATATATAATTTTGTTAGAAAGGTCTGTGTGAAAGGAACTCTATCTCCAGGCTGAAAATGTTCTATTTAAAAGGTTGCACTGGGACAATGAGTAAAACTAATATTTTAATGGATGACATCTATATTGTTTAACCAGTGTAACTGATGTTTCTGTTACTAATCTAAATTCTGAAGCCCAGAAGAAGAATGCAAGTGTGTTGCATTATGTAAATGATGTATAGGGTTCACACTGCTGAGAAAAAAAACCCTGAAATAGATATTGAATTGCTAACCCCAAGGCAAGGATCACCAGCTGTCTTTCAGCTCCATAAAGGAGTTGCTAACAGGAGCAGTTCATCTGACTCTCAGCACTAGCATCACTTCTTAACTCTTCCAGTGCATGAATCCCCTATTGAATAGAAATAAAAATACTTAAGTTAGTATTTCAAAGCCTCTGTTTCTTTTAAATAGAAAAGAAAAGTAGCACATTTTTGTAAATCTGTGGGGGTTTTATGGTTATTAAACTAATACACTTTAGGCTATTTGGTCACATTAGTAACTGAAAAATTCAATAAGAACATGAATGTGTTATCACAGCTGATCTGCAATACTTCAGGTGTATGAGACACAGTATATCTCATTATTATTTAGCCCCCTGAGGTATGCTAGGGTCCTCACAGAAGACACAGTCCTTGATAAATAGCAAGTGATTATCATCTCAAGCTCTGGTCCCACAATTTACTATAGGAGCAGTACTTCCATCTGTGCAGAGCCTTATCTGCTTCAAGGTTTCAGTCACATAAAGAGCTGTCTGCAGGAGGATGCCTGGCTTCAATAGTCCCTTGTTCTCTCGTAGATCCCTATCTGAGAAGAGCTTCTTCTGTGCTCAGGGCCTGCGACTAAACCAGGATACAATTGGCAAACGTTGTTCTGCCGAGGGATCTGGGAGTTGCCGAGGGGAGGTGGGTGCATGTACTTTCTGGTGCTTGCATTTGTGCATCCTCCCTCGCTGCAAAAAGGAAGAGTGGAGGCTTTTTCTCACAATCAGCTTGAGCTCCATTTTTGTAGAAATAGTGTACAGTATTTAATGAGGACCTGTGTAATCAGGACACCTGCATTCCCGATATGTTGCCCAGGGAACCAATTTACCCTAATGACAGTGAATGACATTTATTGCTGCTTAGACTAGGGCTTAATTTAAACAATAGTGCACCAGCAATATTTAACTTAATGGGGATGTATTGGGTTCATGCCAGTGGGTTAAGTAATGTTTAACTAGGTGTTAAATGGGTAATAATAGAATAATACTTTGACTTACATAAGGCAAATATATTCTACCCAGGAATCTCCAAGTATTAAAGAAATATTAAGGTACTATAACTCAGAGTATCTGTTTTGAAAGGGAAATAATTTTTTCTCATTTTTTCAGAGATGCACAGAGAAACTGGGTTTATCTAGTGTGTCCTCAGTTTGATATTCAGTAATGTACTGATGGACTTGTGGGTGAAGTATTTAATTCATTCATAGTTTGTGCCTGGGATTGATTTTGGCCCCATACTTGAATTCCATAACCTTCTTTTCACTGTCTTAGTTATGCAACAAACCTCCCTTTTTTTTCTATTAAATCAAAAGCTCTTGAAATGGTGTAAATCTACCACATGACATTGTTCTCCACAAACAGTGAGAATCAAATGAACCCTGAAAAATATTGATGTAATATACAGTTATAGAATGAAGCTTTGATTTTGCTCAACTTCCAACACCATTAAGAGTCCAGAGACAGTGTATTCTCGGTCAATCAAGGAAGATGGTTTAGAAATCAGAAGCATGATTTTTAATTGTGCTATTTCATTGTAGTTCTAGGATTTAACTCTACCACGCGAACCATTGTGAAAGCTACTGTGCACAAGAAACTAATTTCACAATACTGGTGTCTAGATCCCAGTAAAATTCCAGACTCTTGAATACTGGAGACTTGGACTTGTCAGAGATGGGTCATGCCTTGCCTGCAACTCCAGCTTGTAAGCTTCCTTGCATGTGTGGCTTCAATTGCCTGCATGTCAAGGAATCAGGGCCCAGCTCTTGCAGTCCAGCTGTTTAATCTGGACTGCAGCTGCTAAAGCAGAAAAACATCTGGAAAGAGATAAGAAAGGTAAAAATACAGGCAGAACCATGATGGTTGAGAGAGGGTCATTAGTAGCTCAAGGGCTCTAGAAGAGAAAAAGCCAGCACGGAAAGGGATAAAATCTTAAAAGGGAAGGAGGAGTGTGGAAACTGAGGTCAAAGTCTATTGACCAATAAATAATTGCATTACACTTCTCAGATAAGAATATCCTGCTTGCTGTGTCTCTTTGTGCTTGGCTAATGGTGCTCAAACAAGTGATATATTGTCACTACAGGCCCCCAGACTGTAATAATTAGCACTGACTCCATGATTCTCAGAAGGCTGATCAATCACTTTATTATACTATACTTATTAAGAAACCCATTGCCCTTACAGACAGTCACGATACAGGTGGACCCAATTGGTCCTTTCATCTAAACACCATCACCATTGGCCAATATAGAAACCACCCTTTGGTAAACAAATCTCCATAACACATTCCACATGTTCACAACAACAGGTGCAGTGAGTGAAGATAAGAATTGCTTATCATCCTTTTCTCTGATCTTCTCACAGCCTTTCCCAGAAAGGTCTGGGAAATTTGTGTGCTGCTCTCTGTAGCCAGAGAGTTGCTGCCACAATATATGGCTTCAAAATATCAGCACCTTTAAGGCACCTCCAGCTCATCTCTATTTTCAGCACTACTCTGCTTGTGGAAAACCTAGTGAAGTGACTGGAAAATTTGTGGGAAAAAGGTTTGTGTTTAAATACGATTTCATTTGGGTTTGTTTTCTCATGCCTCCACAAATGCTGTAGTTTTTAGATTACCATGGCAGTGCTGTACTTCACTGGAATTAGGGATATCTCCACTATAGAGGTCTTAGAATCATTAAGGTTGGAAAAGACCTCCAAGATCACCACCAGGCCCACTAGGCTATGGCACTGAATGCTACCTTAAGCTATTTCTTGAACACTTCCAGGGAGGATGATCCTACCACCTTCCAAGGCAGGACCTTCCAAAGTTTAACCAACTTTACAGTGAAGAAATTCTTCCTGATGTCCAACCTGAACCTCCCCTGGCACAACTTGAAGCCATTTCCTTTTACCTTTGTTAATTAATTTGATTAAAAGCTAGTATTCTGCCTAAACGTGAAGGGACTTGGATGCTGTATTTTCTTTCTAAATAACCAGCATATGAATGATGTGTGTATGCATATTTATATGCCCATAAATAGAGATATAATACTGATGGCATATAAATATTACACATATAAAATTATTATATTTATACATATAAATGTATATTAATATATAAAATTCACATAAATCTTTTTAAATAAACAGAAATATAAAGAAAAAGTTAGTTATACTTAAAACTTCATGTTTACACCATGATTATGGGCACATAAACCTCTTGTAATGTTAAAATATTGCCCAATTGGAATATTGTAGCAAGTATTTTAAGTCTGGATTTAGTAAGTATGTTTTACTTTCTAAATAACAAAGTATCTAATTGTGCTCTGCACTAATTTTAGAAAACAGACTCCTCAACTTTTAGACTACCAGGAAGTTTGTTTCAAATGGAAATTAAGTCTCTTGCAGGTAGTTCCAGTGTGATAGCTTTGGACTATTAGTGTATCTCAGCAAATTACTTATTTTTCATAATAGTTATTAAAATTTTTTGCAGAGTGAATATTGATTATAAAGTAGGGAGCGCTAACAAAAATGTATTGAATTATGAAGAAATCTTTGGGAAGATTAGTAGAATTTTGTACCTTTAGTGGCAGCAAAGAGCACCAGAAAACTTAGTTTTAGT
This sequence comes from Vidua macroura, assembly GCF_024509145.1. Taxonomy (NCBI): domain Eukaryota; kingdom Metazoa; phylum Chordata; class Aves; order Passeriformes; family Viduidae; genus Vidua; species Vidua macroura. The sequence goes on from NC_071576.1 coordinate 50,783,607, forward strand.
CTGTTTTTCAGATTTTTATGTGGCGTGTTTAATTTGGGGTTTTTCCCCCTCATATTGTGAGGATGAGATATGTTGCATTATTTGTCTTCTGCAGATTTTAAGTGTATTATTTGCTTAGTTGGGTTGGGTTTTTTTGGTGTTTTTTTAATTATTTTTTGGTTTTATTGGTTTCTTTTTATTTTTTTGGGTTTTTTTTTGTTTGTGGGGTTTTTTGTTTGTTTTGCTGCTGTTGTTTTCTTGGTTTTTTTGTTTGTTTTTTTTTTTTGTCTTCAGAAACAACTTCAGGCTATGTGCTTACATATTTTCATATACTGACTCATTATTTCAGCTCATGTATTTTGGTTTGGAGTGTGAATTAATAAGGCATTTTGCCAGGCATATCTGCTTTCTTGCACTTAAAAAAAAAAACCCTTGGACTGGCTGCAAGAATAGTATAGCCTCAAAGTGGAAAGAATTAACTTCTCCTGTGCAAGAACCTCCATTGACTTTAGTGAGTGGAAGCTAAGTCACCAGATTTGGAAAATGTATTTACTTTACACTGGGTTCTGTCTATGCCCAAGCAAACAGGGGGTCCATATAAGGGAACCTGGAAGAAATCCGCTGAAAGGGAATTCTTCCTTCTACAAGAGAAAACCACCACAGCCTGTCAGAAGATGAGGTAGTTAAACAACTTCTGATCTGGGATATCGTTTTCCTGACATGACAGGGTAACAATGAGAACCGTATTTCCTTACAGTGATGGATCCAAGACTGTTTCCCTGGTGACTTCTGTCATATATCAATTCCTTTGCATCAGCCAGTGATTACCAGAATCCTTGTTCTTTCATGGAAAGCAGAGTAGAAGCTTGTGCTGTGACCTTTATCCATGATTAAAGCCAGAAATTTGTGTGGAAACAGTTATTGCACCTTAATAAGTCCGCTACAAATACGAAAGAAGCACATTTTAATCTGTATGGAACATTAGTACAGCAACAACCGTTTTACATAAATGTACAAAGAGTAAAGATCAGTTAAAACCAATGGGGCTGAGGTTTGGTAGTCAAGCAGGTTAGGAAGACATCGGCTACACTTTTGAAATGCATCTGCCTCTAGATAAAAACAGGATGTATTAGGGTCCTGACTGAACTTGATATAAGCATCTCTAGTCTGCTTTGCTCGATGAAATTATATCTGTAGGTAAACATACCCAATGTTTAATAGATAATTAAAATATTATATGCATAATATCATATAAATTATATATTGCTGTATAAAACATAATAATCATTTATACAACTATATATAATATATTGCACATTGTGTATAAATAAACAAGTGAAGTAATTTTGAGGATGACCCTCCACTCAAATTTGATTTGTTGAAAAAATAGTTGTAGCGTAGCTGTACCAGGAAACAATTTTGCAACCTGTTTGAATCAATATATTAGCACTGAGTGTGACTCTTCCCTTACTCCTTAGAAGGATTTCTTCATTTGTCCAGAAATAGCTCTTCATAGCTTCCCCCAGAAGTTATATTAATATCCTGCTTCAAGACTTGATGTATGAGGAGTTTACTGGGAAGATGTTTGCTGCATCAAATTGTACATCAGATCTTGGGAGGTTAAGAGTGTGGGATCAGTCACTGTTCTACTGATTGATGGAATAGGTCTGGCTATGACTTCATGAAATCTTTCTATTCCTTTGGGTGAAAAAGCTTGAAGGGGTGTTAGGGCTCACCTTGCTGATTAATAATAGCTTTTTTGTGAGGGACAGAAGTTAGTGATCAGTGCTATAGAGGTTTGTAGGTGTATTGGAGTTTGCTTTTCCATAAGCTGTGAAAAAATTGTATTTGCAGATAAAAAGATGGAAAACCCCTTTGTATGACAGAACATAATTTAGTAAGTCGTAGCACACCTTTGGTTCATGAGAATGGGGGCTCTGCCAAGATCAACAGCAAGGTTCCCTCTGCCAGCACAAAGTATCATGTGCTGTTTTATAATAGGAAGAGGAGCTGACAAGTGTCAGCCTGCAGCTCTAACGAGTTCGTATGGTCCCCACAAGGGAACTGTGTGACAGGTTCAAAGTTAGTGCTAATAACAGGAACAAGAGGAAAGAGAAGGGGATGGAGGGGGTGGAAATAAACATACAACTAAGCAGTGAGATCCTGTTCTTTCATCTGTTTCTTGAGGCAAAGAGTCAAGGGAGAAGAGACAAAAGTGAATAAGAGGATGATGTTTTCTCTGTTTATACTAAGTGTATTTCTCCTACATGAGTGATAATCCTGAGTCCTGGCAAGGAGCAAGGCTGTTTTCCTTCTGTCTCTGCTTAGTGAGGTCTTAGGAAATGTTTTCCTCCTGGCATCATTTTCTCTAGGGTGGTGCGTGCTAGCACGCTTTTCCAACAATTTATAAACAAGTTAAGACAGAAGGTGTAACACTCTTTCTCACAATGACAGGGAATAGGGATTCCTTTGGCTGTATTGTGCCACAGATCATCTCCTGATACTCTTCTTGGATTTCTGGAGCTCGTTCAGCCTTGAGTCTGTAGACATGGGTAAAAGCACTGCTCTTTGTCTCTGATTTGCAATATCTCCTTTAGAAATACATATTTGTTTAAAATAAAATTTTAAAAAATAGGAATTCATTGCAAAGATTAAGAAAGAAACCCTAATGCTTATCACAGGTATTAAAAACACAAGCCCACAACTTTAGGGAACAGTGAGGAAATCTGCAGTTAAAAATCCAGGTGGTTATTTCCAGTTTGAGGTATGTCTGATTGAGGATGATTTTAAGAAACACAGTTGAATGAATGTCTAAGGCTAAGATCAGGCTGAAACTTAGGATCGAATCCTTCTTCTCTCCAAAAGTGGTGAAAAGGGTAGTATTATTTCTGTGAGAATTCAATGCAGTTTGGTTTCCAGGGTCATTTTGGTCTAGAATGAGACTGTCCTGTTTGCTCTTCCTGCCCACTTAGCATTTCAAGTTTCTGAGAGGAACAGAGGGATGTATCCTGTTCTACCATGTCCGTTCCTTTTTCATTAGCAGATTTACTTTTTTTTTTTAATATTGGGTGGTTGTCCACAATGTTTTTTCAAAAAGAACTGTTTTGAGTGGCAAGGACATACAACCCCTGGTTATTCTTGTCAGATTAATTCTTGTTCAGCCCTTTTCTTTGCACTATTTCAGAACAGAATCTTGGAATGGAAGCACTCATGATAATAAAGCAATGCAATTAACTTCATATATGGCCCTGATTTTTCTGAAGTAAAACTGCATTGACTCTGGTGAGTCTTGGACTGAGCTGAAAAATAAATAAAATTCATTAAACTTTTAAGATTATTTTATAAGGTTTTTTTCAGCTGTTTTAATGTAAGTAACTCAGAGACCTTCCTAATAGTGCAGAGGGAAGGGGGGGAGCAGTAATCTAACAATCATACAAAGACTATTCTATAAGAAAACCCCAACAACAAGAGATGGGAGAAAAAAGTAAGAGGAAGAAAAAGGATAAAGCTGCACATTAAGTATGAGGAAAAATAATTTTCTTCATGAAAAGCTGAACATAAAGGAACTTGCAGCTCATATTCATGGTAGAGAATTTTTGGTTAAAAAGATTGACATTTTAATACACTGATCTTAATTAACACTACTTTGAAATTCTGAGTTGTACGCTCCCTATCTCAAAACACTAGAACCAGTGGCTTTTTAAATAATTTGCTGCTTGTGGGTGATCTCTTTTTGAAACAAACCCAGACCCTCCAGTCACAATTTATTTTTTATTTCAAAAATGATTTTTACTAGCAAATTTTGCTTTGGTTCAAGAGAATTATAAATCATTATTACACAGCCAGACACTTCAAACATTTTATGAGCTTTGTGACCAATGAAGCATCAAAGGCAATGCTGAAATCCATGATTACAGCATGGGTGCATGTCCATTCATTAATACATTAAAGTTCAGGACTCTAATGTTATTAATAGAATTTCCAGATTGTGATGTACTTATCTCTTAAAAAGGTGGCTCTTCCTGTCACAAAAGACGAGATTGTTCTTCATTAATGCCAATTTATGGAAACTTTATTTTTGTAGACAATTTAAGGCTGAGGAACTGAGATTTCTTAGTAGCTTTTGGCCATTATTTATTCACCAAAGACAGATGCAGCTTTTATTTCCCCTTCTATCTCCACCACACTGTATTATTGGTAATGTGCGTAGGGAAGGAGGGAAGACAGGCAATTATCTCTAGATGCTTTTCTTGACCCCTTCATTTCTGACACTAAATTACACTCAGTGATCATGAATCTTTATGTAGCTTTCAGTGTAATAAGCACTTGGGAGACATTTAGTATGGAACAGTATATTTTGGAATGTACTTCAAACACGAGGTAGCCCTTAAAGGCCCTGCTGGGTTCAGATCTCTATTGTATTAGATATTACATGCATCCATGGTAAGTGATGGCCCCTGCCCTTCAGCATTTACAACCCATGCAAATGAGTAGAAGAACAGAATAAATTAATTTGTTGTCTGGATTTTACTGCTGGGGAATGAAGATGCAAAGACTGAATGACTGGTTTAAATAGTGCATCAGGTCTGTGGTAGAACTGGGAAATGACTCTCTTCCTCTTAAGGTCCCACCTAGTCATTTCTCTCTTCTCAGATGTGAATGTGGAAAAAAAAAAAAAGGACTGATGTGCACCAAAATTCAAAGAATGCTATTACCCTGGTTTGAATTTTGTGTAATTCCTGGCTATATATTGGAATTTTTGGTGTTGTGTGATATTTGAGTAGATGTAATAGGAGATGCACTAGTTTTTTTTGTGAAAACTAGTGTGTAAAACTGCTGGTATAATATTTTTTTCCAGGGTCCAGGTTTTGAAAGTTGGGATGTGCTCATTCAACAGAATTCAGTGTTCTGTTCTCCTTTTGCAGTAATTGTTTAATGGGTGCAGGTGTTTTTCAAAACTAATTTCTTCCTACCAGTAGAAATTCCCCTCCTTCTAAGCAGAGGAAGTTTCTTTGGTCTCAGTTAATTACCTTCTTTTATCTTCATTTCCTTCTTGCTTCTGACAAACATCCAAGAAAGAATTTTAATTTTTTTAATTTTTTTTTTATTTTTCTCCTGGTTGTCATGTTGTGGTACTACTTCTGTCTCTAGAAAAAGAACTTCACCTGAAAGCTCAAACCTCAGTAGCCACTGCACCTCTTCCCTGTATGCAGAGCAAGCATTGTACACATAGCTCCTTTTGCTCCCAAATTTCTTAATAGGTTTGGGAGTAAGAAAGCTAAAGGATAGTGTAGGGGGCACGACTGCTTGAGTTCTGGGCAGTTCTGGGTTTGGGAGGAGAATGTCAAGTCAGAAGTATTTGTGTTCACGGCTTCTTGTTACAGCCAAGTACTGAAAGTGGAATTTCTCCATTGTGGCCTGTCCCTTAACAACTGATTTGCTCCTCCAGGAGAAATGGCAGAGCTGTGACCTGGAGTTGTTGGAACAAGTGTTCAGTTTAATAAACCACTCAAAAAGTCAAAAGGGCTTTGGCAGGTGCCAACTTGGCTGATGTTTGTTTCAGTAGGGAGAGCAGGGGATGTTATGTCTAACCTGGGGTCATTTCTCTCTTCAGATGTACTTTTCATGTGTGTAAGGTAGGCTAGAGCTGATGGTGAAGGTAATGACACAGAAGGCTTGCATTCTAGTTATATCCCTGAAAAGGGAAGCAGAAGAAAGGCCTGGTTTAGGCTGTGTTGCTCTATTTCTGAAGCAGCTCCCCGCAAATTAGGAAAAATGCTTTATGCTAACTGAAATATAAAACGAATTCTATTACATTTCCTTTGAGTCCTACAGGAGGCTTGAAATTTACTTGCAGAGGAAGAGGCTTTGATCCACATATTTTCATAAGTATTCATAAAGATACAGAATTAGAAGCTCCCCTTTATTCCCCTTTTCATGTATGCTGGTTTTGAAACACATTTGAAGCTGTGGAATTGATTGAACTTCCAGTGAAGCTTCTTTCCAGAGATGGGCTAGACTAAAATGCAGGGTATCACAGGAAGGAAAAATATCCCACAGAGTGCTATTCCTCTCCATGTTCAGCTGGAGCAGTAGAGTATAGGGGAATATTGAGATTTACAGACTCTACAGCTGCTTTCTTAAACTACCTACATAAGTACTAGGGCTCTCATGTAAGAATTTCAGAGTCCTTGAAAAAGCCTCTTCCTGCTAACCTGTATGTGGAAAAAGGATTGGCTCTTCACTGGTTTCTACCTCAAAATTTTATCAAACAGGTGATGGAATAAGACCCTGTTCACTGATTGCATTTCTTGCATGTATGGCTTTAGGTTGTAAGATTGCTATTTAAATTGAATATCAAAGCAGATGTTCTTGGTTTTCTGAGATATCTGATCTTCAATTTTGTTTTTTTTCCTATTCAGTTTACAGAATGTTCTGGTTTAGGGCAGAGCTAGTCAAGACTTTCAAAGAGATCCCCTAAAACACACCACACCTTTTCAGCTAGCTCTATTTCTAATCTCTATAACTTGCCTAGAACAGAAGTTGTTACTGGAAATAATTCAAATCTCAGAATAGGCAGCTTTAGGTCTACTACCTAGAGTCAAGGATGTTTCAAACCTCAAGCAGAAAATTGCACAGAAAGAAAGGAGTAAGGAGTGTCATAATGACAAAGGAAGTCTGACCACATGAATGTAGCATGTGAATGTTATCTGACTGTGCTGACTTGGTTTCTTAAAATAGAATGAATGGGGTATTGTGTCTCTACTTCATATATTCTGTTTACTCTGCTGTACATCTGGCATTTTATCCTGTCTAAAATATTATTTCTGGGATTAATATCAGTTGTATTAAACTGATGCAAAAAAAAAAAATAGGCTGTACTTCAAGTCTTCTATATCAGATTCTTAGAGCTTTGCCAGAAATTTCTGGTGTCACCCTCTGTAAATGATTTGGCTTCTTGATGCATCAATTCCTTTCTGTTAGGTGAGAATATTAAATTCTGAATCTCACAGTGTTGCTGTTGAGATGAATGCAATATAAAGTAAATGCCATGATTCTGAGGACAATGCAAGCACTTCAAATAGAAGTCAGAGCTTTCCTGAGAATGATCATCATTTTCCTATACCTCTCTTTCTATGTAGGCAGTTAAAGAGAAAATGAGGCACTGATAAATGTCAGGTGAAGCTAATCTGCAGTGCAGTCAATGGCACATCTCCTGACTTTGGCCTTCTTTACCCTTTCAGTACCTCTTTCCACTTGCAGAAGCACAGCAGTCCCTCTTGTTTACTTATTTGTTTTCATTTGTTTTGGTTTTTCCCAAACCAATAAAATATTTAAACACAATAAAAATGTTTATTAGAGGCAAACAGAACAGTAGCTATGTTTAAAAAGGAAATGTACAAAACCACTGCGAACAAATCTTACTCCCGGGTGTTTCCTTGATGCCAACCATGAAAGCTGGAGAAGTATTCATTATAAACTATCAGTTCTGCCAAGATCAAGGGTAGATTCCTGGAGTGAGCAGCACAAAGGCAAAATGAAAGGATGTCCTCTTCTGTTACAGATAGTTCTACATATACATATGTATATGCTGTGCATGTATGTTTGTGCATATGCATGTGTTGGTTTATACACAGTCTATAGAAATCAGCACTGCTATTATCTTCTTTGGAAAATATTCACAAAAGTGTGCTCTTTGAAATGTGAATATCAAAAAAATTCTTTTCTCCATTGTGAGGTTCCCAGAATAAAACAACTGTAGGGGAAATTTGACCAATCCACTCACGTTAGTGCATATTTGAACATTCAGCCTTTATTCTCCACTGAATATACTGATCCTTTGGTTACCATTCGGGTTCTATTTCTCAAACATGTGGTGTATGAATATATGAGGAGCTGGAAAATACACTCCACACATCCTCACTCCATACTCATATACACACACCCACCCACTGCAAGAGCTTCAGGGTGTCATCACTGAGGTGCACTTGGAAACAGCTCCTAGAGTTAGTGTTCAGGGACACTAAATACTAAGTACTTGGTTATGAGGGTGCTCAATTTTATACCTTTCAGTTCTGACCACATCATTGTCTGTAATCTTCATTCCAAGTCTGAGCAAAGCAGGAATTCACTATAGGACACAAGGCAGTATTTTCTGCTTTCATTAACATTCAGGGTCTTTTGCTTTAACAGTCCAAGTATCTGCTTGGAGTCCTGTAAAACTAGCCTGGGCAGCCCTCTTATATCAAGCTACCTCATATTGGCTGTCCTGAAAAAGTATAAACTACCTTTTATTTATCTCTAGAAAATGTGATACAATTCCTTGTATATGTGCTGGAAAGGACCTTAAAGATCATACGGTTCCAACCCCGTGCCATGGGCAGGGACAGCTTTTACCAGACCAGGTTTCTTGGAGTCCCATCCAACCTGGCCTTGAACACTGCCATCGATGGGGCATCCACAGCTTCTCTGGGCAAATTTTTACAATGCCTCCCTACCCTCATGGAAAATAATTTCTTTCTAATATCTGATCCAAACCTTTGCTCTTTCAGCTTAAAGCCATTCCCCCTTTTCCTTGTCCCCCTTGTCCCTCTCAAAAGTCCCTCTGTTCTGTATTTTTTGTCGCCTTCCTTTAGGTGCTGGAAGCCTGCTGCAAGGTCATCCTGGAGCCTTCCTCTTATCCAGGCTGAGCAGGTCTCTCAGCCTGTTGCCATACAGAAGGTGCTCCAGCTCTTCATTGAAAAAGATATTTTCTTTTGGGATTGAGCACCAATCCCAAAACAAAGCCCTGGGGGCCATCACTTGTCACTGGCCTCTACCTCAACACAGAGCCATTGACCACTGTTGTATTGTGTTTTTATATCTCTGTAACAGTTCTGTAATGGTTTGCCCCTTCACCCCCCATTGTCTCTCAACGGTTCCACCCTGAGCTTTCCTGCCTTTCCCTCAATGCCAATCTCCCTGAAAATGCTCAGTTATTCCCCTGTCCCCTCCCTGGTACCCTGTCCATCACTTGGCTCCCCATCCTGCTCTCCCAGAATCTTCCACCTTGGGCATCGAGTGAGTGGACGAGGGCCAGGGGTCTCTCCCTTGAACTTCCCCCATTGGTTTGTGTGTCTGTCTGTCCCTCCGCCTTCCACTCCCCCAAATCCCCCATTGGGTGGTGGACGTCCCTTCCCCCTTGTTACCGCCCCAGTACTTAAGACAACTGCGAGAGCCTCAAGGCCACTTTTGGCCGCCGGGAAAATGGCATTCGGAGCGCCCTGGAGCTTCCATTAAACCTGAGACTTTTTCCCCAGCCTTGAGTCGGCTCCCTAATTAACTCCTCTGATGCCGCCTCTCCTCCATACAAGGCAAACAGCAAAGCGCTTTGTCTTAGCCGCTCCCTGAATCTCCTCGAGAAACAGGGGAGTGTCCCCCGCTGCTGACTGTGCCTCAGCGGGGCAGGCGAAGCCAGGCAGCTTCAGGCAGGCACAGCAGCAGACTACAACTCTCTGCATCCATCCAGCCAATTTCTTATCCGATATATATTCTACCTTCAAAATCCATGTCTCTCCAGTTTGGAGATAAGGATGTTGTGTGTGGCTGTGTCAAAGGCCTTTCAGAAGTCTGGGTAGGTGATGTCAGTCTGCCTCCCCTTGTCCTCTGTTGTCATCACCCCATCACAGGTGGCTGCCAGATTGGTCAAGGAGGATTTGCCCTTAGCAAAGCTGTGTCAATGCACCTTTGTGTGACCATGCCAGAAATTGGGTTGGTCCTCAGTGAAAGAAGCAAATGTGACACTTCTGTCTCAATCCAGCTGTTTTAAGCAAGATCTCTTCTGTGATCTACTCTACTAAGCAGTTGTAATGGCACCACTGACAAGGCGGTGGCTATAACTAAGGGTGAGGGAGGAGGAATTTAAGTGTGGGGGTGGTTTCTTGGGGGTTTGGTTTTTAGTTTTTTGTGTGACTTTGTTGTTTCTTTCTTTCTTTCTTTTTTTTTTTTTTTTTTTTTTTTTAATGGTTGTCTTTCTTTTTCTGGGAACTTTTTTTTGTCAGCTCTGAAACAAATGTGATACAGAACTACTTAGTTAGCGCTATGTAGGCGGTGTGATCTCCCTATTAGCATATTTTAGTACCAGACTAGCTCCAGATGCTTTTGTTGATGAGAATGATGTGCAAAAAAACCGGGAAGACTGATTTCTCTGTGCCTTGCTTAATGCTTTCACATGGGCCACAAAGTGGTTGCACAGCAGGGCCATTCTTATCTGAGCTAAAAAAAGACTCAGCTTCCCATTAAGTGTCACAGAGCATCATGCCCCTAAAACTTTTGTATATTTAAAAAAGCAGAAGCCATTCTGATTTTGAAATGAGGAAAATATTTGTGAGAACCTGACTAATTCTTCAATGTATCTTGTTTAGCTTACACTGTTTGCCTTCTGGTGTGTTATAAAATATCTGCCTCACTTACTTTCTAGGCCCTTTCATGATACCCAGTGTGGTAATTCATAACCTTTTGTGCCTATTCAGAGTTTGGTGATTTCAGTTCAAGTCAAGTCAGGACAGCTCTTTGATTCAATCAGGATGAGTTTTCACATAGCAGAGTAGGATCCTCAGAAACCTTTTGCTGGTGATGGTGAACATTTGACAGCTTGTGCAGAATCATGAGCTTCTCAGAAGAGTCTTTTGCATTGTAGCTTTCAGGGGAGAAACCAGTATATGAAAACATGGAAGGATAAACAGGAAGTGAGAGAAGAATGAAAGAGTTTGTCCTACCATTGTCCACAGGCTATAAATTCTGTAGCTGAAAAAGCTACAAGCTGCTGTAAATTTTTGAATTGCTAGGAAGAAGCTTCTTAGACAAGTATGTTAAGAATATGTTTCTAAAAAAATCCCTGGACAATCACATCTGTATTTCTAAGTATGGTAAAAGTGCGATCAATTAAAGTGTTAAACTCTGATCTGAAATAAGGAAAATTATCCTGAGTGAAGAGTTGACAAAAGGTTTAAAAAAAGATAAATATGACCTTCCAGTACCATAAGGAAACCTAGAGGAAGATGGAGAGGGACTTTCTTCAAGGGCATGTAGTGACAGGACAAGGGGCAAATGGCTTCAAACTGAAAGAGAGTAGATTTGGATTAGATATTAAGAATTAATGCTTTGCTGTGAGGGTCATGAGACACTGGAAGAGATTGCCCAGAGAAGCTGTGGATTGCTCATCCCTGGAGATGTTCAAGGCCAGGCTGGATGGGGCTCTGAGCAGCCTGGTCTAGTGAGAAGTGTCCAGGCCCATGACAGTGGGGTGGAACTATAGGGTCTTCAAGAACCCTTCCAACCTAAGCCATTCTATGATTCTGTGTGTTAATTTTCATCCTGAGCCAGCAGTCGCTCATATTTGTTAAAAAACCTGAAAACCTTGAATACATTGCCTAGTTGTTTTCAAGATACTGCTGGCTATATTTGTGTTCTAGAAGGCTCAGTCCCCTCGTGCACCTGGATTTTCTTTCCAAAGGGAATTTGATGCACCAGGAGGGAGAAAGCCCTTGTTGGTCCCTGGGGACAAATAGGTCTGGACAGCTGGGGAGGCTGAGCCTGAGCACAGACACAGGACTGTGCCCCTTAGTCTCATCAAGCAAGAACTGCTGTTGATCTAGTCCTGGTGACTGCTGTGGATGCCAGCTTAGAGCTGGAAATTTGATATCACATTACTGTTTATTTGTGTAAAGCACATAGGAGAGCTGTCAGTGTTTTTAGGATAGTGGAAATTATGGTCCAGTACTGGTTGCAACAAATGCTGTAGAAATTTAGAGAAGGGGGAGAGGCAAGTAACTGAACTTTCATAGCTCAAGGAATTCCTGCTCATTGCTTGTGTGTGTTCTTCTAACTGTAATTCCAAGGTAAGAGGTGTTCCATATTACATTACCTTGATTCAAACTAGCAACTTGGTTAAGATAATCTACTTTTCTTTACAGTAGCAGTGAATCAGATGTGTACTGTGAGCCATTAGTGCAAGTCAGCTCCTAAGTGGAGAAATTGATGAGCTGTGCCAATTGTATTTGCCAATTGTCTGTTCATACCCTAATTTGCCACTTTTTTGGGCATTTTCTTTTTCCATCTTTTCCATCATGTTTCCTCTCATCAGATTTTGGGAATAATCACTCCCTACAAAGAAACATTTAAGAAACATTTTAAGAAAGGAGTGTTGAAGAGCTGGCCTGCAGTGTAGTAGAGTAAGAGCACAACTCCAACATGATTATTGCAGTTAAAGTGTGATGATAGCATCTCTGAAAATGCACCCAGCCCATCAAGGAGCACGCAGAATTGAAGTGAACAGTTGCACTGGCAATAGAGACTGGTGATCAAAAATCATCTAGCAGCCTAACTATAGACAAAGCTGAGGATCTGAAAAGCATTCCAAGTGCATGTGGGAGTCTTCATTTTCTCTTTTTGCTCTCCTGTCACCTTCCCCATTACTGGCTGCCGAGGAAGTAAAATTTTTCCTCTGGGTTTGTTGTGACAACATCTCTGAGAGTTTACAAAATGATTTTTGGTGTGAATCTTGTCACCTTGTTTGACAATTTTCTTGCCTCTTTATAGTGTTCTGTGGGGTAATGTAAACTATATTTGAGTGGTTCTCGCTTTTGAGAACATGTGCCTCAAGGGGTATGTAAAGGAAGGAGATTAAAAAAAAAAAAAAAATAAATTAAATGCACAGCAGCCTGACCAGGAGCTGCAGGAGGGAGGGTGGAGGCTGCATTACTTTCCTAAATTCTTTGGTTATAAATGTTGCCTAGGAGTTGCTGAACACAGTCAAATGCATCATCAATGGCAACATGTGATAGAAAATTTTTTTTCTTTAAACAAAATTTTTATAATCATTCCATGTAATTTTACTGCACTACATTGGCAGAAAGACGTAATGATCTGCATTACAGGGAACTGTGGGACAATACAAGTTCTCTCAGTAATAGCAATTATTAGGAATGGAGGCAGTGTCATGAATTTGACTAGTTCATGTTAAACTTATGGCTTGACTCTCCCTGCACCACAATTCTTCTTCGCTGAGAGAATTTTTCCCCATTTTGTGTTATTCCAGAGCCATGAGCACTGTTTGAGGTTGCTCTGTTATGGAGGCAAACTACACAGAGTGAAGGAGGTGGGTGCCCAAGCCCACGTCGTGACTCTGTGCTGGCCTAGGTGCAATTACTGTGACGGGTGGTTTTCCTCTATATTAAAAAAAAGTGGGGCTGAGGAGGAATTTGTATTACGTTACTTCAGCCAGGAGAGATGAGGAAGGTTTTTGAGAGGTGGAGGTTTTAGAAAGGAGTTCCTTTATGAAGAGGCATTGATGGTTCTACAAGAAGGAACTAGTGAATACAAATTATAAATCTATTTAAGTAAAAGTGAATTGTGAGCATAAATTAAGAAAAAAATTATTCTGAATTTTGGGATTTTTTTTATTCTCAGGATATTGGTTAACAAATTTTGAAAATGCATTTTTGTGATGATGGTTTAAGTAAAATTACGAAAAACTAAATTCTGGAATTCACTAGCACAGATAATCTCCTTATATTCTGACTAGCCCAAGAGCAGGTTGACTTGTACAGTAATACAGAACTCAACATGAATGAAGTAGATGAAAGGCATTGGACTAAAAAAAAACCTTGAATGAATTGAGAATTCATGGCAATACAAATAAATGGATAATCTGCAATGCATCTAAAATCAACACTATCTGTGAAGCTCTGTTTATTAGTGTATCTTTGATGAAATTTAAAGAAATATCTAAAATTTCATTTATTCTGACCTTAAGAATGCTGTATTTGGCTATACCAACAATTCTGCAGTAAGAGCTGAGGCCAAAGCCTTTCACCTACAGCTGGTAAGCATGGATAACTTTTTTTCTAAATGTTGTAAGTTACTGACTGCTTCCCAAGGGCTGTGACTCTGAACATCCTTCTTACATGTATTTAAAAGCATCATAGGTGTAAGATGTTACAATCAAATGGTTAGTAATTCTTCTGCAGTTTTTTTCAAATTTTTATTCACATATGTAGTGAATTAAAAAAGTCTCAGCCATTGTTTTATTTCTATTTGAAGATTTTTTTTGCCCTTTTTTGTTAATTTTCTTTACTTCAGCCCATCTAAAGCCATATAGCTATTCTCTGAGAGAAGGAGAGGGAGGATCTCTGGAGGAACACAATATATTCTGAGCCCTGGCCTTGCCTGTGAAAATCCCAGCAAAACTCAGTTTTGGGGGAGCTGGCAGTGGGTTCAGTAATGTTGTTTGCACCCTTCAAGTTCATTCATACAACTGTGCCAGATTTAGAGTTGTCTAGTGCAGGAGATGTACCCTAATAGAGAAGAGGGAGATAATTCAAATGTGGTGGTGCACTGCTCCACTCAAAAAGAAATTTCCTCACTGTAGTACACACCATCCAAAAATCTCACTGCAAAACACTGTTTCTGTCTTGCCCACATACAGGGATTTCTCAGAAGATATTTACAGAGGTGTAAGGACACTACAGTTTTGTGTTGTTGTCCTGCAATGTTTTGGTGGCTCTCAGGATACACATAAAGTTTTTTAAATGCTGGAATGCCCCTTCAGTGTTAAGACATGTGGGATATAAGGTTATTCTGAAAGAACTGAAGGATGCTGAGGGATTTTTCTGTGTATGGAAATATGTGGGAGTAATCATCTGCTCTGTACCTTTATTATTTTCAGAGGGGAACATATTTCTCAATACTCTGTTTTTTTGCTTTTAAACAGCTGTTTTCATGAACAAGGGCACAGGGTTTGCTATTTTATCTTTCAGATAAGGCAACCAACTAATTTTGTTGTTATTAAGAAATAGAGCTAAAGATCGTCAAGTAAGTTGGTAAAAATGAAATACCTCCTGGGAAACAAAATGCATAGTTAAAAATAAATACATTGTGAAAGTTCTGCAAAAGGATCTTTTCAAGTTTATGGCAGAGAATGAATCTGTATCCTAAAAAAGAATAAAGTCAGCAACTGTATGCACTTTTCATGACTCTCATGTAAAACCTGGCAAACAGATTATTTGTTGGCTTAGTAGATTAGACATGAGGGCTTCTGTAAATTAAAAACAAAAGCAGCTTTGGAATGCATTTCACTGTCTCAGTTGGAAAGCAAAGATCTGTTTCCCTCCACCCCTTCTTTTCCTTAGGATAATTAAAAAATAAAAAAATAATTTATTTATATATGCAGAGCCATATAAATAAAACAAGGGCTGGGATGAAAAAAAAAAAAAATCTTCCTTCAAAGAGATGTCAGCAATCACAGTTTTCATTTGTCTGTGCCAAGAAATGTGCTTATATGTAGGTCTGAATGTAGTTTATTCTTGACTATTTATGGAAGTTATGCTTTTAGAGACCTTAATATGTAATAAAAAAGGAAAATCCTTAATTAAAATCTGTTTTAAATGATGCTTAGCTTAAAAGCTTTCAAATACTCCTCTAAGCATTACACAATGTTCTACTGCCTTTGTTTTCCAGAGTTTCTCTCCGGTACAAACACATTATAGGTTATACTCTAATTATATAGAATGTTATTGTAATTTACTTCAGCAGAGTGTGAATGTATTCTTCATGGGCAAAAGATGTTACTTCAAAATTCTGAAAAAATCCTTTGGCTATGCAACTTCTCCCAAAGTTTGTAACCTAAAAGAGAGCAGAATCTGTAGTAAGGAACATAGAAAACATTAAAAATGCAGAAAACTCTTAAAAATCATTCAGTCCAGGAGCGTGACTGCCTGAGGATAGGCCAGAACTGTGCCTTGGCATTTTATGCAATTACTTTTTTACTAAGTGAGAAATTCAGTATTTGCCATAACTCACAAAATTCTGATTCTGACCAGGAGCTACAAGAATAACTTGTAAGAGATGTTTGCCTGATATCTCTTACACATTTCTGACTGTACAGAACTCTTTTGTCAATGCATATTATTTCCCTTTGATTTTATTTCCCTTCTCTTATTTAATTTTGGGCGGAGTCTTGTCAGCATGACAAGTCAAAGCAAATATGGGGTTCAAAGACTGAGTCTTTGCTCAGTCACAGAAGCAGCTCAGAATTTCCTCTTGTCCCATGTTCTGCAGGGCTACATTCTGCTTCAGAAGAGGATGTGGAGGGAAGAAAAATTGTGACATTGTTCCCCTGGAAGCCACGTGTTCTAGGCACATCCCAGCCCATTTCCATCTTGTAACCTTGCTTGTCTTTGACAGGATGCTTCTGAGGGATATCAGAGGCATTGCTTTTGTTACTTGGTCATTTGCAGAATTTATTCACAGTTCTCAAGGTAATCCGAAATAGTTTGAAATTTGTTTACTGCTTGTGGGAAAGTGGAACACCAAGTGGGGAAAATCAAGTCCTCTAAAGTCCTGTGGAAATGTAATGGACACAAATTAACAGCTTATTGGCACCTATGTAGGTTTCATGTGTGGCATCATTTTTTCCTCCTACTTTTTCAGGACTTTATAGAAGGAGAAAAAAAAAATAATCAGGGCTTCAGGATGTTGTATGAGGAATGCAGAATCAGTTTTTGAATCAGTAGTTGGGAAATGCCTTAGGCAATTTGGGTTAATAGATTTATCTGGCCAGTTATCAGGCGTGTTCCATTCAACGCAGTAATTCTCAAGGATATTCTTGATTTTGATTGAATGTTTTTTTATCTGTGAACACTACAGTCTTTATGTCAAAACTAATACTCATTTTCAGTTCTGGGCCAACTGGCAGATCCAAATTCAAATATTACTAATTGGCTGCTCATAAGCCTTTCTAGCAATTAATTCAGTTATAAATGATTCAGACCTTTCTGTAACCCAAATAAGATTCATGCCTGCTTTATTTTTCACAGAATTATTTCATGCTAGAAAAGGATGTGTAACAAACCGTTGTTGAGAATGCGGAAATCAGATTTTTTTTTTTTTTGACAGTCCTCATTACCTCTTCTGCAGTGTAGCAGACAGATGATAAAAAGTAACCTTCATTGTGAAGCTGTTTCATGTTCTTACAAAAACAGAAAAAAATGTGGTTCTGTAATTTCCAACCTCTGCACAGAATATCATATCAGCAACTTTAAAACTCAAAGAAAGCATAAGGAAAGGTGACCTGGGAAAGAGGTAAGATTTTAACCCTGACCACTGATATGATAATGAACCAAATCTTCAGTAAAAATTATTGGTTTAGTGTAAGAAAACACACCTATACATTTGTGTGTTGCTATTAGTTTTCCAGGTAAATATTTTCTCATCTAAATCACTGAATTTTTGTGGCTGCAAGTAATGATGTGTGTATTTCTTCACTGTGTTTCTATATGGTGACAAACTCTATATGGTCCCTAATGGAACTCTGTCCCTATGGATCCTGTGGCAGTCTCTGCAGACACAGAAGCATTTCATCCCTGTATTCCAGCCAGATTTACAACTGACTACAGTTGCTCCTCTAAACTGCCTTGCAATCACTGCTAGCACAGCGTTCCTTCTCTTTTTCTAGTTTGAAACTCTTCTCTGCTGAACTAGACTGCTGCATTCCAACTCTGTGACATCCACATTCTGGGGATGGCTTGGCCCTGATCCATCCAGGGACCACCATTTCCTTTTTTGGACAAAGGGTACTTGGCATCAATTTGGCTTCTATTTCTGAATTCCTCTAATCTCTGTAGCATTGCTGGTTGTTACTTGTTCCTACTCCTACTTATTATGAATGAAATTCAGAACCCATTAATGCTGGGATCACAACAAACACACATTTGTCCACTTTTAATTTTTTTAATGATTGTCAGAAATTGCAGGGCTGGCTGGTCATACCACGAACTGCTCAGAGTCTCAATGAGATCAGATGAAGGCAAAAAGAAGTAGCATCTGTAGGCTAGGAAAACCAGCAAGCATACCTGTGACCAGTAGAAGTTACACAAGCCTCTGTACTGTCCTCTCATGCAAAAAGGCACAAACAACAAAATAACAACCAAAGTAAATATTCCTGTTTACTTTAGCCATTCCTCTCACTGTAATTTTGATAAAGATGCAACACAGTCTTTTCTAGGACCTCTTAGAAAGTTCAAGAAGAGGGGAGAGGATTTTGCATAGTGTTTTATTTCATTGAAGTTTATTTCTCCTACATGATAACCTGGAGAGTAAAAGGGCACTGCAGAAGCAGAGTTGACTACACAAGGCCATTCACTGCAGCTCTGTTGCAGTGCCTAGAGTTTTATCAGACTAGGGTGGAAGCCAAACCAAGACAACATGCAGTAAATATAAAGTTAAATTCTTACCATTTGCTTCGCATATGTACTTTTTTTTCAGGGATATTTACAGCTTATTACAACTTATTCAATTAATATCTGACTCAGAAGTTATGCTGTTATTCACATTAAGTCAAACCTCACTTGATTTGGCTCATTTTAGGAATGCTCTTTTGTTCTTTTTAGGTTTTCCCCCCTGTCCTTCCTTGTTCACAGTCATAGAATCATAGAATTGTTTGGTTGAAAGAGACCTTACATGTCATCTCCTTCCAACCCCTTGCCATGGACAGGGATACCTTCCACTAGATCAGGCTGGTCAAAGCCCCATCCAACCTGGCCCAAATCTTTGAAATTGATTATTAATAAAGTTTTTGAACAGATAAAACTGAGTTAATTAGTGCATCTTTAATTGGTGGTAATTAGCTCTGTTTATCTATGACAAACAACCTCACCTTATCACATTATGGTGTAAAATAAAAGCAGCAATAGTTGTAGAGCAACACAGATGACATGAGCTTTGTTCTTGCCTACATCCAGTACTCAGTGTGATCATTTTGATTTGCTTCAGGTGTTTAATCATCTGTTTATCTGAAAGGTTTGTAGGGTACACCCTCTATCATGATTTTTCCTGCTGTGGCAGTCTATAAGTCAGTGGTGGGTTTATTGATCTAAATTGTGGCTTAGATAGACATCTCTGTTACATATAAATATGCGTATCTCTATCAAACTTATTCATCTGGCTGCACCTTATGGTGTTTGACATTTCCTACGTATTTCTGCTGTATAAAACCATTTATGTAAATAAAGTATACAGTCTGATATCACAGAACATGGAATGAAAATGCTGCTTGTGTCTCAGATTTTTTTGAGATATCCAGCTGCCATGCATGTGTGTGCACTACTACAATCTCCCACAAAGTTAATTCTTTTTAGTGATGGCTAAAACACAGAAGTTGCAGAGCTGTGTTTCTATGGCCAGGACAGGGTTAGGGACCTCGTAGGACATTATCATAAGAATGACAGCACAGGTTAATGCCAAGGGTCTATCTATTTAACCTTCACTCAACTGTGCTAACCTAGTTTTTCTAGCTTTTTTTTTTTTTTTTTTTTGTAGTTTCTCATACTTGTACTAGGAAACAGTGAACAAAATATTCCTATCTGCTTTTTCATGCCACTCATGGTGATGAATCTCATACTATCTTGTAAGCACTATGTCTTTCAAGCTCAAGAATTCTAATATCTAATATTGTCACTTTATATATGGAAGGAAATAATTTAGTTCTAAAATAAATATTCCCTTTTGAGACTGGGAGGCAAATGGCTCATTGTAATGAGGAATAAGTCAATGAATTAATAATGGTGGAGTAATAATATTTGTAACATTGTCTTTTCATGTAATTGCAGAAAAACTTCAATTGGAAGGGACACCTGGAGCCATCCAAACTAACCTCCTGCTCAAGGCTGGACTGACTTCAAAGTTAGATCAAACTGTTCAGGAATTTCTCCATCTGATTTGTCAAAATTTCCAGGGATAAAGATTCCACAGGCACTCTGGGTGACTATTGCAGTGCTTAACAGCAGGACACAGTGCTCCAGTGTCACCTCTCAAGTGCTGAATGCCTTCCCTTTCCCTGCTGGCCACATCCTTGCTGATGCAGACCAGCAGGGGGTTGAGCTCATGTAGATTGAGCCCAAGTCCATTTCTGCAGAGCTGATTTCTAAGTCAGACCTTTTCCAGGCTGTTTTTGCATGGGGTCCTTCAGCTTCATGGGGCTCAAGCTGGCCCACTCCTTGAGGTTTTTGATGTGCCCCTGAATGGCAGGGACAATGTCCCCTGCCTCCCAGCTGCTCCCCACAGTGTGGTGTCACCTGTGAGACCGGGGAGAGCTCTGTATGTGTCAGTGACTGATGGGGATGCTGAACACCACAGCCCAGGCAGTAGCCCCTGAGAAGTGTCCCTTGCACCCAGCTGCCATTTGTCTTTGAGGTAATGACCATTGCCTCTTCAGCTCCAACATCCCTAACCTTTCATTTCCTTCTTTTTACACTACTACTGAGCTAAGGTTTAAATAACTGTTCACTGTAACCTCTCAGACTTTGACGACTTGTAGCAAGCTCACAGTCCTGCATTTTACATTCAGCTGCCAGTCTAACCTTGACTGGTATTGTATCTTTAATTGTATTATTAACATGTTAGAACTTTGAAAACAACTGCATTCAGTCTGTGAAGGGAACACTTCTTTTGGTAGTTTTCAATATGAAAAATTTCTGATCTGTTGTTAAAGAGAGATGGTTTAACATGGGGATTTTTGGGTTTCTGTGGCTCAAATGTTAGACTGGATCTGATATTGGGTATATTTGTGAACTTTTGAAACCTCGTGGGATTTCCTGTTTTTTCACATATTCCTAAAATTCTGCTGTTGTAAAGAAGTATAGAACCAGCCTTGGATATTTCTGCATTTTCTAGTGGGTCTTCTACTGAAAAATGTCCACAGTATCCCAGTGTGCAACATCAGCTATCCCTGGCTTTCAGTCAGCTACCAGATGAGTATGCCTTGAACTGATGTGCAACTGAAAATCATTCCTAATTGGTTAACTACCTGCCTATTTTCTTGGTTTTGTTGTTATTTTCTTTAAATTGTATTGGGGAGATGCCAAAACATCTGTAAAGCTTTATTTTAAATTTAAAAGCTTTATTACTCTGGTGTCAAGGACCTTCTTTGCTTGCTTTTCTCCAACACTCAAGCCACACAGCCCTGGTCATGTGAATCCTGATAGAAAGCAAATGTTAACTTTTCATGCTTGAGTACCTACTGACAGCTAACATTAAACTTGTAAGCACATGCATTTGCACTGGAAGTGGTATCTGCAGTATGAGAGGGAGCACTGCTTAACACTGTAAGGTAATGTTCCTCAGATGTCCTTGCCAGGACATGAGAATGAAGACTATTAAATCAGATCTGAAATACCCTTCTCAGCCATGGCTACTCACATACATAGTGTGATGACCACAGTTGCGACAGAAAATTACAGGCTAATACAAGCAGTGCTCTCTGTGTGTATATGTAACATATATAAAATATGAATGAAAGCAAACAGACAGTTTCCCTGAAGCCTTTTGCCAGACTCCCAGCACAGAAGCTGTTAACATAAGCTGTCAACCAGAACAGCCTTTCACCAGCCTGAGAACTGAACCCTGTTATTCCTGTATTCTCTTCCAAGCAGCGCCTGTTCTGGAATCATGAATCAGACCAGATCATGCTATTTATTCCAGTCCAGTTTATGGAAATGCAGTTCAACACCACTTGAAACAGCAAAATCAGTATCTTACCAGAGAGTTTAGACATTTGCTCATGGTAGAACACTGATTCCTTTTGAACAGGACACCATCTCCCAGCAATTTAACCTGACAACTTTAAAGTGTAGCAGCAAACTATCAAAATATCCACTCAATGAAGATTCTTCTTTTTCTCTGTGAGATATTGTTATTTCTGTTTTACTGGTAGGGCAGTAGAGTTACTGCCAAGCCAAATCCCTTGCTCATCAGTTTATTTACTGGATTTTTAGTTCAGCTTGAAGGTTAACATGTATTAAATTATAAGTCCTCCGGGCTTCACCCGGGTGCCCAGCCAGTCCGGGGAAAACCCTTGGCTGACCGGTCTGCGGGGAGGATGTGGCGGGAACCCAGATAGTTCCACCGTAAGGAAGAGAGGGCTCTGGAGTAGCTGTATTCCTAGAGGCTTTATTGTAGGAGAGTCGCAGGAACAGGAGGAGGAGACGAGGGACACAAGCTCTCTGGAAGGGAGCCAGCTCCGGGAGCCCCGAGGGAAGGCGGGGCTGGGTATTAAGGGCAAAGGAGTAGGCGTGGTTAGGGTACAAAACAACCAATGGGTAACGGGTAAAGGGGGGGAGACAGAGTGGGGTGACATACAGAGAACTAATCGGGGTACAGAGGAGGAGTGGTATTCTAACAGGGGCCAATGGGGGTAACAGAATAACTGAACTTTCTGGAACTGGGGAGAGTACCAAGCCTTGACGGACAGCTCAACTGGGGTGGAGGGCAGCAGTTGATTGGCAACCTTTTCTAGACTGTTGCTGCCTCCCAAGGGAGAGCAGGAACCCCTCCCACATTAACATAGATTGTTTTACAAAATACTTTAAGTCTTGGCATTCAATCCTGTTCCATGGAAAATCCTACAAACCCTTTTAGCTTGAACACACTCCTTTTTGGCATGGTGTTTGCTATTGTTTTTCCTTGTCCATACTCTACCTTTTTGAAGAACAGTATGTCCATCTTTGACTTCTGACTTCAAATCTTGATGATATAAATCCACAGATTTAACAATTTCTGCATTTTCTGTTTTGCTTGTCCAGAGGCCAGTGCTTAGATTGTCAGGTACACAACTCTATTCTCAGTTAAGAACAGGCTTTTTTTTCAAGATCCTCAAAATAAAGAAAGTAGATATTTTCTTTTGTGAAAGGAGTTATTTTCCTAGATTTCAGGGGATTTTACCATCAAGTATTTGTATTTTATTTTTTGTCAGTTACCAAACAATTTAGTGTGACCTGGTATTTCTTTCCTTGGTACTCTTTGAGGGATTTATTTACAAGATAAACTTTTTTACAGATGAGTCCTCTGAGGTTATCAGCTCTGGAATGAAATATATCATAGGTGGTTCTACTAATCCTCTCTATTGGAACACAAGCTAGCATATCACACCTTGTAAATGTGTGCTGGAAAACTTTTGTGAAAGGAGGCTGTGGATGATATAAAAAAGATTTTCAGTTTTCAACACAGGTAAAGAACAGAGGATCTTTGTTTATTATACATTTTGGCAATGGCATAAGGTATTATGCAAATCATAGGATTGATGTGCTGACTTCTCATAGCTATTTCACTGTATGAATATACTCTATTTTAACCAAGCCAGAAACAATGAAGTTGTAAATCAAATTGGCAGTAATAGCAACAAGAAGGAAGCTGCTTAATACAGAGAAAAAAACCAAAATAACTAGGGAATAATAATATGGAAATGGAAATTAATTTAACAAAGGTTGAACTAAAATTGGAAGGGCTGAATATGTCTAGACTGGGAAAACTAGATATTCTTCAGAGAAGAACACTGAAAGAATTAAAGCTGCAGGTCTTGTTTCAAGGGCTTTTAGTATACCCGTGAATGGCATCAGATGGCTGGAAAATGAGAAACAGTATTTAAGATGGTGGTGAAAATCTTTGAAATACCTACAGATCTCTAAGACTTCTATGCTGGTATCCACAAATATTTAAGGGAAGATAATAATATTAATAAAGAATTGGACAGAATAAGTTAAATTTTCCATCTTTCTTAATGAGGCAGATGTATCAGCACTCAGTCTTTGCTGTTGTTTGGTACCCCAAAGTGCATTAAAAACAAGTTCCATTTTGGTATGGCTGCCACTCTATGGCTGAAGGGTATTCACAGGGGATAAAACAGTGGCTGGCAGGGCTGATTTGCTCTGTTCTACCAGCCCTGTTCCCCTGGGTGCTGAGTGAGAAGCAAAGGGAAGGACAGATCTCCAGAGCTTTCTGGGCACATGAATTCTTGTCCACTGTGCCTTAGTTGCCAGGGAAAGGAAATTCAGGCACACAACCCACAAAGACATGGAGGTCTGGGACCGGTGTCCCAACTGTTCATTTGTGGGGCAGTCCTTTTTTCTTGGTCCAGATACATTATTCCTGGTGTATCATGAGAAAATTCACCTTCTTACTAGGCGACATGTTAGTAATTTTCTATTCTTAGATTGCTAGCATGGAAAATATGGAAAGATTATCTCTAAGTCTGGTATATCAGCAGATCCTTTACCTTTGTTACAGAGCTATCTGTTGCCTCAGAGAGTACCTTAGTAGTTTTTTATATCACCAGAATGGTGAAAAGGCTAATAGTGTGAGCCCAGGACCTCCTGTTTTAATTTGTTTTCTTTTCTTCCTCTGACTGGTGCTGCAAAGGCACTTTGCATATGTTTTGCTCTTGTAGTAAAGATGGATAGTTTCATGGATAATTGCATAGAATTTGCTCTGGTGTCTCTAAAACTTCGTTAACAAAGGCTTTTCCAGCTGTCACTCAACTGACACTGGCACCATGTGTCAATGACTTCATAAATGCAACTGCTCTGGACACAGCTGCCCTCACTGGACCTGGTGAGTCACAACCTGATTATCTGGCCATTTTCTGAATACTGACAAATCTCATTTGCTACTTGCATAGTGGCATTCAGTTTGATGTGATAATTTCTTGATGGAGTACAGCCCCATCCTGGATTTGAAAATGCAAAAAAATCTACTGCTGCCTGCAAAATGCAATTGTAGCCAAGTGCACGGTTAAGATATTTAGAAGGTTTTTAAATTACATACACTTTAAAAATACTTTTGTGTATTCTGTTTTCTTAACTTCATAGGTTAATACGAAATGGCTTTCCTGGCTTGACATTGACATAAGTGTTCTCTTTTACCCTTCTCTACAGAGGAAACTCAATTTTGTTGCTTGATACTTAGAACAGGTACTAGCTTTGAATAGGGCATTGTTTCCCAGCCAGATCAGTAGCTACCTCTTAGGCTCTTTTTTCAGTATTAGTTCAGGACTGGCAACAAAACAGCAGTAAAAGAGGTAAAAGTTTGAGTGTTCTCAGAGAATGTTTAGCTTTAATCCAATAAGAAATGTTAATTTATTCTTTGTCAGATTTCCCTTCCCTTTTCTTATAACTATTTGTAGCTGTCAGCTCCTAGCCTTATTTAAATGAGAATGGCATCTCTAAATTCCTTCTGATCACTTTTATTTCTTAATGGTCTAAATAAGGAAATTCCCAGTGTGTATTAAACTCACTTGAAGATATTTAATCAACTAATCCAAAAGAGGATGAGTCCTTTTAGGCTGTTATCACTCTGGCTATTTGGCATTGCTAGGGTCAACTGTGTTAAAATATGAACTCCTTGCACTAATTCAAACCAAGTACATTTTGAATTTGGGCTTTATAGCACAAGAATAGTGAGCTTCCATCATTTCATTTTGTTACATGTTACCTCAAAGGGGAAAAAAAGGAGCAAATATGCAGTTTATATATTGATTTGCTACAAATGAGATAATCACCTTTATTTCTTTGTTCCCTTCCATTTTTTTATTCTTCCTCAAGATGTTTTCCATTTTCCCCTGTCCTTTCTCTTCTCCTTTTCTCTCTCCTTTCTTTTTTTTTTTTTCCCTTGTCTTTCTTCTTTCTCTTTTCTTCTTGTTTAAGCTGTCAGGCTGAATGAGGAAACAATTACAGGATGTTGGCTTTAAAAATGTCTGGCTTTGCCAAATAAGTTTATCTTTTTTTGTTTTGTTTTGTTTTGTTTTGTTTTGTTTTGTTTTGTTTTGTTTTCATTGTGGCTTGAAACATGCTCAACTCAAAGCCAAGTTACTAACCTAAAACTCATGGTAATTTTTTGCATTAGGCTTACAATAAACCTAGATAGTTTTTCCACAGTCCCTTTGCCAGTGATTAGTTTGGAAGATAGTATGTTTTGAATTTGCTGAGAGATCTACTACTCTTAGCTTAGTTTTAGTACTTTTAAAAAGCAATCAATAATGCCCATTTTGTAATAAGCAAAATTTATGGACTGACAAGTAAAATGTAATTATAGTGGGTATTCCATACAAGAAAAAAGAGGTGCTCTTAAAGCCATCTCAGCATTCTGTTTGCACTCATTTTCATTCATATAAATGATTAAGTGGTTCTGTGCTGAAACGTTTCTCTCTCAAGGCTTAACATGAGTCTCGAAAAGTTGTTGCCAAAGAGTTCTATAATGAAGTCAGTGACCATTTGTATTAACTTCTTATTGTAACCCACAGACCAAATTTTTTACAGTATTACTTTTATGAGTGAGGCCCTAACTCAGCAGCAACTTAGACACCCTTTGTTTTCGTTCTCTGGGGGACATACCTTTTACCTTGTAAATGTGTAAATTCATAACAAAAGCGAATCCTCCAGCAAATGCTTAGCTTGACTTTGCAGTAAATGAAACTGTTTCCCTTGTCCTGCCCTCTGCTGAAAAATGGCTCCTTCTTGAACGAGCCACAAAAAATCATTCAAAAACTATGATAAAGGGCCTGATTCAAAACCCAGGTTTGTGAAAAATCACCTTCTGAATTCAGTAGGCTTTGGGTCAAACTAAAAAATGGAGATGTTAATTTCCAGTTAGAGGTGGGTCAAATATGCTTTGTCCATGCTGTCTAGCAATGTGTTGAAATAATATGAAGTTAAATAAGCATTCTGTCTTTTGATAATCAGAAACTGCAGTGGATTTTAGTACAACCTAAGCAGTTCAGGCAGTTTAGGTAGGACCTACCTAGTTGTGAAATTTACACATTTTAACACACTTGAGCTGCTCTTGGAAATCAGTTTATGAGTTGATATTTCTATTTTCTTTCTGATCATTTGTCTCCCTGCATCACCAGTTTCAGCTGCACAAACTCTTGACAAAGGATCCCTGTACTAAGCATTAAAAAGCAGCAAACCAAAAGCCTTCAAGTAGTTGAATTTTAATGTCTTCATGTATTTAGAGAAATATACAACTAACTTCAGCAGATAGCTCCTCAGATGGGGTCTCCAGCTGGGCCCAATATGTAATGTTAAACTTGTATTGGGCTATTGCTGCAGCAGCAGCTGCTCTGTAATGCATCCTGCCAACTCTGCAATAACAGACAGAGGGCATTTCTTGGGGTGCTGATTGCTTTGTACCTGGCATCTAAGAGTAGTTTCTGCCAGACCTGAAGTTGTGGAAAATTAAAACTTGCAAGTGTGACAGCTAAACTCGTTGGAAAACCTGGACCAGTTTTGGTAGAGGAGAAAAACCTTCACAGTGGGTTTGTTCAGAACTAAACTGGGAGATCTCTGCATACAAAGCTCTGTGGATCTCTGTGGGACTTTACATAAATAGATCACTTGGCACAAATCTTTTCTCAGGATGGAAGCCTAAGGCATACAGCTGGAGAGGATGCAAGAGGATGAAAGGAGAACTCTGGGCCTCACTCAGATACACTTCTCAATGCAACAGAGCACCACAATGACAGCTATTATTATGCTAGATGCAAATTCCAGCTGCAAACCTTACATTGGTTTTCCTGCAGATAAAAAAAAAAAACAAAACAAAAAAAAAAAAACAAAAAAAAAAAAACAAAACCCACATTTCAGATGCCTGTATTTCATTTGTGGGAAGCAGAATAACGATGCTGTCAGCTACTGGGCAGAAGATAATTTATATTCTGTGTGTGAAACTTTTCATTAAATCAGGCATAGCATATATTGCACAGGTTTATATCAAAGAACAATACAATTTCTTATTATTATTACTTTGCAACCAAGTAGATTATCTGCAATTGGTACTTGTCACCTGGTCTCATTTTAAGATTTTTGAGCTTTTATTGTGAGGGGGAAAAATATAAGGTTGGAACCAACTCCTGACCTATGCAAACTTCAGCAGTTTTATCCTCAGTTCCTTGGTGAAACTTTGCTTTGAGACACCTGCATTTAAAGCAGACTGATTGGCAACTCTGCAGACCTTATTTCCTTGTCACAAAAATGACCAACATTTGGAATCCTACTTATTTTAAAGCCCCAGGAACAATCTTTGCGCTTGTTGCCTTCTCCCAGTTTCAAGGTCCTGGCAGGGATAAAAACCACAAAAGGCATGAACATCCTACAGTGTGAGGATTTTGAAGGCATTGCTCTCACCTGCTGGCATTGGCTCATGTTAATGTGATGCTAAAGCAGAAAGATTTCAACTCATGAGGCTTATCCTGAGAACCTCCTGCAACTTCAGCCTCTTTTTGGGCTGTGTAGTTTATTTGTGTCCATGCTAGAGAAGAGATAGTACCAGTAATAGTAGTTATGCGCACTTCAGAAATACAAGACAGATCCACAAGTAAGCATTCATGCTAGAAAGTGTTTTGTCTGGTGGAAAAGGGAGGTTAAGCAGTTTTTCCAATGAGCGCAATTTCCACTTTGAAAACCTGAATTTCACTCTTTGTGTCTTGCAGCCCATATTTTCTGTTAGAAACCTCTGTTTCGTTCTGTGTTATTGAACTTTGTGACATGATAGCAATTAGAAGACACTTAACTGAGAGAGAGGAAACAGTATGCTCTAGAAACTTTTCTCAAAAAAAAAAAAAAAAGAAAGAAAAAGGACAATTTTCAATATTGAAGTGATTAGAACCTGTCATTTCATGTTGTTGTTTGCAAGTTGACATAGATGACAGGACAAAGGAGCATACAAGGAAAGAAGATGAAAATTCAGAACAGATGTCAGGAAGCATTTTTCATGTTGAATGTGCACAGTTGCCAACCAGGTAAGGCTAAAGCATTTTTCCCATTTAGGAAATAATTAGATGGCCCATCATGGACAAAATAGCTTTCCAAATTTCCCCTTTCTCTAATTTCCTTACTTTCTTATTATATTCCAACTGCTATTCAGTTTTCTTGAAAGGATGTTTAATCCTCTGGACATGAGCTTAGTTCTTGCAGCAATGGATGAAGTATGAATTGTTAAGTGGAGAGCTACTTAGCTAGAGATTATCCTGTCGATGTAATATCAGCCTGTTATGCTGAAGGTCTAACATTTTGAACTTCAGAGTTTCTGAAAATTTTCAACAGTTACAAAAATAAAACTAGAAGAAAGTCAGAGGGACAGAAAACTTGCTGTTGTTATTAACTTAGGGAGTCTGATTATTTTAAGTGACAAAAATGCTACACAAAAAATGAATCTGAGACATAACTTGGGGAAAAATAATTGAATGGACGAATGCAGCTCCCCCAAGGTGAATGTGTTTCTGGCATCTTTGCTTTAGTTCAAGCTTTACTTACAAATCTGGTACAGACCCCCTGTGTAATCTTACTGCCAATCTTTTATACCTTCATGCCACATCTTTCATGTTCATAGATTAGAATAGTTTTATTTTCTCAGGTGAATATGAATGTGAAGCTGTAGTTATTTTGGGCATTGACATTTGACATCTCCAAATATCAGTCAGTGCTATGTTATTTTTTTATGCTTGTGATTCTCATTTTGGTAAAGTTTTGGCCCATTAAAAGTTCGTACATTAAACCTATTTGAGCATGATACTGTCCACTGAGGACAGTGTTGAGACTCACAACACTAGAAATTTGAAGTCTTTGGTTTGCAAAAAAGTTTTCCAGGAACTGCAGAGTGAGACTATTAAAAGTGGTAACTATCTGTGGTTACCACTATTAAAAGTGGTAACTGTTTTCAAGCTAATGACTTTCCTCATGTAAAATGTAGAGATTTCTTCCCCACCCCAAGTCCCCATAGTTTCAGTGCTAACAGGTATTCACAATTTAAAGCCATTTATGTGATAAATAAATAAAAGAACTTGATTTTCATATTTGTGGAAATAGCGCAGTGAGGTTGATTTTGGCTTGCTTTTTAAATATGGATTCCAGCATTAGTAATAAAAATTGAAAATGTCTTAATTAACACTGACCAATTTAGACATATAATTATGAGTATTTTGAAAAAGCCAATGGTTCTGAAATATGAGAGAAGAATTTTGCACTGTAAATGTTGTACCAAGGAGAAGGATCATGTCTATTTCTTCAGTAGATATGTCTATTATTTTTCCTTTCTTCCTATAGGTGTAACAGGGTAAAAAGAAAGGATCAGAAGGAAGTCTTTATACCACATGCATCCATATTAATTTAAAAATTACTGTTTCCTATCATGAGCCTTTTAGTTCTTTCACCTCTGCCCTTCTGAAAATATCAATTTCCTGCCTTACTTTTCAACACCTTTTATCCTTTGCCATCATATTCAAGGCTATTCTTCACTTCCTTTGCATAGCTTTGACATTATTAGCCACAACAGATTTGAAATCAGATTTAGTATTTTGTTTCAAAAAAAAAAAAAAAAAAAACCCAAAAAAACAGAAGAAGTCAAAGCATGAACTTAGAATTAAGCATTTTTATTTAGATTAATTATTTGCATTCCTTCTTACATGCTTTCTGTGCTGGTTAGTTGGCATTTTCAAGATTTTATTTTTTCAGAAATATGGAGCTATGAACTATATAGTCTAAAAAATAGGAAAAAGGATCCTTGTATAATGATGTGATCAAGATACTGCCTTTTTAAAGGAAAAGATTGGTGAAGTTCATTTTACTTATTATGAATTAAGTTAGATAACTAGTTTAATTGAACTCTGCAGCTGACAGAGGCAGGAGCATATTTCACTAATGGGTGATATATTCCATAGCAGTGTGGACTGAATTGACCATTAGCAGGGTTTAGGCATTTTCCTTTCATACATCTTACAGCTAGGCCACAGAATTTCTCTTCAGAAGCAGTGAAGATCTACCTAAAATTGAGATTTGGCCATGTTGTGTAGTGAAATTAACTGAAAATTAATGTACATGTGTTGTTTTCAATCTCTAGTTTATATTTTCTGGGTTAGAAATTTTTACTGTTTTAACTTTTCTGATTCAGTTTGGGAGAAGACCTTATTCTTAAACTAAAATAACGTGTCCAAACCTTCCCTCTTGTCCTAACTATGAATTCACAGTGCTATAGTACAATGTAAAAAGTTTCTAGTCAGTGCTGATCTTGGCATGCATATTTCCCTATGCATCGATCTGGCAAGAGTCTGGAAATGTCTGGACCAACTCAATGACTGAGCCATATTAGTATTTTAGTTAATACAATATGTCATATGAACATGAGCACCAAGATCTTGTAAAATCAAAGAACAAATAAAAAACCCTTTTTAAAGCAAGTACTAATTTAATTCACAGTCAGCAAGTAAATGTTTTTAAAACAATTTTTTCAGCAAAACTAGAGGAGATAAAATATCCCCTTGATATGCTTGGGTTTATCTCTAAGATACAAAGTACGTGGACTTGCTCATAAAGCTAAGATTAACCTTCCAGATATCTGTAGAACAGACATATTAATTTGCTAAGAATCTGTACTGCAGAAGAAAAGCCATTGTGGGAGACAAGGGCTTTGGTGAAGGATAAAATCCATTTTGTGCTACATGAAATTGCAGGACAATTGTTGACTCTTTAAGACCTTTCTTAAAACAGATCTTTGATTGCAAATGAGAGCTGAATGAAAACCCAGGTTCTGCCATAGATAATTTCTTGGTGTCACAGGGAGTCCAGCATTTCTGTACATGGCTTTTTTTGCCTTTAAGAGTCTGGTTAAATTTCAAAATATATTTTCAAATTCTGAGAGGAAATGGCTACACATATACAACGTATTATTGCTACTAATATCATTACATTGTGTCATTTGGCATAGTTGTGTTCTGAAAAATAGTTCCCATATCATTATTAGCCATGACTATTCCAAGAGGAAGTATTAACTACAATACTACAAAATGGAGCTCTTTGAGCATATTTTCTTTATGCTTATGTCCCACTGAAAGCAATAACTGGCCCTTTTAAAACATAAAGCATTATTTCCTATTCAGTTTCCAATGCTGAAAGCACTAAATAAATTAAAAAAATATTATGTGGATTGTTCATCTTTTCTTCCTCATGCCTTGTTAATGTACACAGCAATGGAGAATTTTAAGGGATCCTTTTGATGCAATGTTAAGAGCAAATTATCTTAATTCAGTCCAATTTATACATGAGAATAACTGGCTCAAAGCAGTCCTATGATCAATGTGGCTATGACTACCTTAAATACATTCACTGAGCATTTTGGCTACTGATAATATCCTTATAGGTTAAATTGTTATACAGGTTTGAGTTTTTAAAATTGATTTTAAAAGGTAAAAATTTTTAAATGATACTGTTATTTAAATGTAGGGCGAAGGTTTAAGTACAAATCACTCTAAGGTAACTTTTTTAAAGATCAGGCTAATGCAGTATTATGTTTTATGGTGCAGTAAAATTATGTGCTAAAATTATGCTCATAAATGCAGGCAAATGTAAACCAAGCTATTAGTTATGTTTTCTCAGATAAAAGTGATTAGCATAGCTATCAAACTCTTTTCCCATTTGAATAACAGAATTATGTCTGAAATCTAAGGCGTGTTTGCTAAAGCTGAGTCTTAAAAAGAAATGTAAATCCAGCTATCAATGTTGTATTTGAAAACGAATGCAATGGTCTGCCCATCATTCTGCTAACAACTAAGAGCAGAAGAACATGACCCAAATTGCCGTGAAACACATCAATATGAAATGTGCCTGAAACACTATTTTGGAAGTCATTCTTAGCACTTTATCATAATCTCCTTACTGCTGATCAGACTTATTTAAAAACCATTGTGGTTTGTTTAAACATAAGAGTGATGAAAGAGTCTTTTAGCAACAGTCACTGTGAGATCAAGTTTCATGTATAATTCATGAACTATGTGGTCATCTACTAGCAAATTAATTTCCATTTGGCAGCTATACTTCTGGTAGTGTCCTCTCAGGAAGGCACATGGTATATAATTAAATTCTGAACAGAGCAAATTAAATGCTGATTACTTCATAAACAATTTCAAGCCTTGAATATTGTTACCTGTCTTTATAGGATCAAAACAAGATATTCTGACAATGATGAATGAATTTATTTTCTCAACCTGGTATCCAATTTTTTTTTTTTCTAATGCCTTAAGGGTTATTTTTCTACTGGAAATTCCAACTGTGGAAAAAAAGAAACAGCTAAAAAGCCAGCTCCCACTTCAAACCTGCAAGGAGATTTCTCTACCTGTGCCTTTCCTATGGTGCTAATGTTGATTGCTCAGAGGCAACATTTAGTGTTTTAGATCCAAACCACTGGCATGGATGCATACACTCTTTCTTTTGCATCTTTGCCTCCCTCCTTTATTCCCTTTAATTTGGTTAATCAAAGTAAACTTATGGATATTTGTTACACTAATCTGAGGAAGGATTACCATAAGAATTACTTATTGTTTGCAATAAAAACAGTTATAATAAAATATAAGCTACTAAATAAAATGTTACAATGGTTTTCAAACAATCATGGAATGAAGAACAGTGTAGGGAAGTCTTGCATGTGATCTTACTGAACAGGAATTTTGTTAAGGTTTCTACCATATTCTCCAGCCCTTGGCTGTGTTCAAGGCGAGGTTGGATGGAGCTCTGAGCAGCCTGGTCTAGTGGAAGGTATCCCCACCTGTAGGCACAGAGTTTGTGGGAATTGGGAGTGGGGCTGCAGCTGAGCCTCATCCCCAGTGGGTACAGCTGTTAAAGCAGGTGAGCAGCATTGACAGCAATGAGCCATGGAGAGTCCAGGTGCACTGACCAACCACCAAAGGGAACAGAGGGCACACAGGTGCAGTGCATGAGCAATGAGGGGTATAAAAGGTTCGGCTGAAGAACAAGAAGGGCAGATGCTTGCAGCCTCCTGAAGTTACAGGATGTTACTCTCCATGGGCAGACACCTGAAGCCTTCTGGAGTGGTATGGTGTTACTCTGTGTGGGCTAAAGCTTTCTGACATTGTATGATGATACAATGATGATCATACGTTGTATGATGTGTGTGCATCATGACCATCTCAACAGAGACATGTGCTGTGGCATATACTGTGACACCCACCCATGGAAGGGGGCTGGAATGAGATGATCTCAAAGGTCCCTCCCAACACAAGCCCTTCTATGATTCTATATTTCATATTTGTAATGCAATGTGAGGTTTAGCTTGTGCTGGCAACTACAGTGCAAATTCTTAAACACATATTTGCTGTATAAACTCCATATAAACTGGAGTCTCACTGCCTTCAGTCTCCTTTGTCTATCCTACTCAGATTAAGTTAACAGAGATGCACTACCATGTCCTAAAATTCAGCTTTCTAGGTAGGGAATTTTTACCTGTTTTTGAAATACTGCATAAACAGCTAGACTTCTGTTTACAATACATTTTTCTGTGTTGACACACCACCATTTATCAATCAAAAGTATTTCAATTTATGCTATGCCTTGATGATATTTTTTTCTGGAAAGACTGAGTTGTAACATGTAGGAAAAGTGCAGCAAGACATCCCTGTGCAATGTGGTGATAGAAATAGTCTTTCAGTAATGCAGATCAAGAAAATTTATTGCGAAAGAAAATTTGCTTAATATATAGATAATCTGAAAAGATGACAAAAGTAAACCTCAAAGTATTCAGATGATAAATATGTGCATAAACATGGGTGGTGTATACAATGTTATAACATTGATGACTATTAGTATTTCACCAAGATAATTGTTCAGAACATAATTTTGTAAGAGACACTGGTCAACAAGTCTGCACCCCTTTTCCCTTCACACTCAAAGCTGGGGTGACTGAAGTTGGATCATGCAGGTCATAACCATCAAGTTTTGAAGGAAGAGGTGTAAGGAAACTGTTTGTGGATACTGCCATTGGATTTGTTTGGTTTTGTGCCAATGACAAAAGTATCTAAAATTAGCTGATGTGGAATACTGGATTTGATAGCTCACACAATTCCTCCGGGTTGAATGGTATGAAGAGGAAAATTATTTTATATTATCAGTGCTGGGATGTATGGAAGACTGTTTTGCATTACATTCCTTTCTCTTCACAGTTGTGTCAGTGCGAAGCTGTTTTATGATCTCAAAGGAGAGAGAGTGATGAGACAGGAAAGAAGAACTGGGTTCTGAAAATGCAGGGAAAAGAATATCGGACCTGGCCCAGAAATGACATAAACTAAGATGTAAGCTAAGGAGATAGGGAATCTACAGGGGAAATAACAAATCCAGGTTTAACAAGAGTAAAAAATGAGTGAAACTGCTTGAGGGTGCGAACATCAGCACTAAGATTAATGGGGAGCAGTGGTAGCAACTGCCATGTCAATGCCATATTAAGCTTAGAAAAGTTATAATAATAAAATCTAAAAGGGAGCACATTCCGTGCAATCTGAGTTCACAGCATATCCAATTTTGAAAGACCCACTGGACAACAGCTATATCTAGGAAATACCATCAGGTGGTCACAATGTGAGGCATGATGTTACATGCGCACCAAAATCTGTCATGCTGCAATGTCTGTTAAACACAAGCTGAAAGAACAGTCTAAACTGCCAGTAAATATAAAGCGGAATGAAAACAAACACTGCAGTGCATGACTTCCTGTGGGATTTGATATTAATCCCCACTTATGAGGAGTAGTCTGTACAACATATTTTCCCTAGGGGACTTGTGAGTTATCCAGCTAATCCTTATTCAAGGCATATGATTTGTATCCGGCAAGAAATCACACACAGTTTTTTCAATTAGCTCCAAATATACAGTATTGATAATAAAGTCTGTGTGATTAGATTAAAAAAAAATTAAAAAATCCTTGGAAGACAAGCTTAATGTGTACATTCCATTATGCAGCGATCAGTGCTATAATTTAGGAGGTGTAAGTTTAAGCATCTGATTATCTTGTTATAAGGTCTGTTTGGACTCAGTTAATCACCTTTATGTTTTCAGTAATTTCTAATCCTCTTGTTACCTATATGTTTCAAATACAAGTTACAGATTAATTGTCTTCATCAGTTCTCTAGTTGAGGCCTGGTGATCGATGTGCTGTCTATGCTGGTTTTGAACTCTCCTGTGTTTGCCATTTGAACGCAGCTTTTCCAGATTCAGATTCTTCTGCCTGATATGTTCTTCACTCCCTGCTGACAACACCTGTACCTTCTCCATCCTATGGAAGAGAAAAATTAAAAATCTTAGAGCAAGATATTTTGCAGGTTGCCATATAAAAGACACTGGCATAGAATCTTAGGTCATGACTAGATACTTTAATATATGTTTGATCCTTTCCTCTTTGAATAGAACAGTATTTGCTGGCAACTAAATCTAACCTAATTCTGATAATATGAATACTGGAACAAACTGTTGAATAGACCTTTCAGAAGAGAGATATTTCATTTCCCTGTGAACAAAAAAGAAGTGAAGTCCACTCTTCTAAAGGCCACAGGGTAGATCAGAGAGGCTCAGATGAAATGTTAGCTGGTGTTCAGTGCTTTCAAAAAAGCCTTGTGAGATGGGAGAATGGTCTGTGTTAGCAATTAGATCTTATCCTAAACTAAGCCTGGATGTACATTTAGGCATTGTACATTTTCAGTTTGTGCAAAAATACTCATTTTACTTTACATGAAAATACTTTTCATGTTTCAAGACTGACTGGAAGACAAAAATGCCAGATGTTACATATTTATTACTTCTTGTAGTAACATGCATGTGGTACGTATGCAGCAAATATTCCAAAGACTGAATCTTGGCATGGGACTACTAGCATGCTAAATATAGAAATTACATTGTTCAGAATTTTATTTCAAGAGTTCAAATTTGGTATGTTGCTGCTCATTTATATACACATAAGGAGGTGGAAAGGATATAGGATATTTTTAAGTTTTCCCGAATTTTCTTTAAGCAACATTTTTTTTGTAGCTGGCAGCTCTTTATTTCCACTGAGATGAGAAAATTTGCCAGAAACTCCTTCCTTGCTAATGAAACATAGACTGAGTTTGTCCATTTATTTAGAACACACAGATTATCAATTTGCATTTTTACGGAACCATTTTTACACGGTGAGTGTAGATAAGGGTGAATGATCTCAGAAAGGGTGAAGAACTTTGCTTTGTCAGAATCACACGGGACCTTTCATGAATCTTGGGACTGTAACAATGAATTTAACAGTGCATTGCAGTTGTTAGGTGCGCTAGCCTCAGCTCTGAGAATGTTTTACTGAGAGTTTGGGTGACTTGATCTGCATACCTGTTAGTTTGCACATATGTGTTAAAATTAATACTGGTTTTATGTCTGTGATTTATTGTATAGGAACATAGTTTCTTTTAAATGGGTTTCTGCTGTGCTGGAAAGAGAATATTTTGAGTTTGTAATCTAAGATTTCCCCACATTCATTTAAAATGTGAGCTTGCTCTTTTCATATCTCCTACAAGTGGTAGAATTTTAGATCCTGAAGCCAGTGATTTCCCCAGTTAATTTTGGGAAGATGCCGCAGAAGCTCTTGAGACCATAAAATTCACTTTCTAGTTGTTCCCATGACTGAACAACTACAATAGCTTTGCTGTTAGGACCGTGTTCAGCTCAATATTTGCTGAGTCAGAAGGAGAATTTCTATCTGATTTGCCTTTCTGCTGCTGCTTCATGCAACAGTCAATTCATAGCGATCCCAGTTACTTATTGTTCATAACTTCCAACAGAAATGTGCCAAGGCATTGAGATGATCCTGGCTTCTTATTGGGTCAAGTTCTTGCTGTTTAGTAAAATCTGTTTATTTTATGCATCAGAATTTTATTAACTTCAGTAAGATATCAATTCAGTTTTAGGTCTGCAAAGTATTTCAAGCCTTTGGCAGTTCCGTAAACATAAAATTCTTAGTTGGCTCAGGAAGCACATAAATTCAGTAAAAAGCAGGAAAGTCTGTGTGTGTCTTACCAGTTGGGTTACTATTACTGGATGGGTTTGCTCCCTGAGAGCTGGAAATAGAGCGTCATGAAATGATCTTTTTCTCTGTCCAGACACTCAAGTTATAATTACACTTTGTTGTAGAAACATCTCACTTTCCATAAGTCAACTTTACATGTTTGATGAAGATAGAAGGACAAGGTGAGGAAGTGGAAAGGCATTTTCTGTCAATTCCAAGTAATAAAATGCTACCTGGGGTCTGGTTCTGAAGCCTTTGTTGCAGATAATGAGTTAATCAATGGTATCAGCAATGTCATTTCCTTTGCCAAGTAAATACAGTACTTAGGTAAGAAATGTTTCTTGTATGTTTATATGCCACAGTCTTAGTTCTAAATACTTTTAAAACTCTTAAATCCTTGGATGATTTAACAACCTATACAAGGGTCTGAATGTCTAAAAAGAGAACCCATTTGTTCTCCACACACCATCTCTCTAAAGATATAGAAACTAGTAGATGGAAATTCTGAGGACATGAGATTCTTGCCAATATGAGGTTGGACTCATGCTGATGGTTAACTTGCTGAACACCAGGAGCATAAGAAGAGCCAAGACTATTTCCTCTCTTTTACTGCATAGTAAAAAGCCATCACAAAATTCAAGGAGTACCTTTTGAATTCTTAAACTTTGTTTGTGATCAACAGATTATCTCCCATGATCCAAAGGACTTTTCATCCTTATAGCTACCAGACATATGCTGAAAAACAATGGTCTCTGTGACATTGCTGTTCCACATATGAAATTTAAATCACTGAGAAACAAGCATAAAAATTATCATGTTGATTTTTCTTTTTGGCACTTAAAGGATTTGATTACTAGTGGACAAGGTGAATCTAATG
Source organism: Vidua macroura (assembly GCF_024509145.1). Lineage (NCBI taxonomy): Eukaryota > Metazoa > Chordata > Aves > Passeriformes > Viduidae > Vidua > Vidua macroura. The sequence goes on from NC_071576.1 coordinate 50,822,125, forward strand.
TCTCATATAACTTTCCAGAGTCTGAACTGTACTTAAAAAATAACTCAATTTATGGTTCCCTGAGGAACAGCTATTGTCATAATCTCTCTTTATTCCATCAGGAGAAACCTGAGCTCAGTAAAGTGTTTATTGTGTGTAAACCACATACTAAACTCTTGTATATGGTGGCTACCTAATGGACCCAATTTTAAGAACCTGTATGGATAATTGTAAACCTAAAATCTCTGTACCTCTGCCTAGTCCCAGTGTGTACCAAAATCCTTGAGGCTGCAGAAAGAGTTGTCTGTTGGCACAGTTTTTTCAAACTAATGCTGACCACTCAAGTGGAATCCTAACAAATTGAAATCATCTGGATACACTGACAGAAGCCAAAAAACTGACTTTATATTGGTTTTTCCAACAGAGCAACCAGACCACAACAGTGGACCATGTGGGTGGCCTCACCCACTTACATATACAATATTTCTGGAAGTGAAATGGCTATGAAATCACTGACTTGCCCTATGTATAAAAGAGCTCATTTGTACTGGTGCCTTAACAGGCTATGATGAGCCATCTTTATGGCCAAGGTTCTCAAATTCAAGACAAGGAAAATTTGACAATTATGCAATTAATTTACTTCATGTGTAGAGTTAATTATTGGAGGACTTGGCTTACCAAGCACTGCTGTGTATAGAGAGGCTGATGTGTATCCTTCTGAATGACAAACTAGTGTACTTGAACTGTGCTTTCCAGGAAAGCCATTTTTACTTGTTCTAGGTACAAGGAATTTGAAGAATTAGGGCAATCAAGTAAATAAACTGTGTAAAGTTTGCTTTGAAGCTTTTCAAGCTGTGTAAGTATCCCTTTTGCAAAGACAGGAATAAAGAAACATATCTAATTTTTCATTTGTAGAAAGATTGCTGGGAACATAATTTGTCCTATTGTCTTAATTTAATGCTTACAATCTAAACAATACATTAAAGACCTGAAAGCCAAATAAGCATGATTCTGTAGCTGAGGTACAAATTGCTCTTAGAATTCATTAGGGGGTTGACTTTGCCTGTTCCCCGAGCTACAATGGTCTGGGTAAAATGGAAACTAGATCTTGCCAGACAAAAGCTTTTGGTTTCTGAATAAATCTGATGGGAAAGAATTAAATAATTCATTTAATTCAGAAACAAAACTCTCATCAGCTTCAACATGGCATTGAGGGGGGTGAGCAGAGACAAGGTTTCACTAGGAATAGTTAGTACTTCCTTTGAAGAATATATGATGAATAAGAGTATCAATTCCTATTGGATTCTTTTAAAGGGCAATCATTCAAGTAGGAAAAAAATTAAGTGCTAAAAGCAGTAGATAAAATTAAAGAGTTTCCTTCATCCTGAGAAATTCTAACTTTCTATTTGTATTACAATACCAAGGAATGACTCCAGTGTGGTAAAGCACCTTAAAACCCACTGAGCATTCAGGAGTACACAATGAAATCCTGTTTCTTGTTCCTCAGACCATCATAATACAAACTCTCAAATCTATATGCTAGCATTTCTGATGATCATCTGATGAACACTGATTTTACTGAAATATCCATTAAGGTTAGAGTTTGTAATTATTTTATTTTTTTGCATTGATTGGCCCCTAAGAATGGAAGTTTTCATCCATTTGTCCTGCAGCTGCAACACAGTGCTTCTATCTATTGGTATTTGCGTGCAAAATGTGCAGCAAAAATAGATGGTTGCCACGTGTATCCAATAACAGCAAAAAAGGAGGGAAAAAAGTAGGATAAAACAAACTTCTCCACCCTAGTAAGAGATTTAAATCATAACTGCCTCAGGAGAGAATTGTTTCCTCCTTCAGTAGCAGTCTAAACTCTTGAACAGAGCGCAGCCAAGACATATCCCCTGAAAAAGTGACTGAGCGTTAAACAGTGTTACATCTCTTTTATGAAAAACATTCTCTGAAAAGCTTGCATAAACAAGAAGCCCACATGTTCAGCTCAACTATTTTTTGGCGCTCTCACAGAATTTGTTGACTCATTTGGATTTTTGTGTCTGTGTAACTCTTTAACTTCCATGCTCTCTGCACTGTAGGCAAGTGTTGATTTTTCTTTCATTTCCAGAATGAGCCTATACAAAAGTCAGTGGTTGCCATTAAAATGTTAATGCATGATAGCTGTTCTTAGAGTATTTTTTAAATTTTGTTATAAGCTAAAATTTAACAGTAATTACTCTATGTTAATAGACAGCTAAATATTACAAGTATTAGCAATGATAGAAGTATTTGTTGTTTCATCAGGGCTGAGATGATGACTAGAGTTAACATTGCAGCCCTTTATACATTTAGAGCAGGAATTAAATTTCCTAAACACATCCCCTCCCAAAACCCCAGACAGTGTTTGCCAGATGTCAACAACAGCAGCAGACAAGGTTTCAGGAAACCTACAGCCTGTTCTCAGAAGCGTTGGTCTAGTGCACAGCTTCGTCCAGCTCCTTCTCTCCCTTTTGGTTGCCTTGATATATTTTGCTTTCTTTGCCTTGTCAGTGACATTTTTTCAGCATGGAGTTTGTTTACAGGATGTGTTCAGACAGTATTTATTGCGGCTGGGTCCCAATCTCCATTTGGACCCCTAAGCTCTACCCCTTCATCTTTGTTTCTCAAATGCTTTTGTGCATGTATAGAATAGTAGAGGCAAGACTGATGCCTCTCCAGCCTTTTTTTGGTTTTGTTTTTTACCATAGTGTTTTCATCAAATCTCAGTTAAGCCATGCTTTTAAGAAGTCATTATTTGTATGTTGTCTTTTTTTGATATCTAACTTGAGATATGGTGCTTTCATCTGCTGAAGAATGCACAATTTCAAGTGATTGAGTGATATATAGCCCTAAATAGTCAAAATCAGGTACTTTGAACCTCATATTTAGAACTCGAGTAGGTACCTTTAAACTTTGTTTCCCACCTTTAAGAGCTGATAATATTCCTTCAAATCATGGATGTCTATCTCTGTCCTGGCATACTGTTGTAATAAATTTCTCCTAAAATTCCATAAAGAATTAATACATTTGCTTCAAAACGCAGCATTGGACAATACACTGTGCAGTCAGAGGCAGTATATTAACAAAAAGAAGAAAAGAAATTTGGCTGTACAATAAACCTTTGTATCTTTTGATATAGGATCTTGCAGAAAATTGCCAAGTGGAGTTGTAAGGAAAATGTTGAATTAAGTTTATGCACGCAACATTCATTCTGTAATTTATAGCTTTCAGGCCTTGAATTTTGACCCCTAGTAACATTCTTTTAACAAAGTTATTTAGCAAACAAGTCTCAAACAATATGAAATTCTCTCTTTCTGATTATTATGTTCAGAAAGCAGTTAAATATTTGTGTTCCTGAAGCAAGAGGCCAAGTATATTTGCAATATTTTAGATTATGTGTTTTTAAATATTTCTGTTTCTGCTTCTATTTCTATGCTCAGTTTTTCAGGAGTGTGTACACGAGTAGAACAGAATGTCAGAGCCTGAAGTGGCAATTCCAAGTAATAATAGCTTTTTCATCTGCGCTGTTGTTGATACATCTGAACGCCTGTCCAAGCCTCTATGGATTCTGTGACGCCTTAGGCAATCTTGTATCTCAAATGCACCAATCTGCCATATGTGCAGACAAAGCCTTTGAGTACCTGCTCTAAATATCTCTCGGGCTGCCAGTTCATGATCCGGTGCCACACTCTGCTGTGAGACTTGTCATGTTGAGAGTGAGAAGAGCTCAGAGCTGAACATCCCACACCGCACGGGTAGTAAATGCCACAGAAGGAGTGGCCTGGTTTGTGTCCATGTGTCCCAGTCACATGGTCCCACAGAGGGTGATGGTCTTCCTACCTCTCCTCCCTCTTTCCAGGGTAAAGAGTGGTCCTGAGTTCATGCCAGCAGTGGTCAGCAGAGAAAAGTTCCATTCTGATGGCTTGTCAGTTCTAAATGCCTTCAAACAGGATGTTTATTGGCATTAAGGTAAATCAGATTATAAATATGAAAGTTCAGTGCAACATGAAATTTATATAAATTAGTTATGAATGCATTTACTCAAAGTTCTGAAAGAGCTTTCAGCAGGCAGACAGCAGAGCCGTTTGAAAATTATGGAAGAGATTTTGTGAGAGAGAACAACTTTTATCAAAAGTATTTTGTTCTCTTGTTGCAATTAAAACCCATAATTTATAGTCATTCTTTGGCTTAGTTTGCATTATTTTATATAACTAGCTCATTGATATGTTGGGGTTTTTTTGGTATATAAATGTCGGTGTGGGAAATATGAAGACTGTGAATCATGTATGGCTGTCGCTATAGTCCAGAGTGACTTGTCATTTGTGTGCAGGTATTTTTTGACAACCTGCATAAAGAAATCAGAAACAAGTATTTGGCAGATGTACAAACTAATATCTTGCTGGTTCCTGTTTTTTTTTGACCAGCCTAAACACATTTTAGGGGTAGGAATATATACCTAAAACTGATTTTAAAATTATTCTCCACTCGCTCAACTTGAAAATAGCACAGTTTTGTTGTGTTATTACCTGAGGAAGTTTTTCCTTGGCTGTCACACAACAAAACAAACATTTTTCCTAGGGTTTTGAAAGAACACTACACATAGATATTCTAGCACTGATCCACATTTCATGCTGGTGACTTCATATCAGTTAGTTGTAACTAATGTCACTGGAGCTATTTCCAAATGATTTGCGTTGACAGAAAAACAGAAGCAATGAAGTTATGACCAATACCTATGAAAATGAATTCTGCTCTACTCCATCTAAAAAAGTGATATTAGCTTTAGGTTTCAAAATTACAGTACTGTTCCTGCAAGCAGTACTTTCCCCTTTTTTATCACCTCTTCAGCAGCTCGCCAGAATGATGACTGAATCCTAAGTGTCCATATGTGTTCTTGAAATGTCCAACACAGCTACTGCTACCAAGAGTGGGTTGATTCCTATTTTGATTCTTTCAACAGAGTGCCCTAGGGATGCAACTTTTTATTAGCTACAGGCAGCTTTCTTAAAAACTTTGATTAAAATATGACTAAAGAGGCATACAGGCAATTTTGCTTTTGTTTCTATTTAACCAGATTAAAAAAAAAAAAAAGGGAAAAAATGTTCTGCTGAATTGCATGACTTCATGGACCATATTTCACGTTCCTCATTGAAATGTGGTTAAAATAATCTTGTACTTAACCGGTTCCAAACTTTCAAACAGCAATGTGTTTGGCTTTTTTTTTTTTTCATATGTCAGCTTAAAAGATTTTTTTCCCCTTGGCCTGTATTTATCAAATACTTACATATACAAAACATTCATTAATTAATACGAGCACTGTAATTCATATAAAACAATTATAGCATTAAGAGTTTTCTGAAAAGCTACTATTGCTGCCTTAGCCCTTTTAAAATATATTCTCCCCAAAAGACAAAATGTGATCTATTAATATGTATGCATTATTACTTTTTTGTAACTCTGACTGCTGATGTATCTGAATATGGAAGCATTTAGAGGTTATAGACGGTCTGTTAGTCGACTTGCAATTCTAAGTGCAATATTTTCTAAAACCTAAAAAGCATTATTAATTATCCTCTGTATGTATTAGAGAGTATAATATATTTTCTTCTGGAGATTTCACATTTCCTGTGATCCTGCAATAGCAATACTTGAACTTGTTAGGTTATTTAGAATAATTGGCAACAGAGGGATAAAAATTTCTGTTTGACTGCTAATTGCACAAATTAATAAAAATAATTCATCTTACACCACTCTAGCCTTTAAGCAGCTTTCTTACTTTTTTAGGATCCAGCAATTCTGAAATTATGCATTCCCAGCAGAAGGAGTTTACCTTCTTGCAACTGAAGAGTAGGATATTTTATGTGCAAAGGCTTGTAGAAGGAAAAAATGAGCTGATTCAATAATGTATACATTCCTCCCAAACTAGAATGAGGTATTTTTAATTTATTTTATATTTTCTACTTTATTCAAAAGTATATTGTGTCCTTGCTGCTTAATTGGCTTGATAAAAAACATTTGTTATGCAGGTCTGGAACTCCAGGAAAGTGACTGGCTCCTTTTAAATGTATTAAGTGTAGTCAGTTTGCTTTTTATAAATGAAATAAAAGAACTACTTAAAAAAAATTTCAATTCTTCTCCATGATCAGTCTATTGTCACATGCATTTGGCATTCATTATATGTTAGCCCCAGGCGCCTCCAGTCTTGTACTCAGGCCAGCAGTAATTTGGTTTATAGAGATCATATGGCAGGGAAACAGACCTTGAAAGACAGAACTCTAAGAAGCATATTTGATGAATTTCCTATGATTTGAGTCTGGGTTTATTCTTTCCTGTTGTGGAGCAGACACCCTACAGCACACGCGCTGAGGCCCGATGCGCCTGAGCAAGGGGCCAATTAAATGACAATATGTGCACTGTTTTTTTGCACATCTCAGGTTGCATTTCCTATCGGAGAAAGGGAAGGGATGATGGGAGGGGGAGGAGAGGAAGAAAAAAGGGGGGTCTTGTAAAGGGTCCAAATATGGGCAGGAAACCACACAGAGTGAAGGTTGCCTTTGTCATTAACAATTAATGTAACCACAAATGCTGGAAAAAAAATATGCTGCGGCTGTGAGCGGCAGTGGCACAGCCAGTGCAGCACGTCTCCCGTCTGCCCTCCTTCCCAGCAAACCTGGCATCCTGGTGCAGCCAGCTCCAAGGCCTCTGCTGCTCCAGCACATCAGCCAGCAACTATTGAACTCTTATACCCAGACGGATCCCAGTCCTTTTCCCTGTGTGCCTAACAGGTAGTGGAAGTAGCAGAAACAGATATCAGAAATTTCCATAGTCAAATGTTTTTTTTGCCATTAGCTCTTACTTTCTTGATCTCCATTCTAGAGATGTTATAGGCTGACCTAATGCTCTTGGATGACATGGGAGGTGTTTTCATACAGGCCACTGAATGCCCATGAGCTAAGTGGTGAGGCTGGGTTTTGATACACTTATATTCCACACTGCTCTGGTCATGGCATTGATGGGATGCCATAAGAAGGAAGCTATTAACTACTATGAGTGAATAGCTATAAATGTAGACCTAAACAGGCTGTTATACTTCCTACTTGCGTCCTTGGGCACAACCTTTACACCTAAACAGCACAAACACATGCACATGTGCACACATCTAGGCAAAATTTCACTCTGAGTTTTATTTCATTTAAAGGTCTTAATTCCTTTGATGATGTCCAGAAACTGTCCAGGTCCCTTTGGGCTTTGTTGGTTTTTTTTTTTTTTTTTTTGGTTTGGTTTGTTTTTTTTTTTTCTTTTTGTTTTGTTTTGTTTTGTTTTTGATTTATTTAAATTCCTTTTCCCCTCCTCACTTCTCCTTTCCTCTCTCTTTCTCTTCTCTCCCCCCTCCTCCCAACTTTTTCTAGTAGTTCATAAATGCCACTTTTCATTAATGTGACCAAAATGTCATCAAGTAGTTTAATGCTCTTTAATGTCCTTGTATCGTTTACGTTTTTGAACAGTGTGGAAATGAATCCCATCTGTGGATTTGCTAACATCAAAAAAGTTTGACAGGCTATTTAGACGTGCTACTTCACATTGCATTAACATGTACAATGTCAGAAAGGCAGGAGGCAGAGTGAGGCCATACCACACCACTTCACTCTTGACCCCTCCTATAACTGTTCTGAAAGTGGCAGATCACTTACCTCAGAAAATGAAAGTCAATTGTGAAGTATCTTGGCCTGGACAGGAGCCCAGAGGCCCCAGGAAAAGTGTGAAGCCTAAATAAAAAGAGTCAAAAATCTTTCTGGGAAAAAAAAACAACAAAAAACAAATACAAAATCAAACCCATCCTCTCATCCTTGCTGGTGCCAAGAGATCCGTATATCATCATCTGGGCAAGTGTACATGTCCTAACATTGTCTGATGTCTCATTTTTTACTTGTAATGGGATTTTTTTTGTTTTTCTTTTGGGTGGTTAAATGCTTCCAAAGGCATCTGGTTACATTTATCAGGCTACTTTTTTTGTTTCTTCTTGCATATTGGCCAACCAAAAAATTTTTGTTGCTAAAGTAGGTGATGATGAGCTGTCTTGTCAAGACTGTCCCCACTCTTGAAAGGACTTATCATGTTCTTTTTTCAGTATTTGAGGTAGTCCCTCTGCAATACTCTCTGCAAGTTAGTACATATCAGAAAAGTGTAATTTCTTATTTTTTTAACCTTTATGGCTGTAGATGTCTCATAAACAAGGCTCATTGATTGAACTAACTGTTTAATATATGATGGGCGCATTTTAAATTTCTTTGGCTTTTTGCCATGAGAGTGACATGTCCCCCATCCTTTTAAGGCATTACTGTAAAAAGAGATGTGGCTTTTTATTTCAGGAAAACAAAAGCTTCTGTTCTTCCTGAGACGCAGGGAACAGCAGAGTGCATTTTAACTGTTAATAATTATGGATAAATGGATAATAATTTCCACCTCTGAATGCACTAGGATTTACTTGCCAGCTTTTTTAACCCTCACCCATACTGCATTTTCATATGCAAATATAATTTAAAGTTAGAATGTAAATAAATAACCTTGTATAGTGGCACCAAGTTTTCAAAGCCAAGGTAATTTCTTATAAGCATGAAATAAGAATGCCTTTAAGGCAATTATTATAAGTGCACAAGTCCTTTAGTCTTTAGCAGTCAGGTTTGTGTGAGATAACACACAATTGTGCTGGCAGTAATGCCACACTGGAAAAGTAAAACACAAAGTATGGGAACAATAAACAATGCACCTTATTTTACTCTTTAAATTGGTAGGGTTGTGACAATTTCACTAAAGGCAGGATGAAATTGGCACATTTCATCCTGTTCGAAGCACTTCCCTGATCGAAGCACTATTTACACAGAGTTAGGATCCAATCATGAAGGAGGAGTCAGTCAGTTACATTTATATTCATTTAGCAAACATATGCATTTGAGATGCCATTCTAATTGTTTGATCTCGTGGTTTTTATGAGAAATGTGGATAAGTGGGATGGACTCTCAGATTTTCCAAATTAATTTCAGGCAAAAGAAAGTCATGGGTTTTCCTTATACATTTCACAGGAGACATGGAAACAACCCTGAAGTTGATTTTGGAAGCATTTATTAAGTAGGAAAATCCAATCTTTTCACTCATGGTGGCTCACATTCTCTTACTGTTCTGAAATCTGAAACAAAGCTTTGAGTCTGTCCAATGCAGGAAGAATAAACTAAACAATCATAAAGGTTGTTCTAGCAGAAAACTATGTGGCTTCACTGAAAATGCTATAAGCAAATTATGGAACTGCTATTAGAATGAGAATTTATGGTTTTTTGTAAGCACACACGTAAAACTCATGTACAGAGAGTAAAGAGATTACTCTGAAAAACCATGAAGAAACCTCAAAAATTACCATTGGGGCAAAAATTTATTAAAGCTTCAATGCGAGAGAAGCCGTTGTCTATCAGATTTAGATGCTCGTGTCTTTCTGAACGTGCTTTGGGAACTTTTGGAATAATTGGTAGTTGCAGCTGAGTGGGGCACTGAATGCAGGCCCTGAAGGAGCATGCTGCTCACTTCAGGCTATTTCTGCTATCACACTGGGCCTTGCTTTCTGTTGTTAATTACACCCCAGCCAGTGGATATGAAATTATAGACCCTTGAATAGCTGGCAGTGAGCAGTGTGTGTGCAGCCATTAATACTCATTAAAAGTGAGATCAGAAAGGGACCTTAACTATGTCCTTTGCTATGGGCTAGGTAACAGATCCAGCCTTAGCTGGGTTGATTATACTTTGGGCAGTAAGTTAGCAGAAGTGACATGCAAGTTTTCAGGCCATAGTAACAGGGAAAAGTAAAAAACCTGACATGATCACAGGTAGACATATATAAAAATTTTCTGTCTATAAATTTAAAATTAAATGGGAATACACTGCTCATAATGCAGATGAAGACAAGCCATTTATAAGGAATAAACTGTGTAACAAATGCAGGAGATAGAACATTTGACTGCATTTCTCCTTGAATATAAAAAATCAAATTGCAGTTGTCAGCAATTACTAGCTATCTAGACTATATGACGAAAACAAAATAGAATAAGCTTCTACTCGAATTGAAAAAAATTCCTTTAACCCTTGTGCAAAACTTTATGGCAATGAAGAAAAATAGTAATGTTTGTAGTGGTTTTAGATGATAACTCGAATTTCTGTGATGAATAAGCTTGCTGACATTTTACTATTATAGAGAAAAAAAAAAATTACAAATGAAAACATTTTTCTCATTTGAAAGTTCCTATTAGAAGTATTCAATAGGATGGTTATTTATTGAAAAGCATTCATTTTTAACAGAATATTTGTGTAATCAAAAGATTCTCATTAGATTGCATAGAGCACTTGATTTTAAGCTTAGATATGTTCCATCAAAAATTAAAATGTGAAAAATAGGAGTTCTTCATAGGCTGCTGACAGTATTTTGGTATGTAGCACAAACTAGAGTCACTTTAGAATAATCTGTAGAGGCAAACTCATCTGTACTCATCTGCATTAAAAGGATATTATGGGAGAAGGTTCAGCAGCACTTTGCCTGTACCTCTGATATATGGCAGATTTTGAGACTTCTGTGGCAGACAAAGGACAGAAAAATAGTTTTAAGATCAGTTTTAATATTATCTCCTAGCAATATTGGAAGTTGTAGGAGGCAGTGGCAGGAAAACAGACATAGTGTTCCCTCCATAGATTTTGTTTCTGAGAATACAAACCAACATTCTTGTATCAATAGATGGGGTTTTATGTGGTTTCTACTGTTGCAGGGTACAGTTTGTATACCTAAAGTGAATATTTTACAGGAATATTTCATTAAACATAAAGTGAAATACACCGGTCCAAAGAACTTGTTGATTTAATTTGGGCAACCTGTAAGAGGCATCTTGTTACAGAAAACTGCTGAGGAAAAATAATTATATTTATTGTTTTTACTGCATAATAGTGAATGGTTTTTGATAGGTTTACCAATGTCATCTCCTCTCCTCACATATAAGCGTATTATTTATTTCATTTTCGTTCCCCGTTCTTTTGAGAGTTTTAAAGTTCATCTAAAAGTTTTCTATGCCTTCTGATGTTTACATATTTCTACTGAATCTTTTCACACTGTTCATGTAAATAATGATTGTTTTGCATTCTTCTTTGTGGGTGGAGAGAATGGATGGACTGTTGGTTTGACCAGTGTGGTTGGAGAGGTGGCAATTTTACCCTCCAATTCACTGTCACTTTTGGGTTGCTAATATGGAGTCAGAAAATAAAGTTCTCTCGGTGCTTTTCTTCCCTCTTTTGCATCTGGCATCCATGTGAGTTATTTCATGTCGTAGTGTGACAGTCTTCTATACAATCATCAAAATATTTCTCTAGGTATGAATTCCCTGTTTAATACCTAACAATGAGTTTATATAAATGAGCTGTAACTCTAGAATAATTGGGATTTATTTGTGAATAAAGAGGTAAGCAAATGTCAGTTTGACCTTAATTCTTTCACCATGATTACTTGATGAAAAGCCTTGGTTAAAAGTTAGTTAGGAAGGTAATTTGTGGAAGAACAGGACAGGGAGGGCTTAGAGAGTATGTGAAGCAACCCACTCTGTCAGCCTCTGCTCCTGCCACTTCAGTGTACAAAAAAAACTGAAGAAGAAAACCTGCAACTTCTTTCTGATGTCGTACATAATGCTGCAATGTAGCTTCTATTTTCCTCTTAAAAAAGAAATAAAATCAATTGGTGAAGCAGGAGGCAGATGGGGATACAAAAGGAATGGTAAAGGACAGAGAGAGAACATCTAAAGTATTAAAGAACTAGTATGACTGGATGCAGTGAGGAACATCTCCTGTCCCAATGAATCTGCACTGATTCAGCCTGAACCTCTGTTTTTTATTGTATCAATCACAGGTTTCTCCCTTTGGTGGGCTTAAAGTAGTGCTCTGTGTCTGTGGGACATTTAATAGAATAACTTAGTTAAGATACTTAACAAAGTACACTTCATGATTAATGAGAGATAACTTTCTTTTCATTCTAATAATATTCTGAGGACTCACTACATTTTAACAACCTAAAAGGAGCAATCTTGATTAAAGAGTACCTCTTCCTTGCTAAAACACTAAATCTGGTAGTAAAAAATGTTTTAAAAATTATTGTATATTTGGGAGAGCAGATAATACTTTCTCTGATGACATAAAAAGTATATTGACTTCTTACATTATTGTAACATCAATACATACTTCATGTTAGTCTATACTTTAAAATATTTCTCCTGTTTCATTAAAAAAAATTGTTATGGGACCCTATCATGATATTAATGTGACAGAGACAAGAAGAGACATGTATGAATTTTGCTTGAAAACCATTTCAGGTGTTGTCTTTAAATTAAAATGCAAGAAACATACAGACATAAGTGAGTTTATATAGAATATTAATTGAAGTGTCTCCCCTCTACCCCTTATATGGAAATACAGTAAGCATTTAATCCATAAGGGTCCATACAGCCTCGACTTTGCACTCCTTGCATGGCCACAAAATAGCATTCTACAAAGTATTTGAGACTTACAGTAAAAATCAACAGGGTTTTTTAATACATATATGTATGTGTTCATGCATCTTGGAAAGAGAGTAGACCATAAATATTTCTATAATTATCCCTGATGTGCGCATTCCTTACAGTTTGTAGAAGATTGTTTAGGCAAAATTCCACAATGTCCATCGAAATAACCTGGTACATAGAAAGAATATAATGTTTTAACTCTGACTGTTATACATAGAAAGAATATAATGTTTTAACTCTAATTGTTATGCATAAAGGTGTGTGCTGGTTTCAGCTGGGGTAGTTAATTTTCTTCACAGTGGCTGGTATGAGGCTGGGTTTGGGATTTGTGCTGAGCACAAGGTTGATAATATGGGGATGTTTTTGTGATTCTCAAGCAGAGCTTACACAGAGCCAAGGCCTTTTCTGCTTTCCATACTGCTGCACTAGTGAGGAAATTTGGGGAGCATGGGAGGGTGGGAGGAGACACAGCTGGGACACGTGACCCTAGCTGACCAAAGGGATAATCTAAACCATCTGACATCATGCCCAATATATCAAGTCGGGGGAAGAAGGAGAAATGAGGGACATTTGGAGTGATGGAGTATGTCTTTCCAAATCCCCGTTATTGCTATGGGGCCCTGCTCTCCTGGAGAGGGTTAAACACCTCCCTGCCTGGGGAAAATAAGGATTAATTCCTTGTTTTGCTTTGTTTGTGTGAGCAACTTTTGCTTTCCGTGCTGTCTTTACTTCAACCCATGAGTTTGGCAGCTTTTACCCTGCCAATTCTGTCCCTGGTGTCACCAGTGGGGGAGTGAGCGAGTGGCTGTGAAGGCCTTGGTTGATAGCTGGGATTAAACCACTATCAAAGAATCAAAGTTCTGCTATGTTTTTCTTATGTCTAGAACAAAGTTATTGAACTTTAAACTAGACCTTAGGACCTTTAACAGCTAACACAGTATCTTAAACCACTTAAAATGTATTTCTACTTTCTTAAAAACTATAACTTACACTTACTTAAAACATAAACCTACACTTCTGCTTCACATCTATATAGCTTAATATATCTTAGTTTCTCTAAAAACTTTAATTCAACCCCTACATTCATATCTCTCTCTCTGAAGAACTCAGAGACTTACATTCCAACATCAAGGTCTCACATCAAGTCATGATAACTCCTTAGACTCTTAGATGATCCTGAGCACTTTAATATCAAGGCTTATAGCACTTCTGAATGGACAAAAATGTGTTGGAACTCAGCTGAAAAGGCTGGAAAATTTATTGAGGTGGCATCTTTTAGCCCACCTGGCAAAATACATTTCTGATGAAAATATAAAACCCTTTGACATTTTAGCAAGATGTAGTACTTTTTAAGAACTGCAATAGTATCTTAAGGGGAATTCATATTGAAAGGTACCCTTGAAGACTTAAAATTAATTGGTTCTTATTATGATTTACACACTCTAATAAAGCTGTCAGCATTTTGGCTTCCCTTTTTAGCAAAACTTTAAGGATCCCTGTGAGCTGGTTTGAATTCATCTTGGATTGGAGATTCTCTCTCAATCCCAGTAGAGGTAGTAGTCTGTGATTCATAACATGCACCAAGCTGGAGTCTCCTATTCCTATTTGGATTTGTCAGTTTACCTGAATAGTTTTCTTTCTTGTAAAGTGCCATAAAAAGTCACTTGATTTACTGAATTCCTGACAGGATTCCATGGTTAGTATTAGATTTCCTCTTTAAAACACAACTGAAGTTGTAAAATTGACTAAAGAAGAAGCTCTTTATAGTGAACAGAAATGCCTAAAGCATGATGAGGGCATCAGGAAATACACCCCTGAAGCTCACACCATTTGATCTGAACTGTATTTTAAGTAAGAGGGAGTGTGCATTTTCTGTCATCTCTGCTTGTGACCCACTGGCTATTCATCTTGATATCCATGCCAAAAATCCCAATGACTTCAACAAGAACCAGGATGGCCCATATTTTATAAAAGAAGGTAAAATACATAGCAGAAAGTTGGCTAAATTCTCTATGCTTTGGTAAGGTATAATTTCCACTAACAAAATGGTCATTCTTCCTGAAGACCAATAAATCCAAACAACATTGCAAATCTCAGCACTTTCAAAGTCTGAAATGTCTGTCTTCACCTTCATTTGTGGCTATTTCCAATGGGTGGGAGGATCTCAGAGATGCAGTGGTTTAGATTTTAGACACAGCACTTCTCCTTCCCTTAGAACTGTGACTATACAATATGACAGCATTTCAATAGCCTTTCTTCTTCCCATGGTTTCTTTTTTCAAGATGTTAAAAAGGAAGAGACTATGCATCCTTGTATTACAGAAATAATAACATCTGCATCAGTGAAAATGTAATTTTACTAGCTCTGTGCTACTAGAATGTAGTGCTCTAAAAATGTACAGATATCTACATCCGTCTCTGAGTTTAACTGCTTGGAAAACTTTGGAATAAATATGAGGGTTATCCCACCCCTCCAATAGCATGATGTGAGAGCTGCCACAGTACTAGTTTTGTTTCAATACAAGACCTGCACTGTAAGCCTTTGGTGGCTGAAAGGTAAATTACATTCATGCAAAACAAAACTGATGAACTACTGAAAGCTGTAGCTGTTGAAATAAATTCCTGTGTGCTAAATTTATGGGAACTATGCAGTGTGTACACCACAGTACATTCACTTGCAGCTTCAACTTTCAAACGACTTTCATTACCACAATAAGCAGCAATATTGCAGAACAAGGTACACCAGTGATGAGTATAAAGCCATAATTTTGTTGTTGGAAATAGACTAATCTGCATATATTAAACCTTGTGTGGATCAAGGAGCATTGCTTCTATATTTATTTTCATTTACTATTCATTACTGACATAGAAGTAATAGCAAGGCCTGAAGGCTCAGTTTAAAAGGTACCTTACTGTATTTACACTGTTAACAGATTTCATCTTGCAGTTTAGGGTCTCCAGTGCCAAGATTTCCTCCAAGGTTTCCTAGAGTTTGTTTGTCCTTTACAAATGTACTTGTTTCCTCCACAGCAGCATCTCCTGTTTGTATTCTACACAATTCTGACTTATTACAGTGACCAGCTACTGAGGAAGACTGAAAAAAAGGAGACTGAAGAATGTGTAATGTCTGTCTTTCTCTGCTTTATAGGAAATTTGTGTTTGGATTGCAAACCAGGAAGATGGTTATTCTGTTTTCTGGAGGGTTTTGTTGAATTTTGGGTCACTGTCTCACATAAAATTTTTAAGTGTGATGCTAAAAGTGTTTCTTGTATTTCTAACATCAAATAATAGAAAAGACAGCAATTATTAATTAGATCACATCTATTTAATACAGTTTTCTCACATGGTATTTCTTATTTCATATTCTAGAATCAGTGAGTTCTTAAGAGCTTGCACACATGTTAATAGTTGAGATATAATTGTTAAAGTGCAGATACTTCAGACATGACATTCTGCAAACTTGATTGGAAAAATATAGATTGCTGAACAGACAAGACCAACTTAAATTTGAATCTAAGCCCTGTAACACAGAATAAAGTTCTCCTTACCAATGGACACCCATTAAATGAACACAATCATGCTTAGTAGCACTGTCAATGCACAAAAACAAAAAGGATTTTTATTTTGATTATATTTAAAGTTTAATGATAAATCCCTTCCCTTCTTCACATTAAAAAATAAAGGCTGTGCTGGAATCCCATTAAGGGACTGCTTTAGAGCCTGGTTCTCTGAGGCACTTACATTGTTTAAATTTTAATTTCTAGTCTGAAATTTTTATTTTAAACAGTGCTTACAAACAAAAAAAAAAGTTTTTCATAGTCTATGGCTCCTACTCTTGCAAAATCTTCTAAGCTTTTACCTGTCCCAGTGTATTCTTTGCCAGCTCCCAAAGGCATGTTTTCCCTTCCTCTGGCCTCCCCTAGTCAGTGCTGCAGTGCTGTGGGGAAGCACTCTGCTTAATGCCTTCCCATGATATTTTGACAAGGAATAGAATATATGAAAAGACAGAAGACTACATTCACCTTTGGTGTAATGACATGGAAGGCAATTCAAATGGCAGTCAATGAAGCAACAGCACAGATAAATTCATTTAATACAACATACTGGTTTAGGAAATTTCTGTCATGCTATAATGTTGAGAGAAGGGACTATAACCAGTACTTTATTCTGTGAGTCCCCACCTCTCTTGTGCTGTGAAGGATGATTTTCTTTTTAATTAGAAAATATTTGTAAATTCGTCTTCCGTTATTTATTCATTGCAATTTTCTGGCCTGTGCAAATCAATATTTAAGCTGTTTTGAGTAAAGAGATGGATCAGATGTTACAATTCTCTTTCCTAACCAGATGCAAAAAACCTCGGAATTAAGATGGGTTACATATGGACCACTGTCCAGAGGATCCTGTACTAGATTTCAGCATCTCGTGGTTACTGTCCTGTCTTTCATTTTGCAATAGAAACACTGTAAGCAGATGTCTGTAACCAGACATGTCCCTTGCTCTTTGCTTGCTCACTTCTTGCTTATTCCCAGTGCCCAGTGGGGTGCTGTTACTGAGAGAAATAGATCTAATAGTTTAAAAAGCTTCCAAATGAAACGTGAATTTATATTGTTTCCCTCTGATCTTACACAGGATATTCTCTAGGTTTAGGATTTTTAAGCTACCTTAATTAAGAAGTAATTTTTATGAAAGGTCTTGCTGATTCCTTTTGGGTTTTTTGGGGTTTTTTTTTTGTTTGTTGTGGGTTTTTTGATGTTGTTGTTTTGTGGGTTTTTTTTCTTTTTTGTTGGTTTTGTTTGTTTAGTTGGTTGGTTTTTTTTTTTTTTTTCAATGTCCATTGGAGTTTTGATAGATTTATGTGATTTTCTGTTCTTATATACAGAAGAAATTCTTTTCTCTGAGGGTGGTGAGATATTGGAACAAGTTTCCCAGGAAAGTTTTGGACACCCCATCCATTTGAGTAATGCTTAGGAAATAGATTATATTCCACAGGCACTGTTAAGGAATAAAACTGTAAGAAATACTGAAGAATACAGTTATATAAATGTCAACAAGAGGGAAAATTTCCAATTTAATACAGATATTCCCAGAGAAACCTGTTTGTCATTTCTCTTTTATATTTTGAGATCTGTTTGGTGGCTCAGCACAAAAAGGCTGCTGTCACTGAATACTCAGAGACTGTAATGCAGGGATATAATCTCTTGTATTTATTCAAAGATCCCTGGGTGGATCAACAACAGGTATGTCCTTGAGCTGGGCATCTGGAAGGTGATGGGATCAGTGGAATTGTCTGAGAATGGGTTGAGCATACAGGCAAGGTACTGCTTTCATCCTGTTCACTGAGGCGTTATGACAGCAAGTATCTATCCCTTGGTAATATTTCCATCCCCTCCTCTCTGTAATGAAATACTTCGGAATAACTGGAATTATCTTGAAAGTAGCCATGCATTGTTTGTGCTCTAAATCAAAATATGTCCAAACCCACAAAAGCTGTGGGAGAAACTGAAGATGCTCATAAAAAAATAGGATTGGCACAAAACTTTACTTAAGAAATTGCTTGGAAGTAATGGCGTGCCTTGCTACAATACTTCACACTCTTATCCTGTCCTGGTATAAATGACAGCATCATCAATAATTCCCTAATCACCTCAGTAGTTAGAATATCCCATCTGCCTCCTGCTGAAACAAGTGTGATGTTTGGGGTTTAAATGGAATGTGAAAGAAATTTGTCCTCTTACCTTCTCCTTTCTTAACTTTTAGAAAAAAGGGCCACCAGAGGAAGCTGTTGAGAGTTAAGGGCCTTGGCCTGCTCTGAACAATTCAAACAGCCTAGATTTCCCCAAAGACTTTCCCATATGGGATAATATTTTCCCTCTACCAGTATTTGTTCTTTCCAAGATGGGTGGATCATGAAAGTTGTATGGATTTTACTCTGTAATAAGTCTCTCAAAAATAATCATGATAGGTTTAGCTGCTTTTTAAAAAACAGTATGTTGGTCTAATGAGGCACAGTTCAACTATTTATGGATTTCTGGCAAGATATACCATGAGTTAATATGTCATCCATACTGAGATGAAACACATTGATAACTAAGAAATTGTGCTTATATACAGCCACTAATATAGAGTTTGAAATTAATAGAAATACAAACAGATATAATATTACATCCTGTTGATATCTCAGGACTACACTGTTCTATATATTCAGCACATAAATTTTCTGAAAAATATAATTTGTGGTACTCTGCTCTCCACTGACCTGTATCCTCTACTTCTGTTCACTCTAATTGGCACTTACAGGTCTGGGCCCTTAAAACTGGTACAAAAATGAATTAGTGTGATGTGTTTTAAGCTTCTGGTCTTATCATGGTTTAATTACAAGAATAAATTAATTTCGAATATTTTTATATACTTAAAAAACCCTCTTTAAGAACCAAAAAGGGGTGATCAATCCATTCTCATTACATCCCCAAAATTGCCATGAGAAATAAAATAATTAATATCTGTGCTTATTCTTTATCATTAGTCTTTGTCCTAAGAATGGATTAATGAGAATATTCAATGAGAGTCAGAACACCCTGGCATTCACTTCTGTGAAAACTCATCCTTGTGTCAAAGACTGTAATGAGGACTGAAAGAAGCATACAATTAATTCACAGCAACCTTGAGGTTGCAGTGAGAAAATAGTACATCATTCCAGACTGATGAGCAAGATCAGCATATGAGAAGATGAAGAATGAATATGAGAAGACCGAAGGAAGAGCATTTTAAGTCTGAATTATAAAGCCTTTGTTTGATGGTGTGTCATTTCAAAATCCACATTTGCTTTTATTGACTACAGTTTTCCCTCCATTCAGTTTATTTTCACCTCTCCTTCCCAGACATTCCTTCAGAACTAAGCAATTATCTAGCAAACTGATTTTCTTCACCTCTCCCACGTAAGAGGCTGTCAAAAAACAAAAGAAAATGAAACTTTTTGTATTCCACAAGAAAGGCTAAGAAATAAGAACACTATGAAGGCCTTTAGAGAAATTTCTTTGATACCTATGGTTTTGAAACAAACATAATCTACTTTTGGCCCTGTATGTGTATATATATATATATATATATATCTTTAGGTATTCTTTGCTGCAGTGATTAATTAAACCATGTGGTACTGTTAGTGCCATGGTGATGTTTGAGGTTGGACTCCATGACCTGGGAGGCCTTTTCCAACCTTAATGATTCTGGAATTCTGTTAGGGTTGCTCATTGTCTGAAGTGTTCACAGCCATGAGGAGGAAGAGACCCTGATTAGTTCAGTGGTTTCCTAAGGCCTTGTGTTGTGTGAGTTGTGGGTATAATTTCTGATCATTGTCCTCACAGTGGTGTGAGTGTTGCTGGCTTTGAATGACAGGTACTGATATAAAATAATATATAGTAGCAAGAAATTAAATGAGCACATCTCCTCGAAAAATGTTTAAAATGGGTGCTTTGCTTTTGATTAATAATTAACGTTGCTTAGTTTCTCTAGACCTGAAGGAATTATTACAGCAGCACACCTGTTCCATTATACTTCAGGTGGTACCAGGTTTTTCATTATTAAGCCCTGTATTTTTAGTTTGTTTGGTAATGTGGCTATAAACATTGATTCCAGCCGTGAACTTGCCAGGGAAAGATCTGAGCTTAGCAGAGACTTAAAAAAAATTATTTTAATTTTTAAATAGTTCAGCTACTTGATAGTTAGTAGAGGGAATGGAAGCCTGGGATAACTCTTCAGTGAGAGAGCCAGTGATCACTGCATGGCCTTCTCACTGAATATTATGCTTTATGTTTTTTACTTCCTGTCACAAAAAAGTGCTGCTGGAAGATAAGCAGAGAAAGGTGGGGTAAGGAATGTGACAAAGAAGAGACTTCATATCCTTAATATCTGGTTCAGTATTAGAATAATGCAATTCTTACTGCAGTTCTTTGTGGCTCCTGATATGGAGGTCAGAGCTCAATTTAAATTGAGAGAGGAAAGAAATACTGGCCAGGGTTGGGGAGAAGAATCTTTACTTATGGACCATCACTAATAAATGTAGCATCCAGTGAGAAGATAAGAGGCAGTGAGCACAAACTGAAATACAAAAAATTCTAATTAAATATAAGAAAAAATACTCTGACTGCAAGTGGTCAGACATTGACACAGGTAGTCTAAAGAGGTTGTGGAGTCTCTACCCTTGGAGCAATTTAAAGCCTGACTGGGCATGGTCCTGATCAACCTGCTGTAGCAGACCCTTCTTTGGGCAGGGGAGTTGGGTTAAAGAATCTGCTGAGGTGCTTTTCAACCTCAGCTGTTCTATACTTTGAATAATAATACTACTATTAATGAATGGATCTGGAACAAGATTAAGACTTTTGTGCTTTCTCAACTTGGCATTGCCTTCTGCCTGGTGGAACAGCCTGAGTGAGGATAGAGGTTGACAAACATCTCCCTGGATGGTTATGCCTCTCAAACTCATGGTGAGTTTTAATCTTCCTGTTATCTGTGTGAACTACTCAAGTAATACAGAGTCACTTTTTAGTTACCTATGGCAAACTGTCTGAAAATCCTTTGTAGGCCTTAACCAGGCTGCTTTTTTTTTTTTTTTTTTTGCCTTTTTGATTTTTCTTTCTCAGTGATTTCTAGCAGGACCTATCCTTGAAGTGAGAAGAAGGGTACAAGAGGAGGCAAGCATTTCACAAAGATATTGGCAAGATAGTTGGGAGATTTTCTGAACTTTTCTTCCTGTAACAAACCCCAAAGGGCTACAGAGTACCAGAGGTGTAACAAACAAGTGAGACAGGACTGAGATTTTGAGTCCTACTGCTAGAATTGTTCATGTATTGAACATTGCCCTGTCAATGGCTCAAATGCAGAAATAACCCTAAGAACAGAGGCTAGGTGTGAGATTCCAGAGGGTTTAATGCAACTTTTGCTGAAGTAGTGTTCTTCATACTACTAACTACAGAAGCTCATGTTCTTTCATATCCTTCCAGGAACAAAGCATCTGGCATCACACAGAGCCACCACTGGATGTGAACCACAGCTGCTGAAGAGCATTTTCTTTTTCCAGCATTAGAGACCTCCAGAAGGACTTAGCCAGTGATGTTAGAAGGGCTTACATCTTCCCATTTGACCAGCAGCTTCATGTTCTGACCCAGAAACTTGACAAAAATCTCTACCTTGACAGAAGCCCAGCATGGGAACCTGGAGAAGAACCCAATTTGACATAAACAAACAAAAATGCTACTATGCTAGGCAAAATTAGGGAACCAAACTCTTCACTTAGGATATCATCAAGGAAAATGTGTAGTGATGAATTAGTTACGTCATATAGGTTTATTCTTTGACAACAGTTCCCTCTTTTTCTTCCCCTCTGAGCCTCTCTCTGGTGCAAAACCATGAGACTTTGAAAGCTGCACCCCCGTCCTTGCAGGAATTAGCCAAAACCACAGCCCAAGGTGACCTTTGAAAACTGAAATTTCCTTAGACCACAATAGAACTGGTGAGTACATTTTGACACAACCTCTCTTTGATTTCTTCATTTACATTTTAAAAATAAGACTGCTGTAAAACCTAACTTCTTTTCCTCCCACTTTCACCTTTTTCAATTCTGGAGCAACAAACACAGAGACAGCAGTGTTCCAAGTAAGGGTTTTGTTGTTTTGGTTTTTTGGTGTTTATTTTTTTTTTTTTGTTTTGTTTTGGTTTTTTTTTGGTTTTTTTTGTTTTTTTTTTTTTTTGTGTGTGTGTGTGTGTGTGCGTGCCTACATTAAAATGATACATTTATTTAATGAAGACACCTTGGGGCTCAAACCTCATCTTGAAATCACAGTATAAAAAAACTGAATACATGTATAGTGTGTGTGAATGGTTGCCACTGAAATCTGTGAAAGGAAACCGAGAAAATATCAGCTGCACACCTACCTAAGAAATAATTTTGTAAATTTCTGTGATCATTCAGTTCTTAGCACTATGACTCTGGTAAAAAAAATAGTGTGCTTTGTAAGGGGTTTTAACAGTGAAATATTCAGTACAAGCTTCTCTTCATGGTTTTCCTTGCATGCATACATGGTTTGTTAAAGGGAGAATTGCTTCCTTGTGTGATTCTGCAGTGTTTAGCACAAAAAAAAACCACACACAAAATATTTGGGGGATCTTTGCTCTACTTTGGAGCATGCAAAATTGTAAATAGTAATTGACAAACGTTAAAGCAAGTTACATTTAGTAAGGTAATCACAGAGAAAATCACAAATTTAACTAAGGATTGTAACAACTCATTGTATGCTAATCCAGTTCTTGCAGGTACTTTGCCAACTTGGAGAATTCAGATCACATTGAGGATCTAAGTTCTCTATGCAGTGCAAAGGCTGAGTTAAGTACCGAAGAGAAAAATTCATAAAGAATGTAATTCACTTGTGGGAATAAAGAGAGGAAGGTGGACCAAATTGACCAGAGCAGTTAATATAAAACAGCAAGGAAGGATCATGGCTTTGGTTCTGCCCCTTGAACAGAAGTTCCTAACTATGGTTAGGTGCTTTGCCTGAAATAGAATTTTCTCAGAAAAGCAAGGGAATAGGGTTTACTCACATGCCTATTCAATTCTGCAGAAGTAATTACTTATTAAAGTGAAGAGGAGCCTGATTATATTTTTCTACACCCTTGACTAAACACCCTAAAGCAATGGGCAACAGATTTGATATTTTCTTTGGCTCTTTTGTTGTATAGTACATAGTAAAAACCACGTTTTCTTTGAGCTTGTTCTATGGAGAGCAAAACCTGGATGGCAAAATATGCAATCTCACCTACACTGAGTAGGTTGATGATAAAACACCTTTCAGCTACCATGCTACTTTCTGGGAGGGAAAACCAAGCCCACCTGAGTGTAATTTTGGAGTGCTGATACTGTGCATTTGTCAAGGTAAAGACCTTTAGAGTAGGTTCCTTCCTCCACAGTATTATAGCAGATTCTTCTGTTGTATGTATATGGTTGCTCTTCAAATGGAATGAAGAAGTTACTCATCCTACCAGAAATTATTTTTCAACTTTACTGGCATTGAAATCTAACCTTTGTGTGGAAGCAAACCTTTATTGAGCAGTACCTTACAGCTAAGGAGCAGAAATCAACCTCTGTGGCTTTCAGTAAGCTAGAACACATTTAACTGTGTGCACTAAGAGAGACTCTCATCCTAAAGTCTGGCTCCAAGGAAGGAAATATACCTTTTGTGCAATATGCTGAAGCCAAAGAATTGATCTTAGGACTGAGTTACCCATATGGATGCTATTCAACACTGTTCTAGTGCTACCATAGAAGTGAACACAGAGATGTACTCTGCTTAAAAAACAGAAAAAAAAAAAAAATCTTGTGCATCCCTGCTCTTTAAAGTGTCTTTGTGAGAGTGATGTAACAATAAATTCTATGAATGGGAGCTGTGAGTTTGCATGCATATGTTAGTTTCACATAGTACTGAACACAAATATCTGTTCCAGAGCCCTTCTGGGAACAGATTTATTAAACAAAAAGAATAACTCCTTTTGTGGAAGGAAAAACATTGTCTACTGTCAATGTTATTACAAATAAAGTTTGAATTGTTTCTTTTCAGTTTTTATTTCAGTTTGTTGCATTTCCTTCAGTTAGTGGCATTCTGGTGAACGTGATGAAAATCTTGCCTCCTGCAAGAGTACGTGTGTGAACCATAACCGAAATCCAGTTTTGTCAAAGTTTTTCGAAGTGTGAATGTTCATAGAACATTCAGAATAGTTTGGCACAATCTCCAGTGTGAACACACATGAAAATACTAGTTAATACTATCAAAATGTGACATTTTGTTGTTTCTGTTTTCATTTATAGATCCTGCCTGTTCTGCAGCTGTTCCTTGTTATATAAGCTGCCTAGAAACTGAAGAATAAACATGAGGAAGAAAAGAATAATAGTACTATCTTAATTTGCTCTTTTGATTTTCCAAGTTCATATATCAGCCCTTTGCAGTAAATGTATGTCTGTCTAGTACAAATCCCATCCAAGAGCACTTCCAGGTAACATTATTCTAATCAAGACCCAGCAGACTGATGTTCCCCATGAAGTAAAAAATCACCAAGTCTCTGTTATTCCTGACTGGTGTTTTTTGTTTGTTTGTTTGTTTGTTTGTTTGTTTTGTTAAAACCCACACAAATACTTACATCTGAATATTTACTTACATCTGAATATTGCATTCAAATGCAATGTTGCTGGAAGTAGGGAAAGGGGAAAAGAGGTGATTGGTTTGGACCAAAGGTGCTTAGTGGATAAAAAGTTTCTAATGAGAAGTTATTACATGCCAACTTCTCTTGTTAAGTTTTTTGCACCAGATTTTTAAAGGGCAGAACTTCCCACCTGTCTTGTGTTGTGCTATAAAACACCATAACTCTAGATAGGGGATAGGTAGCATTGTCCACAATGCTGTTAGATGAGCTGTACAAGTGTTGATCCTTATTAGATTAAAAAAATATGAGAAATGTTACCCATAAACTGTCAGTGTTCCTTATGAACACTGTGTGTTCCTTTCCTCAATAGTGCATTGCCACCAATTCCTCAGCTAATGCCTCCATACCACCTGGGTGGGAACCACCCTGTTCCTCACATCCACCTGCTCAACACCCACACTACACAGAGAAATTATTGAATCCTTTCAAGCAAACCAATAGAAAATTTTGCATGGGAGCAGTGGTGGGAGGGATGAGATTGAAGAGGCTTCTTGAATTGCTCAGCACAATCTGAAATGTGCAAGTCTGTGGTCTTCAGGACAATACCTGCTTCAGTTTTCTAAATGGCTAGATGGGGTATGATTTCTTTTTCCTTCATTAAATTTGGACTCATGGCTTATGAAATATTGAGCAAAATGGCTGTACCTTCACAGCTACCACATGAACTTGGAGCGAGGTTCTCCAAGTGAACTGTTTCTGAAACAACAGAATTTTGGTTCTTAGTAAATCCGCTTCAAAACCACTCTCAATGACAACCAAAGAGCACTCAAATCAAGCTGAAACTGATCGTAGCTTGTGGTTCCGAGATGTCCATTGCAATTCCAAGTACTGAGTTGTTTGGTGGGTTTTTTTCAGGCAGGGAGTGCCATGGTGAGTGGTGTTTGAAAAGGCAGTCTAGGGAGTGTTTCACTGTGCTGTCTGTCTCAGTCTGTATGAGGCAGAATTGATTTCTTACATTGGACAAAATGTCTTGTTAAGGAGAGAGATACTGAAACTTTAGAATTCCTTTTTCTCCTGTTTTGGAAATATAACATCAAGCTGTGGACTCCAAAACTGTTGGATTGGTGGGGTGTGAAATCTTTTCATTCTGGGAAAAACATAGGCATGGCTAATAACACTTGCTAATGGCTAATAGTAAAAAAAATAAGCATGGCTAATAAATGGGAGAGAGGGACCTTAATTTTATACAGTGTACTTACAATAAGAGACTGTTCCTGCTCAGATGCAGTAGAACAAGTAGAGAGTAATACAAAGTAGGATAATTTTGAGTTATTAGTCCAAATTTTAGGACAAGAAATCTCTCAACAGATGACATGTGTGTCAGAGCTGGGAATCAGAACCAACAGACTGCATCAATCACAGGGTCAATTGTTCTGATTTTAAGAGAAGGAATTGTACGGGTAGCCTTCTAGAGCTTCACATAAGTATCAGATTGTAATTCCAGCTTTAAAATTCTTACTTAAACCAAACCCCAGATCCAACCCCCTTGAGGGTCTCTCAGCAGTGCTAATGCACCCGTCAGTGCACATTCCAAGCAGCGTGTGTATTCAGCAGACAATAGGGATTGTTGTGGTGGCTGGCAAAGTATGCAGTGGGTTGCAGTAGCAGGGATCATATCCTATATATTTTTTAATATGATGCATGGCTCATGTTTCAAAAACTGATTATAACTAAAATTAGGGTATAAAATATGACTTTGATTAATATTTGCATCGAATCTAATGCTTTCATTTGTTCTGTAGTTTCATTTGAAACAATCCTATGTACAAAGTGTTATGTCAGCTGAAGCTCAGCAACTGTTATTTATCTCTGGAAACTTCTCAGCAGTTTACAATATTTAGTTAGGATATTTGAAGAGACCTAAAGGATTATTATAAAGAAGCAAAGCTAGGTTTGGCAAGGAGCCTTTCTTTTGTCTCTGAAACCTTCTGCAGTAAATTTAGAACAGAAGAGCAGTTCTCTGGAGTAAAAATATATGTATTGCTGGCTACAAGTGTATGTTTGCTGCTTCACAATTTTAGAATTAGATGATGGACTTATTTAGTAGACATTGGAGAGTAAAAAGTAAAACCTCTAATTTAAAACATTCCACATTACCACATTCCAAGAAAAGCATGGACCGGTGAACAAAACCAGCAGTATTGTAATAAGAAAACAACTAGGTGCATTTTTTCCAAAACCTAAACCCAGAAATCTAAATGTATGAGTTACTGGCTAAAAAATCCCATTTTCATGTCTCAGTTTCTTCATGAACTGAAAAAAACCCAACCCAGGCTTCAGAAAATTAAAAAATAAGATCTAAGACTCCAGGTCAAGGTTTAGAGCACAGTTCTGATATTATAAAAATATGTTTTGAACCTAAATGTTGATTAAAAAAAAAAAAAGTGTGGTTTCTTTCTTTATAAGTGATTTAACATTACAGCATTTTTTTAATGTAAAAGTAAGATACTTTTGGTTATTTTAAAAAAGAATTTTAATCCATGACTGCTCATTTAGATGCTTTCCAGCCCAGCTTGCTACAGCATCAGCTTAATTTGAGTTTTACTGAATCATAACTGCAATAATACATGGAAGTGAGACTGGAAGATTGTGGGAAGATCAAAGAGAGAGAAAACTTGATTCTTGAATCCCTGTTCTTATGAAGAGTGCTAAAGCTGCTTTGCTTTGACTTTCTTAAGGGATTTGCAGAACAAGAGGATTTGTACCTGTGCAAGAAGGCACAGATGAGAGGAAGACAGGTACAGATCCTGATACACAACTGCAGAGATACTTGTTTTTACTAAAGGAAGGCCTTGAATACGGATAAAAGCCATAGTGAGGAAGGCAGGGCATGTAGATACAAGACATTAGAAATCTGAGGTACGATCTCCTCCTCCTGGACATCGATGTGCTGCTTGCTGTAGCTCACCCTCTCTTGAATATTTAAGAAAATACTTGTGATCAGAGAGAAGATGGATCAAAGCATCAATAGCTGAGCAAATGACACAGATAGAAGAAAGGATGTAGCACCAAGAGATGCTTTTGAATCAACAAGGCTCTACACTACTGCTGTGACTGTGGCAGGATATTCCTTTCTAAACTCATAACGACTTTTCTCCTGTAGTAGTCCATGTCTCTAGATAAGCATCAGCTGCTTTCTATCAGGCAATTCTCTTATGCCTAATCCTTCTTGCTTTATCCGCATGGAAGGAACAGAAGAAGATTGGACTACTACCCACTGGTTGGTACATCTGTATGATTCTACTGGTATGTGCTGATCCCTAACATATTACAGTCAGTCACTTCCCTGTGGCAGCTTTCATAGATCCCTGTTCCAGATTTCACATTTAGTTATCTCCCTATGGCCCAGAATATCTCATGAGGGCAAAATATTATTTTTAAATTATATTTTACCTTTGAAAGTGTGATGGGGCAAAGGGTCCTGGATCCAGGCTTGCTCAACTGTTTGAGCTCTTGCCTTTTATGGATAGATCAATATTAATCAGAAGGACACTGCATATAAAATATAATCATCTTTGTGATTACATCTTTTATCTCCCTCTTGAAAATCTAGGCAAAAGGCAGCCTTTTAACTATGCTCAGTGCTTTGTACAACTCCATGATGGACCAGAAAAAAACACCAAAATGTGGTGTGTCAAATGCAGCTCCCTTGGGAGGATCAGTGTGACTGCTCCATTATGTGCCCTGACCTTCCTCGCCTGAAGGACGAGGAGTTTTGCTCTTGGATCTGTTCCTTCCAACCTCTGCCTTCCCATTTTGACATGTGTTATAAATACGAGAGCCATAAATAGCTGTTTAAATAACCAGCATGTATTGTTTTATTGCACTTGCTGTGATGTGCAGGGAAAAGATAGATCTTTATTACATGATTAGAAGTACATGAATTAAACTGTAGCCTTTCAAGGTAAGAAATATGGTTTGATGAATAATATTTTCATATTTAGAAAAAATGGAATTCTATTCCAATTTAGCCATAGATTTTTTTTAATGCAATAATAGGATGAATCACTTAACAGTTATAAGTTCACCTGATAAAATAGTGGTATGAGGTTAAGCTGATGCTCCTAAACTGCTTGGGAATGCACACAGCAGGTTGCCTCTATTCAAAGTAGTCCTAACTGAAAACCCCAACATCTACAGGGGCACATTGCTTACTGTGCCATAGTGCCAGTACTGTGAGCTCTTCCATGTTGGAGCTTACTTTTGGGAATATGTAGTATTAGTTCAGCAAGGCAGTAGACCATAAGAAAGGTAGGTCACAGCTACTGGGATGGATAAGAGGGATACTGGGAGCTGGGTGTCTAAAGTCTTGAGTGTTTTAAACAAGTTTGTATCCAAAGAAATTCCATATATGCACTGGGTTAT
The DNA here is from genome assembly GCF_024509145.1 of Vidua macroura. NCBI lineage: Eukaryota > Metazoa > Chordata > Aves > Passeriformes > Viduidae > Vidua > Vidua macroura. The sequence goes on from NC_071576.1 coordinate 50,851,316, forward strand.
TACCACTGCAGAACACCAGACTGGCAAGCAAAACCAGTGTCAATTCATGCTTACGGGTTTACTGAATTACTGTCTGCATTCAAAGTTTCCTCTTCTAGCCTGTGGCCTCCTCATTTTTTTTCCTCTTGTTTTCATCAGGATTTATAAGTGCTGCATTTTCCTTCCCTTACTCCTCTTCCTTTCACTCATCTCTAAGTAGGAGATGGAACAGGTTATGTTGTTTGGGTTTGGACCAATATTTTTAATATCTGATGTTCAGTTCTTTTACATTAGGCAAAACTTATTGCAACCAAGAAGTGGAAGCATCTTTAATTCACCTGACACACAGGTTATTGTTATAAGGACTGCATCTGTGGTTGATATCCTGCTAAGTGATGCAATTACTCCACATTGCTAGGAAAATTGGAGTGCAAAGCACACCCACCATAAGTCTTAAGACACTGTGCAGTATGAAAACATTTTGAAATATCTACCACAGTAAAAGTCTAACATCTAAAGAGAAAAAGAAATTAAATCCATGGAGTCCAAATGAGATGAAAAGCTACCTAAGAAAATTGTAAAAAAATTTAGTAAGTCTGAAACCAATAAAATATATTTTTGGTTGTGACCTAAGAAACTATCATGCTTACTGCATTACAATTGAATAAAATAGGAAGCTGGGTATTGTCTGAATGATAAACCCTTTGCGAGACATTGAAGTTCACTGCAGATTATTCCTGTGTTTTCTCTCACATAACTGTACTATAATTTTATGAGTTGCAAGCCAAATGTGCACCTCAAGTCATGCACTCTTAAAAAAAACAGCAAAATAATCTATTTAGAGAAGGCCTGAAGCATTTTCAGAACAAGTACATAATTTTTAAAGTTTTTCCACGGGGAATTACTTATAAAAATATGTATCTTTTGGGATTTGTACCAGGATATTTCTTAATTATTGCTGACATGCCCCCCATAACACCATAAGCTCCCTCAAAGGGCAGGAAAAGAGAATTGGTCTCCCTTAATCACCAAGTATAAACCAAATAAATTTAGCAGCTACCTCATGCTATTGAGGCAACAAATTGATACATTCAGAGTTTTCTAATGACTTAAATGTATAAAAACTAACAGGAAAAAATAGTGCTGTGTGTTGTCAGGTTGAAACCTCAACATTTTTTTAAGGGCACTTTCCAGATCTACCCACTGGCTCAGAAAGCTGCACAAGTGGGGTGTAACCAAAAGTTTTCTAATCAGTCAGAGGGATCACCTGTGTCACAAAGGTAACTAAATTGACCTGCTGGTGTAGTGACTGAGGCCTTCAAGGAATCCGGAGAGGGGGCAAGTCCTGAATGTGTTTAATATCTAGAATAGCATTTTGAAAACATGAGTTTTCTTGCTATTTTGAGAATTTTAAAAATAAAGACTAAAACCCAAGAATTTCCACAAAGAATTGCTGTAGAGTATCCATCAACGGTGCTATATGTCATCTTCAACTTTGTACAACTCCCTTGAACATCCAACTTCTGTTACATCAAGTATAACATGCAATTTTGGTCTATATGACTATTTTCCTTCTGTTTATCCTCATCCATTGATTTGTGTGGAGCTCTTCAGGTTGGAATAAACTCAATACTTAAGTTTTCTAGCATGGTTCCATATTTTTATACACTGATAGTATGGCAGCTTTGTCCCAGGGGGCACTGAGGTTACATTGCACTATTTGCTTTATACATTTTTAAAAGAGACAAAGCCACTGCAGGTTGTCCCTTGCTATTAAAACTGTATTTGGCTATGAGAGGGAAGAAATATAACCATGTGCTTTACATGTAATATATCAAAGCCATTCATCAACACTCGTTCACTTGAATCTTGTTTGAGTTTAGAATCCTGTGTTTTGCAGAAAAGGGCTTGAAACCAGATGAGTTTTATGACAAATGTTTCTCACAATGTTAGATGCAATCTCTGTGGATTTATTTATATTTTTATCCTGAAGAATGTTTAGATTCTTATGGGCATGGGAACTAATTTCCAACTGACTTTAAGTTATGAGCCCTGAATCTGCGTAGGGTTCAATGACCCTTGCACACAGGGTTTTAGTACAGAAGGAGACACTTAAAATCACTGTCAAATTACACACAGGCCTTCACACTTGCACATACTAGAAAAAATTTGTTTTGTCCTTTTAATTTTCTGTTTATTGTTATTTTTTCTGATAATTTAAAGTAATAAAAGACTGATGTCCTTTATCTATACAGAAACGTGTAAAAGAATTACAATCACTGTGGTGATATTCATCCAAGATTATTTAATCCAGTGATTTGCTTTAAAGAATGTACTTTTAAATTTTAATTTTCCAATGCTTCAGCTAAAGATGAAGGAGGCTGAATGAGAGCCTTGTACTGCTGCAATCTCTAACGTTTGCAGTTCAAATTTATCAATCTGTTATATTGTTATAAGTATAGACTCAGACACCATACCCTTCCTCTGTATGCATCTGATTCTTCTTCTTTTGCCTTACCAGTCTTTAGGAGTTGTCTAAATAGTAGACTTTTGTTCAGGTAGATTTTAATGTGCTTTGGAACAGACTTGAAAGACATTTAATGCTTTATCCAGAGGAAAAATTATATTTAATTTATTGTTTCCACTTCAAAATTCCTCTAAATCCCTGTTCAGTCATCTGCTCACCTTGGAGCCAACTAAGGTTCACAGCTGCTAGATTGTTGCCCCATAAACTTCCTAAACATGTATTGTTTAAAATTTGTTAAGATTGAAGATTTGTTAAGTAAGGTTGATTCCATGTCTGGGGCTTGAATTTTGGAAATTTGACTTCTAGGTTTCTAATTCAATCAGTGTGTCTATTGTTTCATATATTAATATATTATATATATGAGGGAACAATAAAGGCAAACCAAAAGAGTATTTTAAAGTTCTTTTCTAAAACAAGAGAACCCTTCTCAACACTGAAAAGCATGACCTTTCATTCCTTTCTTGGTCTGAATTAAAGAAACAACTTGCAGCTGCAAAAAAATGCCAAGATTTTTGTACCTTATAAAAAGATAACATAGAACTATTTTTACTCAAGATTTTTAAGAACTTTTAAAACTTTCCCAAAATATTATCATCACAAATATCTCTGATGTCAAAAGCCTGCACTGTCACCAGAATAATTTGAGTCATCATCCACAAAAACAGTGCAGCAAGAGAAAAGAACCATTCTTGCAAAGAATACATGTCTAATATGACACTTAAAAATCCTTGAAGCAAGAAAAAAAACTTTACTATTTAAGATCTTATTTGCAAGTTAAGTCATAAAGTTTAACAAACTCAAATGCTTATTTTTCTGGAGTCTCCCTGCAGGATCTACAGAGCGAACTATGTTTATCTAATAATTTTGTATATTCACTTTTCTAAAAATTTATTTTCATACTTGATACTTTTATTTTATAAACTCTTTGTTCACTCAAGTTATATCTCACTTTTCATTTGAGTACATATATTTTTTGACTGAACAACCCTGTTACCTGATGTCACCAAACAGACCAAGCTCTCTCAAAGGGGGAAGGCTGTCTCCATTCTGAGAATTGAAGGCAGCAGTCTTAGTCAGGAATTCCCATTTCTTTTAAGGGTTTTTTTATACTTTTTGATTTTTCCTTTTTTTTTTTTTTTTTAAGAAAACCCTATGTAAATGCACTTCAGTAAACAAATAATCTTACAATCCCCCAAAAATCCCAGGGTTTATGCTACTGTTTCATATCACACGAGGTTGTTAGGCCCACTGCCAATGTTAACCCATTCCATAGGAGAAACCTAAAACCTCTCAGATGCATTAGGCAGCCTACCAACACAGCCATTCTGTGCTGGAATTTGGCTTAATTCCTGATAGTCATCCCTTTGCACTTCTTCAGCAAGGAGAAGGCTGGGGCTCCTAAGAACTTGTCATTGGTGGCTGCTTAGATTTTTCATTGCAGTGGAGTTTCACTAAAGCTGTTGCTGGAGCCATAGGCTTTGCCATCCAAACTGCAGTGGTCACTACTGAAAAACTGCAGGTTTCATGCCACAGAGTCAGAACATGCTATATTTGCCAGGGTATACCACAGTTATTTCCTTTCCTAAGCCTGTGGAAATAGACACAAATGATAATTGTTAGCAAATGTCGTGTGCTGTACTGTTTGCAAAGAGGCTTGTATTAAATTATAAGTCCTCCGGGCTTCACCCGGGTGCCCAGCCAGTCCGGGGGAAAACCCTCGGCTGACCGGTCTGCGGGGAGGAGGTGGTGGGACCTGGATAGCTCCACGGTACGGACGAGAGGACTCCGGAGTAGCTGTATTCCTAGAGGCTTTATTGTAGGAGAGGTGCAGGAACAGGAGGAGGAGACGAGGGACACAAGTGCTCTAGGAGGGAGCAAGGTCCCGGAGCCCCGAGGGAAGGCGGGGCTGGGTATTAAGGGCAAAGGAGTAGGAGTGGTTAGGGTACAAAACAACCAATGGGCAATGGGTAAAGGGGAGGAGACAGAGTGGGGTGACATACAGAGAACTAATCGGGGTACAGAGGAGGAGTGGTATTCTAACAGGGGCCAATGGGGATAACAGAATAACTGAACTTTCTGGAACTGGGGAGAGTACCAAGCATCAATGGACAGGTCAGCTGGGGTGGAGGGCAGCAGTTGATTGGCAACCTTTTCTAAACTGTTGCTGCCTCCCAAGGGAGAGCAGGAACCCCTCCCACAGAGGCTTACATAATTAATGAGCAGCCCAGAGATACTGGTGTTCCCTGAATTATTGTTAGTTTGAAACACCTCAGCACCTGTTTGCTTTTTTTATCAATCTATCTTTATGAAGCTTTGAAAATGATACAATGCCACCAACATACAAAGAAAACAGTGATTTTTGTTTTCTGGATTTCATAGACTCCAAGGGAAAAGTAGTGTCTACTGATTTATTCAGATGAAGCAAACATTCCATTTTAAAATATAAATGGGTGGTAACAAATCTTAGCCAGCCTCTAGCCTGACATTCCTGTTTAACATAGTCCTGCTTTAAATTGTATCATGATATCATGGTCCTAAATTGTGAGGACACTAAAAGAATCCATTCCAAGGCCTAGATGCAATTTCAAGGCTTTTTTTCCCTTAAATTATCTTCATGCCAGAGGTGAATATAAGCTAACTGAATTATTTCACCCTCTACATCATCAGCCAAACAACTTGAAGAGCAGTTGCCATTTTTAGATAATTAATACTCTAAATCAATTCATGTTTATCTGGGTGTCCCTTACGCAATCTGTTTCTGTTATCCAACACAACAGCTGGGTATAATTTATTTCTGGCTTATCTGGCAGCTTACAGGCATAGAATTCAAACATACATATTCTTCAAAAGTGTTGGAAGAGAGTTACCAGGAAAGTATCCCATTTCAGCAGAGAGTTCTGTTTTGTCTGAGTTGTGTTGGATATTTTGCAGCTTTTTTTACCCAATCTAGGAGCCTCTAAACACCTATATATTTTATAGGACAGGAAAATGCCATCAGATGATATTCCCACTATTTACTCAGCTAACAGCTTCAAAGGCTAGAGCTGAGATTTTGGGAACATGCATAAGTATACTTAAGAAAGGGATTTAACTGACAGAGCTGTAGACCTGTAGACCACAGTCACAAGTGTGACTTCAGTTAGGTCAAAATAAGGAAACACTGTCAAGTGCTGCTCTGCTTAAAGGAATTTAAGATTGGGCTGAGGAGCGGAAAATAGGGACCTGATTGGGCAATGGGTGTCAGAGTCTGCCTAAGATCTTCTGCAAATCTGGTCTGAAGATGTTGTGCTATGAGTGGAAGGCACAGCAAAGCTCTTTGACAGCCTTGACAGAGCCACTTGAGGAGGAGTGTGACAGGAGTGGTGACAAGGAGTGCTTCACGTTTTGGTCACACACCTTATCCCATGTGAGTGTGCTCCAAGTTTCTGTACATCCTTCCAGTGACCAATGGCATGGATCCATCTGCATGATGCTTTTAACAGCTTTAAAACACAAGGAATCCAATATCTTCTGGCTGGCCTGTCCATGTCGGACAGGATGTGTAGCACTGCTGGCCAGAAAGCCTGATTGACTTTTGGTGTCTTGGGGGCCAAGGCTCAAAAGGCAAAGAGGAAGACTGGACCAAAATTTCTAATCCGCAATGAAAAAAATAAATCTCATTCAACTGAAAAGTTAATTTGAAATACTATGTATTTATGAATATTATTAAACAAATATACCAAAGTATTAGTAAAGCTCATTTTTCAAAAGAAACTTACATGCATGGAGTGAAAAATGTTTGTGTTTAAAAGTTTCTGTAGTAGATTTTTGTTTTGTAAAACACATTTCTTAAAAAAAAGAACATGCCACATAAACACAAGCATACACACACACACATCTGCACACACATACTTCACAAACCCATGAGATGTCTGTTTGAAAGATGTCAGTTCTTTCAGTGACTTAAAGTTTCTTCAAGGCAGAAAACTATGGAAGATACAGTATAGCTGAACATCTGTCTTGTCATGTACGCAGATATTAGGATTAAATTAACTAGAAATGAATAGAATGATATATGACAGGGTGCAGATGTCCCAGCCACAGTGTGATAATTTCATTGCAAAACTATGTAATGAATTCCATACATTACAGAAACAGAAATATACCACTTTAGGTAATTGTGATGAAAAGGTATAATATGGAATGGATAAACAGATGGTGTACCCAAAGGCATTTTTCGTTTACTGTTGCTCTTTAGTCATTTTGAAATTACTTTATTTGGTTTACTGTACATCTATTATTACATCCTTTTTCTTCATTTTAATTTTTTTTTCCTTCTTAGGTCTCCTGAATCTGGCTTCCATGAGGATCTTTAAGCACCATTTTGCATGTCTACTTCTGATAGATTGATTAGCTCCTATTTTCTTTTGTAAAACTGTACATAACTGGGCTACATCTGAAGCCAACATTTCCATGACTTCAGCACAAATTGGATTGATTCTGGTAGCCTTTTGCCTTTACATATTTTCTAAATTGGCACATGCTGCATCTGAACTACTTGAATTAGCAGTACCATTCATATTTTATTACAGATTATTGGCAAATTTTCCTTTATTACCTGCAAATGGGTACTTTGGATAGTATGAAAGATTCAGGTGAGGCCTAACTATTTCCAACTGGTATATTGAAATGTGATTACATACTTTATGATATGATTATTTGCCCATCCCAAAAAATAAAACCCCTTTTTACATCTGTCAACAGGTGGTATTAAGTGCTACAAATAGTTAAATCTGCAACATGGCTTTCAATCGCTGGCCTCTTTTGGAGAATATATCCAGCTCTTGAGTTTTTTAATGTTCAAAGATGAACTTTAGGGAGATCAGTAACTGAGGTGCTCCATGTAGAAACTTAAGATCTATTCACTGCATCCATATTTGCCTGTGCTTGGAGGCTGGACTGAGGCCCATTTGAAAATACAAAATTTTAGTTCTGCTGTTAACTACAGATTAATTAGCTAATGGCTCATCAACACAAAAAGTAATATAAAAATATTTTCTAATGCAGTAGAGATTAAGGAAAAACCCATCTGCAATAAATTATTATTTCTTTTTTGCTGTTATCATCCTGATTCATATTCCAGTATCACAGCAATAGTATCTGAAGCATTGGTGTTCACTTGCAATAAAGAGATTATGAGGTTATCAAGAGCTTCAGTTCCAATTCAGTATTTAATCACCTGCCAAAGATATTTATTGCTGTGTGTTCTCCAACTCCATGGATGTTCCCTCTTAATTATTAACCATGTCTCTAATTTTAGATCTATTTTTTTAAGAGAAAAATCTTTAGTAATTGAAACAAAACAGGCGAATGTTGTCAGCTGATTTTATTTCTATCCTACAGAAAATCAGTGACTAAATATGGCAGCATTTTTATTGCCATCAGTACAAACACATGCAAGCACCCTACATATTTCAATCATTTCTGCAGTTGTTGGTTTTATTGCTGGGTTTAATCGCTTTAATTCAATGCAGTTTATATAGTGGTTTGATGTAGGTCCAGTTCTAGTACATTAAAATGTTAACACACTGGTTACTAGAGTTTTACTTCCTACCTGCTTGTTTTATTTTCAGGTTCAATGTTACTTTTTTTCTGTTTCTTAAGCTTTCAAAGGAAGGGAATCTATTTAGAAGCATATGTTTTTAAATATGGAGATAGCACAGTTCATTTTCTCACAATGAAAACATATTTTGGATAATCATTTTTTCCAAACAGATGCCCAGTTTATCTCACTTAAATCAACTGATTCTGACTGGACCAATTTCTGGATGAGTTAATTGAGCATGGCTAAACCCAAAATGCTGGACTAATTCAAGGAAATAGGAAGAGGTGATGACTGTGAAGATTCTCAGCTTTCAGTAAAGGTGTTTAGTTGTTTACTTATATTCTCACAACAGAAGGAATGTAACAAACTCAGCCCACTGGAAATAATTCTGGATAATCTCACTCCATTACTTTCAGTGAAATTGAGTCTGCTCACTCTACCCATGTGAACCAACATCTCAGGGAAACAAGAAGGTAATAGCTCATTCAGGCAGTACAAAATAAGTGACAGAAGGAAAGGCAGACTGAAAGCTGTGTGTCTTTAGTTTTTAATTCATATTAGTAGTCCACCATTAATATATTAGCTCCTCAATAGCTACACTGAGCACAGGAAATCAGTGTAATGCTGTCAGCGTTGTTGGCAATGTTGTTCATTAGTACCAGACTGCACACATCACAGCTGTCCATTCATGCTCACTTTTCAGACTTAGAAATTTTAGTTTGGTGAATACTGATATCTTATTTGATTCTTTCCTCCCCCCCCCCCCACCCCTGCACGTCCCATGAAATCCTATTCTGAGAAACACATACTAAAAGAAAATCAGATTCTTGAATACTTTTGCTTACTTTCTATTCTTAGTGCTTTGTATACACTCTTCTATCATTTTCTGTAATATAGTTTATAGGCAGACAGCCCATGGGACCAGGCATAGAAATGTACCACCACTGTAGCATGAATCTCAGGCAGGGGAAATTTAGGTTGGAAATCAGGAAAAGGTTCCTTACCCAAAGGATGTTTGGGCACTGGAACACCTCCTCAGGACAGTGGTCACAGCACCAGCCTGACAGAGCTCAAGAGTATTTGGACAATGCTCTCAGGATCATGGTGGGACTCTTGGGGTGTCCTGTGCAGGGCCAGGAAATGGACCCCATGAGCCTGATGGGTCCCATCCAACTGAGCATATTCTATGGTTCTATGATTAAAAAAATTAAAAATTATGGCTTCTAGATATGAGGGTCAGACTTTTTACGGGTCAGAGGCTTTACTATTAATATTTTGGCTAATTATTAATTTTTAATGTGCGTAATTATACTAATTTTGAGTTCTGCTTTAATAAGTATTACTGAGATGATAATAACTGATGCAGTTGTTCAATGTTTCTGAAGTCTTTCTTCACATGAATTTGCCCTTAATTTAAAATCAGGGCAAAATATTTCTTGTTGCAGATCTTTTGTTAGCTTATTACTTTCCACAATCCTGGAGAGCTCTTCACCTGCAAACTAATAATCTCAGGTGAAATGACCTTGTGTCATTACTGATGTGCCATAGTGATGCAGCTGTAATTAATTGGTAAGGTATCAGGGAGGAATTTGATTCCTCTGTCTAATAAAGAGAGGTTTCCTCCTCTCAAGTAAAGACTTTTCCATCCATTCTGATGCCCGTGAACAAAATGGGATGATGGCAAAGTGCAAGCTGTCTTAACAGACACAAACATGTTTATGATCTTTGAATGGATCCTTTTGCTCTGCTGACAGAGGGCACAGTGACTTCTAGATGGTGTATAATGTTCTATTGGCTTTGGATTTGAAGCATAGTCATGGAGAGATTTGCCTGAAAAGTTCACACCTTTTCTGTGCAGTAGCAGGCCAGTGGTCAAAAAATTCACTTAGGCTATGGAAATCAAGAAATGCTCTCAGATGCCTGACAGCTACTATAACTAAAACTAAAATACCTGAAATTATAGCTTAACCTCTCTCTGCCATTTTTCCATCTAAGGGTGAGCATTCCATCCTTTTGAAATGTTAATTTTCAGTTCAAAAAAATACCCAGCAAACCTTGGATTTTTTTTTCTAAAAAATAAAAAATTACTTAAAGGATACCAGTCTACTATTTGTAGGCAAATTTACAATGAGACAATGAGGTTTGTTTGCTTAGAAGAGAATTTCTCAAATCCTTTCACATATATTTCACAGGACTACTACAGAGTGAGTGCTTCCCCTGTGGAATGGTTCTGCTGATAGAAATGTATTGCCTATAGCAAACATGCCTTGCAGCATGGCTTTGAATTGCACAGAAATTATATTCTTCTTCCTACTAACCTCTGTTTGTGATTTTTTATATTCCAAGAGGTTCTTTTTTTCCAAATTACTGTTGTTAAGCCCTTATTAGAAAAGCAGAAACAAAAATTCTGAAACCAAAAATCCTTAGCACCTCAGTTTTGACCCCAAGCCCTCCCCTTCAGATTAAAAAAAAAAAAAAAAAAAAAAAAAAAAAATTAACAATCCTCTTCCAATACTTTGTTAAGCAGATGTGCAAGTAATAGGCTTACAGTTGACACAGTCTGGTTTTTTTGAACAAGGCAGCTTGACTGGAAAAGGAATTAGGAAATCACTGGCATAGAGGAGGAAGAAAAAAAAAAGTACCCAGGAGTTCGTCCTGTGAGGACTTGTTGGGTCATATGAGGTTATCAACTAAACAAGTTAATGGGATCACACCCTGTTTGAAAAACAGACAAGAATATGCTTATGAATGAGCTACTGCAAACCCCATTTTTTTCCTGTTTATTATTGTTTGCAAACACAAAAACACTTGAGCAAACTTCTGAGGCTACTAATAAAAAACCTAGAAGAAATTTAGATATTTGGGGCTTTAATTTTATCTATTTCCCGTGTGGCTATTTACTGTCAGTACTTTTCTGATATTAATGAAAATGAGCTGCAAAGTGGATTTGTGACCATGAATGAGACCAGCAGAGCTAGGTCTTTAAAAGTGAACTTCTTCCTGACCATTCATAAGCTAGATTGGTTATGTTAGCTTTTTTATCTATTTATTCCATTTGTGTATTTTTAAGCAAGGATCTTCAACCTAATAATCATTTTGACTCATGAATAAAAAAAACCAACCAAACAAACAAACAAACAAAAAAAACAATCCCAAAAAAAAAAACAAACAACTGGGCAGCAACCATCAAAATCATCAATTTTATCTCATTTTTATCAGGGTGAGGTGTGTTCAAGAATCAAGAGCCAGGACAGGCACTACTGACTGCAATATGAGGAATTATAACTGATGACAGAAGAACTCAAAATCTTTTTGCTATTCTGAGGCAAATGGAGTAGTACTACTTATCACATTTCTTAATTTTTCTCTCTCTTTCCTCCTCCCTCACCACTACTAGAAAGCCAACAACAGACATTTCAGTGAAAATGTGAGATATCTTTCATGAATTTTAATCTAAAACCTGGGTTTTAATGCATCTACAGTTACCAGTATGGCCTGTTAGCTGAAGCAAGGCTATGCAAAGAGGTAATGTCTAATATTTGTAAGCTTAGTTCAGTTAGTGTGTCATCTGAGGCATTGTTGCATAAAATGCATTTCATGTTTTGAAAAAAAAAAATATGACTACAGTCTTTAGTTATTTTTAATGCAGACTAGGGGGACCATAGGAAATATTGTTATTTCCAAGATTTCTGATAAGAATGCTTTTCAACATATATGCTGGCATACATTTCTATAAGTCTTTATTCATTTATTTATCATGCTGCAATTCTCTAAAAGGGAAAATACTTGTTCTATAGTGATATCACTGCTCATACTAATCACAGATTAAATTTAAATAATTTATATGTAAAATTAATTTGCCTGATGGTATAGGAGTTCAGTTAGCTATACAGCAGCTTTACTGCTACTCTGAAGCCCTTACTATGCTGAAAAAAAATAAATCCAAATGAAAAACAGAAGTGAACAAAATCTGAGATTTTCATAAGGACATTTTCCACATTCAGGATGTGTTCTTGGTGTGGGAGGCCTAGACTGGTGTGCAGAACTGTGTTGTAGTAAGTGTGTTTTATCTTTTCCAGGTACCCAGCCTGACAGAGTCATAAATGCACACAAGCTCATGCCTTAGGTAATTAGGCCTGACCCACACCGGTGTTATCTAAAGAAGTCTTTCAGGTCATTTTTGGGAGGCATGGATGAGGATATTAGGATCAGAATCTGAGCTATGTGTATAGAGCAGCCTTCATGTTGTGCCTTTGGTGTAAGGCACTTGGCAGCACTGTGTGCTGTGACTTCAAGCTGGAAACCTTGGTGTCAGTGATGAACTCTGTGAAATGTTCAGGCTTTAATGAATGAACTAGTGGGTTGCACTACTGGGGTCATGGTAGGGTCAATGATCAAGATATTACTGTAAAAAATATTGATACCCTGCTGCTGTTCAATTTAACCTCCCTCTGAGATTAAATGAAGGTCTTTGTTAATTCTCCAAAACTGGTATTAATAGTTTACTAAAAAAAAAATCTGAGGTCCAACATGCTAGGAGATGGATTTCTTTTAAAATACTGTCTTGGAGACAAAAGTTTGTTGTTTTTTTTTTTTCTGTAATTAATTATATCTACCTAATAAACCACTGCCTTTGTCCTCCTGGGACATGGTCAAGAATCCACTTGAATTCTTCACTTTTTTTGACCTTCATCTTAAAAAGTTGAAACAACTACCTCTCCCAGAAATCATGAGATCTCCACAAATATATTAGGGAAATGGGATAATTATTACATTGAAATAGATGATTAAATGGAAAGTAGAATTCTAGACTTTGGATGTAGCAAATGAGTACTTAAAAAAAAACCACACAAAAAACCAACAAAAACCAACCAACCATAACAAAACAAAACAACAAAAAACCAAAACAAAACAACAAAAAACCTAAACAAAACAAAACAAAAAGACACAAAACAAAACAAAAGAAAAACAAACAAAAACAAAATAAACAAACAAACAAAAAAAAAACCAACCAAAAAATACCCCAGTAAGAGTGGAACATGGAACCTGGAAAGAGAGGGATAGTGAAAAGAGAGGTTGTGTCTATTTACTCTTCAATGATCTTGTAAATTCTGAACATGGGAATTACTTATCTGTTTCCTTCCCTTCTGGTTTTTTATTTCCCTATGTTTTTTTTCTCTTATCCGGCTCGCTAGCTTTCCTCCAGTGAGCAGAGAAGGATCCAGAAATAGAGGCCTAAAAGTCAGCTTAAGAATGTCTCACCTTGTCTACCCTGCCAGAAACCATATCCCTGCTGGCCCTCGTCGAGGTGTAAGGCCTTTGCTCTCTTAGGATCCTCATGAGTCCATTTGCAAGGACTTGTTAGCTCAAAGTTTTCCCATGCCAACCCTGGAAATGCAGAAAGCAGTAGAGCTAAGAAAATGACCCAAATTAAAAGAATAAAAGGGTCTCTCTTTTTTGTTTGTCTGTTTGTTGGGGATTTTTGTGTGTGTTTGTGACAGATTATATCAGGGAAGGTGAGAAAAAAATTGTATTAACTATGGTGAAAACAACAATCTATTGTACTGCAGTACACTGAAATACATGCATGAAGCAGTGAGGAAAAACATTCCGTTTATTCCGTAAATACCCTAAAATATTTTCTGCATTGACATGAGGTGCTTCATTTTTCACCAAAAGTTGTGTAAAATCATGTAACCTGTTGCACGCGACTTTCTTCTGCCCTTGGGCTAAATCACACACTTTCTCTTTGAGCAGCACTCAGATTTCATTCCCTAGAATGTGCAAAATGTGCAAACAAGCTGAGGCAGAGGTTCTTCTGGTTTTGGCTCATTATAGACATGTGTGGATGTACAAATACATTTTATATTGGACACATCCAGAAGTACAATAGTGCAAATGTTGGAAGGTGCAATAAGGAAGTTTTTAAGGGGGCAGGGAGGCATTCCAAGAAGCAGGTTGTTAATGCAGGCATCATTCAACAGGTCAGTGCAAAGCACCTAGTGTGCAAGTAAAAGATGGTGATTTGGTACATAATCCTGTTTGCCTGGAAAATTTTCAATTTGTGACACAGCACCATAAAAACGAGGAATGAAATTAAATACAATATTGAGAATTTCAGTATTGTTAAAAGAATAGCAACACCAGCTTTAAAAGAAGCAAGGTGGTTATTTTCTTCCCACTGTACATGACATAATCCATTTCAGGAATAATCCTAATATCAATAATTATGATAGGAAAAATCAGAAGCAGCAATAGCTTCTGCAGAATAAAAGTAAGCTAGATCCATAACTTAAAGAATGCAAATGACCAAGGTATAATTTTTATATGAACATGTATGAGTGGGTGTGAATAAAAATAAATAGACACACATAGCCTATAGTCAGGGACAGTCACAGACACACACACACATCCCATGTGTATGCAAAATGCAAATGCACCTGGCAGGTAGCACACACTCATTAGCCATGATTAAACATAAATTGAATTTCCTAAGAGACATTTCACTACCTCCAAGTATACTAATTTTTAACTGTCTATACAGTATTTTACACTAGTCATGAGGATTCTGCTAAAAGCTGTAGACAGACCATTACAAGATAGAATGTTCTTCATGCTGCTTCCATTATAAAGGTCTTTGCTCCTGCTAGAGCTGCCAAAATGTTAGATCAGCCCAAAAGATGTTGCTCAGATGTGATCTTTAGATAGGAACAAACAGAGTTCCTACATTATGTTTCTTTTTTTTTTTAAAAAGAACATTTTTGATGCTACACTTTGAGAATTCACAACCCATTTATGAGATTGTGGAATAACAAAATAAATACCTATGAGAAAAGATTTTGTGTTTGAATACCGGTCTTCACTGGGATTTGGTTTTCTGGTGAATAAATAAGAGAAAAACACTAGCAGCCCAGAAGCAGCAGCAGCTGCAGAAACAAAAAGGTCATGAAACATAAGTGCTATGCAAATAAAGGAAATAAAAAAAAACCCAGATCATTTAAAGCATAAAAGAAATAAAAGAAACAGCCATAAATCAACATGCTTGGGAAAGAAAATTAAAACAAAGGGCAGTTGGAAACAAATCAAAATGTCATCAAAACAAAAAATGGCAAAACCATAAAGAACAAATAAAATAAACAGTAATTGGAAGAAATTGCAAATAAAAATAAAACTGAACTAACAAGAGCAACTGGTGGCTGCTCATGTTACACCAAAGACTGAGTGGGAGCAAAAGATTTTAGATTTCTCCAAAAGATAGGAATGGTGTTGGACCAGTGGGCCTAGCTTGTGAGACCATAAGAAGAAATAATCAACCAAACTTAAAGTTTTATTCCAAACATGTTTGAATTTTCTGGCAGTATGGATGCAAAGTTGATGCCTGTTCTCTCCACTATTGGGTAGGCCACACAATTAAAAAGAAGCAAATCAATCCCTCCAGATGCCTCTTCCCAAAGCCAAAAGTGTTGATTCAAACACCTCAAAAGCCAACAGCCAGCTAAAATCCTGTGTGTATTTTTTGTGAGTGAAGTTGAATTTCAAGTCTGGATACAAGCTGGGCTGCTGGAGTTGCCCTGCTCATGTTGTGAAGCAAGATCAGGGAGCTGGGTTTAGTTCAGAGGGTTTTAGGAGGCCTGTGGAAAGTAGGATGGGACGGCCCCAAAAGGAGAACATAATCACCAGGTGGTGTGCACAGAGAGAAGAAAATTATCAGTTAATAAATGACTGAACAGGCAGGATTTCACTTCTGACTAGACACCAACTCCTAAAGGAGAAAAACAAATTAAATTGCTATGTCTGTTTTACTAGTGACAAATGAATGTGAAAGAAACAGTTGTTGTCAAACAGTTTGAAATAAGCTTAAATTGATAATGGGCCTTAGCTGTGCAGGACAGAGGTGGAGCAGAGGGGCTGCTGGTGTGATGTTTTCCTCTGTAACAGCCTAAATCAAAGGGCAGACTTCCCAAAACTTGTGGAGTTGGGATTGATGTCCTGTCACCAGCAGTGTGAGCAGCTGCACTCTGCCTGCCCGGAGCTTCCCTGGCACCTCCCTGCAGCTGGGCCCTCTGCCATGGTCACCCCTCGTGCCTGGCAGGCTGCAGGGCTGTCTTTGGGGTGCTGAAGGACTGCAGAAGTGCATCCTACACTGACATTTGTCACCCACTTCCACGGGCTGTGTGACACCTGCACCAAGGGCTGAGCAGGCAATCCCTCCACACCACTGTAAGGAATAGAGAAAAACAGACTCCGGGCTGCAGCTGCAATAAGCTGCAGATAAGGAGTAATTTCCTAACCACAGTAATAGATTAATAAAGTAGCTAAACAGTACATGTTCATCAGGCCTACTAGAAATCTAACACCATGCTTTCAGCAGTTTATTTTGCCTTTTTTTTTTTTTTCCCTAATATATCTGTTCTTAAATGACCCCTAAACCCACGCTGTGCAGTAATTTATACAAATATTCACAGGCAACTCTATACTCAGTATATATAATTTTATTGTTTTGACTTAAAAGTCACGGGACTGAATTAAAAATGCATGGGTGGCATTTTGCCATACTGCACCTAGAGAACAAGAGGCTGCCAGCCTGAGCTCTGTGCCAACAGGTTGCTGTGTACTAGACTAAACTGAACAGCAATAAGTCTACACAGCAGAGCTTTGCTGAAAGATGTGATCACACCTCCTAATGTGACTCCATGGCTCTGTTACTTACAGCTAAATTACATTATTATGACTTCATTGTTGAATCCCAATTCTCCTAATTATAGCCTAGAGATCTATTATTTGATTTTGTAACACCAAGTGCTTCTTTTCTAAATCATGTAATCTCTTGTAGCTTATTAATGTCAGGTTTGTGCACACGCAGGGACTTGGTTGTTTGCCAGGGAGAATCAAATTTTCAAATTTTCACTGTGTTATGTTGCAGGGGTTTGCTTGTTACAATCTAATTATATTGGCACTGAAAACAAATTTATATTATAAAGCACTTTAACTCTTTCATGGAAATGTATTTGCATATGTAAGTGTCTTGCCATTGGTTTATTAGCTTTTTCATTGGGAAATTTTTATGGGATTGTGTAGAAAAGAATAATAATTCTGAAGTCATTAACTATTTGTTTTCCTTTGAAAAAGTGAAGGTTTTAATTTAAAGTGATGCTCATTGTAATAAACCCATGAGTGAAATGCAAGTAGGTGCCACACATGGAACTGGCTTTAAGCTTTGTAATGACAAAAGCGGAGAAATTGAAATTTATTATTTTATTAAATTGCATAAATTCTAAAATGCCATTTTAAATTGAGACTCTATTTCCCCAGTATAAAACTGTCTGACAGGTGGTTTGGATTTTATTTACATAATTCCCAATAATGATAAGTATATTTGGTTACAGGTAGAGTATTTCATAGTAAGAGTAATCTTTAAAGCTTTTAAGTCCCAATAATATGCCTGTCATTAGCTTCTGCTGAATTCAATGGATGTTTAAGTGACTCATGATCTTCCAGACTCAGGGAGTGAGTAAGAGTAAAATAAAAGACTACAACTCTCAGTGACTATAGTCCTCTTGTATGAGACTTGGGACCATGTGTGATTTTAAAGCTCTCTTTAAACTTCCTGGTTTTGTAATGTTTTTGCAGGGCTGTGAGGGTTGTTGCTCCCATAAAATAAATAAAAGGCTGCTAGTTCCGTTTCCTCCTCTTCTGGTGTAGTGTGAGTGGTTCCTGAAAGGAATGGATCTGCACCACCCCATTCTACTGGCTTCTCCCAGCCAACATGCTTCCACTTCTTTTGCATGAGGTCAAATAACATTGGCTGCAACAACATAAGTCATACAACTGCCAGCTTGGTGATTTTTATTGTTTTTTCATTTCCCCCTGCCCTCCTCCTATCACTTGCAATTAGATCACTCATTTGGGCTGAATAGCTGGGCAGTCAGGAGACTCTACAGCTCAGTCCAATTCAAGAGAGATGGAGAGAGGCAAGAGAGGGGCTGCTGCTCCCTGCAAGAATTACATTGGGTCAGATAGAACATAAAACTGTACCCCAAACTCTACTCTGCCTGCCTGTCTCCTCCACCAGCTAACCTACAATGTCCAAACTCCCTTCTCTGCCTTTGACTCCCAGCATTTGCTTGGTTCTGCATTAAGTGCCCACCATACAGGACAAAATGTTCCACAGGGAATAATTCTGCCTAGTATGTGATATCTTTCTGCCATCAGAGAAGAAAAATAAAGGATCAGTATTCAGGAACAAGCCTAGGACTAAGTAGCTTGGGGAAGATTTTGTCATTCACCATATATTTATAAGAGGCTTATTAGCACGGGGCACAATCTTTGCTGCTGTAGTCAGGCAGAGGTTTTCATACTAATATGAATGTGGGATTATGATGGAGAAAACATAGGTAGACACAGTTGCCAGTAGAAGGAAATGGATTGCACGTTTTTGCTGCCAACCTAACAGGCAGCAAAACCTGATGACCCTGTTGCCCAGTGAAGGTAGGCCTAGAGATTTAGTCAGAATTCAAGAGAACCTTTCCCATTGGCTTGAGTGGGCTCTATTTCTGCTCCAGGTAGCTAATGAGTGTGGCAACCTGCAAAGCATTCTTTGATGAATATCAATAAATACTGACTATGAAATATGAAACAAGGATGATGTGTTTCTCAGAAACAGTTCAACAGTGCTAATATTAATGAATAATGTTCTATTTCTCCCGAGAAATAGACTCCAAATTTTCTTCTTTTCGGATGTACATTGAAAGATACCGAGCTGGACACTTTGCTAGCAAGCTCACCCTCCTGTCATTTACTTCCTGTCTTTACTTCTGTGCTCCTTGTTAGATTTTCCATTTATTTCTCCAGTCCATGCCACCAGACCAAATAGCAGTTGACATCTGTTTATGCAGTTGGTCCTCCTTCCTGAATCAAGTCCAATGTCAGTTCTACTCAGTGAATAATAAAGTGTAACTTTCAATGCCTATTAAAAACACCCCATTGGTGGGCTTCCCTGCTGAAGAAATGTGTAAACTCTACAGCCAGATTTAATGGGTTGGCTTATATGTGGATCACCTTACACTGCACGTCAGTACTTTTAATATTTACCAGGATTATCTTCTCCATTCCAAGTATGCATTTGGAATGAGAAGGACAGGAACAACCACCATTTCTGTATAGTAAGGTGGCTTTTCTCTATATTTTTATTCTGCAAAAACATCTGTGATCACCAACAAAATTGGTACCAGTCAAGTGAATAGTAAGAATAAAAGAGACTTCCACGAGAGAAGATTCCAAAAGGAAAACTGTTATCAAGATACAGTGGAACAAATGGGTGTCTTATGCATTTAAATGCAAATGTTAAATTTGATGGAGTTTCAGGAATTTTAATCTCTTTGAGCTGATCCCTGTAAAATTCAGGCCTCGTGTTAAAGTTCATCTTTAAATGAAAATTGCAATTAGAATTGCAATGCAAGTGACATAGAGATCTTCTGACTTTCCTCACAGAGTAAGTTTATGCATATACACAGACCCATATTACTAAGCAACATAAGCGCTGTGAAATTTAAAAGAGCAACTCTTGTGTCTTCTGTGGTGTAAGTATCAGAGATTGGACCAAGGAAAGCAACAGTCCATGATAAAGAAGCAATGAAAAGCAATTACAGAGCAAATTACCCTTCCATGTGGGTGTTTAGTAAGAAATATTGATCTGTAATGCAATTTGCAGCAAATCATTGATCAAATGTATGGATACATCCAAGGATCCCTCTTACTGTGCTATTAGAGTAGGATAGCTAATAACTTTATTTAGCTGTCTAACAGGAAGGTGAACTTTTGATGCTAAATAAGCATCAGAGCTTACGTTTTCCTTGTGGTAGATCCATAGAATTATGATCAAATAATGGATTGTGGTATTTCTTGATTACACAGTTAGGGAGCAATCACCTGCCATGTTTGCTTATCTAGTTTATTTTCCTAATCAAGCCACAATGTAATTGAAGATTTTGAAACAAATTCAGTGCAACTGCTGGAGAAATTGCCACAATTTTCATTCTGAACTTTACATCAATCACACTAGCTGCTCCCATGACAGTTTACTTTTGCTACAAATAGTAATGAACTTTCTTCTTTCGGATTTTGTTTCAGCACAGTTGATACTACAGAGCTTTGTGCTTTGCCTTGCACTTCTTATTTTCGTGAGGTGTGTGTGTATATCCTGGCCTAATCACATACACCGATCCACTTCATTTATTGGAAATAGCAGAGATAGATAAAACTTGCTGGTGAATCTGCAGATGTTTGACAAACTTTGGAAGAGTAGTAAGGTCTTCTATGCCCTAAAGCTGTGTTTTTTCACTCTTGCCTTTCTTACCACTTATAAATATGTAGTTGATCTCTATCCATTAGTATTTTGTCTCAAAACTGTGCCGTTTCAGCTGGATTTAATGCATGTGCACTTATGTATTTTTTTCTGCAAATATATTTAATACATAATCAATTATTAAATAAGAGGGGTGTGAAGAAATTGAACCAAAAGGAGTCACGCATACAAATCCAATTTTTGTTGGCTGCATGACTCATTAGTGAGCCTTACTCAGTGCTCCTATTGTGCTGAGTGCCTCATAATGAAACACACAGGGTTAATGGCTGCAGTGCAGCGGGTTTAAGTGAAACCACAGCAGGTGTGTGCCTTAAGGAGGTGTTAATGGGGAGACAGGTGCATGTAAATACAGAGCAGGAGGGCACGGGAACGGCCAGGAGAGAGGGCAGAGCAGTGCCACCAGAGTGCTCTAAGAGCAGTTACAAACTTCAGTGCTAATTGTCCCAGGGTCTTTGATACTGGCAAGTCAGACCTAAAAGACTTCATATCTGTAGTAAAACATTCTTGTTACCCCTTCTGTGGAAGGTGCTGGCACTAGGAAAGCTTCAAAGCCAAAGACAACTCTTGCTTCTTTATGCATTTGGCTAAATGACCTTTCCTAGGAAATACTGTGGAAAGTTTTCCCCAGCTTAATCACTTTTCCCTAACTTGGTGCGTGTGGCTTGGCACACAGACATGCACAAGGGAGTCATATCTCCACCTGCCTTGTACAGAAAGCATTCCCTTCTAAGAAAAAAACAGATATCGATAGCAAGGGCCTTAAACTGATGAGTGCAGTATATATATATTGCTATAAGAAATGCTAAAACCCAGCAACCTCAAGTACCCAGCTTGAGTGCCAGGGAGAGGCAGTGCCCTCAGATAAAATCCACGTCTTAAAGTAGGAACTGATTCACATGTTCTCAAATTATAAGAAACAACATTTTTGGGGTGGATAACAGCTGAAATGCAGCAATTGTCAGGGGGGCCATACCACAAGCATCCATAATGGGCACACTCTAGAAAAGCACTTGCCCAGACTTAAGAAGTTGAAGCCCACTTTCAGCAAATTAAATTGTTAGTCTTTGCTACTAAAACTGTGACCTCTCTTATTCTTACCCGGGGAGACAAGCCTCCTTTTATCTTTTTATTTGACTTTGCAAACAATAATAAAACAAGGTTTATTGTTGATGGTATCATTGCTCTGACATGCTACCAACTAAACAAGGAATAATTGGAATTTAAGTCAAAATTCTCTGAGCTGGCACTGCCACAGAGACTTCTATTTTTCTCCTGGCTAACTTCTAATGGTGGAGTTTATTATTAAAACCCTTTTTCAACCCTGAAGATAGAGGCTTCTTTTTCAATAACAAAAAATAAAAAGTAGAGACCTGATTCTGAGAACTAATAGTCCCAAGAATAGGTTTTCTTGACACTGTGAAATGCCATCTTGTTGCCTGTTATACTCTGTTTGTGGTACACATTAACAATGTTTGGGACAAATCAAAATAAATTCCTTTGGAGGATTCACAATGAACAAAATCCTTAGCAAGAAAAAGTTTTTAATAGAACTTTTCTTATTTGTTCCATTTTGACAGTTTCATCTTCCTCTTAGTTGTGAAACAGGAGTATAGGATAAGCCAGCTCCAAATATCATCCTCAGGGTATTTCTTTAGGCTCCTGACATAAGCAGAATTGGCTCAGATTACTCAATTACCTGCTGGCACTCTGAAGTTGCCTAAAGAAATAGTGTGAATATATTGCTGGAATTTGCATTAAATGTGAATGGGTAGTAAAAAAAAAAAATCTGGATTCCTTGACCTCTTCGTGGCTTGTATTAAAAAAAATTCTAACTAGGCTCTCTAGTGTTAGACCAGCTGCATGCTTTAAAAATGCTCCTAAAATTTATTTACTTTTAAAAATGCCTTTATTTATAACTTTTCAAGGTTAAAAATTAAAATAGTCTATTTCTATTAAGTTACTCTGAAAAGAAAAATTAAACAAGAGAAATACAAAATTTAATGATGCTGCTTGGGTCTGATGGAAAAAGGAAAAATATGCTAACCTCTGAAGATTGCTTGTTACTCTTTAAGGTAATCTTTTGAGCTGTCCATTTTTTCAGTTTGTAAGGCAAGCTGACAGGCACTTTGGACAACTTATCATGACACTGTGAGCCATAAATATGATGCAGTGCTTCATAAATGTGACAAAGTACTTCCAAAACAACGGTTGACTTTTAAAGGCATCCTACTTCTCTAAAAGGAGGATTTTTACTCTAAGTGCAGTTTGTAGGGATTCTCAGCTAATTTGCTACCTACACATCTTTAATATGTTTGTCAATTCAGAAAATATTCATAATTGTAAGTATCTATGAGTTACTGTATTTTAAACCAGGCTTGACAGCACAATAGAATCCAATAAAAGAAAGCATCTGTTGTACAAGGGATGCTTGAAAAGAAAGACAACTTGAATGCAAATAAGATAAAAAAAATAAATTGACAAAGAAACTGAAACTGCATATGTATGTCTGTACTTCATCGTCTCCACATCAACTCAGGAACTAAACATAAAAATACTATTGTTATAATAAGAAGGGTCCTAATGAAAACTGAAGTGGAGTTAAGATAGAACAAAGTGGTTTCCCATCAGATTGGTACATTAATAATCTATAAAAGATGATGCATATTTAAATTTTCCTAACTGCTTAAAACTCTTTCCCCCTGTTTGTGTTACATAAAGAAATTTTGCTGAAATAAAATACACTTCCAGCTTGATGGTTATCTGTAAATTCAGAATGTGCTTCTCAGCAGATTGAAAAATTTCAGCTGCATCCAGCCTTACATTGGAAGAGATCAAGTGATTTTTACAAGATTTAAATCCAGTCAAACTAATGGCTTCAACAGAACCTTCCCACTGTTATTGTCATCATATATCAGATGACTCACAGGTAATACTAATGCATGAAACTTTTTAATGTGAGAACAAGTTATAGCGAAATTAAACAGTGCCTGACTATTGAAATATATTCACCACTAAAGCTAAAATCAAAAGTATACCCAAAATCTGTTCTATGCATATGTTCCAGGTATGGTCCAAAGGAAGACATTGTCCCTCAGTAGAACCTTTGGCAGGTGCCAAAGGCAGCTCCACTGTAGATTATGTTGTTTCTATATATCTTCAGTTATCATCACAGGAAGAGATCAGGATTGGCAATACCTGCCTCTTGAAGCACTGTTGAAGGCTCTTTTATAGATAATTTCTAGTCAAGCTTGGTTAAGAAGTTGTCATTCCCCTCTCCACTCTGTGTTTCCTCACTACATCGCTGTGATACTGCCTTGGGGGCAGCTACATACAGCTGGACCTGAGCAGCCTGGACTTATCCATCTTTATAAAACCTTTGGTTCTTCCAGTGATTTCCAGAAGCAACCATCAGGATAAGCAGAGAAAGAGATGAAGGCCTTAAGCCACACACCATATCCAGGCCAGGGCTTTTATCTTTGACAACTCTGTACCCCAAACTGTCTGCCATGACAATCCAAGAAAATTCATCAAAGGCATTGACTTGTTAGTCTAGTTAGAAAATTTTCAAACAAGGCTTGAAATAAGGTGATGATAAAAATCCATCTATTGCTATAAATATGATCCTGGAGGTTAAAAGGGAATTACAAAAGAGAAAAAAAGGTCTGTGGTAGTAAGGAAGGCAAAAGGGACTGGAGATAAGTTTAGTTATCCAACTATCTGTGGCAAAAAGGAGCAGGTCCCTTTGGCATGTAGTATGGACATATTTCAGAAAGTGGAGAGAAAAGCTCCAGGTATGATAGTAAACCAAAGGAGTTCATGGCATGCAAGAAAAAAAAGGTGGTGGGAATAACAGGAGCTAGATGTCAAACCAACTGAGGCACCTGGTAGATAGATTCTATAAATAGATCTGATAAATTGTATGAAAAATAGGACTTTGGAGAAAGTGGTGGTCACACCATTAAATATTAAAAGCACACTTGCACCTGTCTCAATTGAGATGAAAAAGGAAATGTAACAAAGCAATATAAAAGCTTCAAGACCTTCATAGTATAAGCCAAAAGAAAATAAAGACTAACAAAATAGAAACAGGGTTGACTAAATATGTGTACAAATAGATTGACATGTAAGGTTTAACTTAAAAAGTTTAAGTATAAAATGTCTTATTAGCATCAAAACAAATAAAAGGCAATTAGGATAGAAAATGTTGATTAATGAAGAAAGAAAAAAGGAAATATCCATTATTGAACATAGAAAAAAATGAAAGCAGGTATCATAGAACAGACTGAGGTGTTTTCTGCCCTTTTTAATTCCTTCTTCATCAAAAAGTTTAGCTGCACAGCTAGATTTTTCATTTTAATATGTGTAGAATCTGCAATGTGAAGCATGTGAGTTAAAGTGGGTCTAGAGGAGTTAGATGCATTGCAGGACCTGATGGAAAATTCACCTTAAAGTTTTTCTAAAGCAAGTCAGGGTAATCTCTAAACAAGACATTATTACTTTCAAGAATGTGGAAAGGCTGGGGAAAGTCCCTCAGAATTGGAAAACTGGAAACTGCCTTTATTGAAAGAGAGGGAAAAGGACTTTTGAGCAGATTGGCTTTTTGAAAGGCACCTGTCTCAAAAAGCCAGGAAAACATAATGTGTCCTAAGGTAAATACACAGAAACCAATGTACAGTTCTCAAAGTAACCTTGGCACTACTGGATATACAATGATTTTCTCTTGGTACTTTCACAGATGTAATTGGATTGGTATGGTACAATTTGCAAGAGTAAAGAAACAGCAGAATTTAAGAAACTTGAGATGTATTTCCTCTCAAATGCAGGACTGAGTCTTCAGCTGGAAGACCCCAGTCCTGGGGGCAGATCTTGGAGTTTGGGATTAACAGCAGGGGAATTTGCATGTCTTTTCATTGGGGGATCTAATTCAAGCTGGCACACCACGATTAACTGCAAAGTCTCAGATGGTTTTTATTTTTACATATTTATTTTTCCCTGCCACAAGATACAAACTAGGATGTTTAGTTAGAAAAACATGTTTAATTGTACTCTGCATAAACTTCCATTTAGAAAGAAAATGTTTTTCAAATAAAGTTCTTTAAATGTTTTGTGCAACATCTGGACTTTTTTTTTTTTTTTTTTTTTTGTATAAAGGATCTGAAAAGAATTTAGAATCCCAGACTTCTTGTGGTTCTCAATCTTCATAAAAAGGCAGATACTAGAATGTGATTGCTGCTGGGAACTGACAATTCACAATTAATAAGGGAGGGAAACATCTCCTACTAAGCACAGGTTTGATCCTGTATTGCCTAGGAGTTTTGCCTGAGAGTCTTTCTGAAGAGGACTGGGAATTGTATGCAAGATGGGAAAGGGAGCTTTAAAAGATTGTTCCCTCCTGTTATCCCCTGGTGCAGGGGCTGAGCCCATTCATCCTGGCATGGCCTGTGTCACAGTGTGCACATGCTACATTCCCAGAGGGCAGTGGAGACAGGAGGATGTCCTCCTGCAGCCACCTTCCAGGCAGGTGCAGCACAGAGGAGAAGCTCATACACACAACAATAATGCAGATTATATTCCCTAGACTACTTAGATAAATGCAGTATGATTCAGTCTTCTAATTTTATCACAACTCCTAAACTTTATTTGTTACTTCCCTGGAAGATCTGATTTCTGAAGGCATACGATGACATAAAATCTTAATCTTTGTTAAAAAAAAAAAAAAAAAAGAAAGTTTGTTATAAACTCTTAGACTTCCAAAGAAGGTATAAAAAGCACAAGCTGTAAGGGTTCAAAATCAAAGAAGGCAAGAACCAACAGTTTTTATCATTTCTTCTAATACTTTGGAGTTAACCTTACCACTTTTTATGGGCTAGATCGACTAGAATATTGTCTTGGGCTTTCAATCCATGCTCTATTCCTATTCTCTGTGGTTTGAAAATTGTAGCTGCTTTGAAGATAAATTAATTCTACTCCAGGGCTAGAGAAGAATAAAAACTTTCAACAGTTTTCAGGAATACCAAAAATTTAGGTCCCATATCCCTTAGAATGTCAGTGGTAGCCAGGTGTTTAACTCTTCTAATCTCTTTTGCAAATCTCACCTGAAATCTTTGTTCTATGTAAGTGTTTTGCCTGTTGAGCTGAAGGACCAGAATCGACTCTTGCAAAGTATGTTTCTTATAATTACTCACAATGGGAGGCTGCACTGACAGCCAGCTCTGGGAGGTATTTCTGAGTCTCTGATTTCTAACATTCTTCACTTTCTCACCCTATGGTATGAACAGACTGCCTTATATTGCTGACAATTTATGTTTTCCCTCTATCACCCACCTACGTAACATCTATGTTGAGCATTTACATTTACACTAATAGCCCCTGAGAATCAATTACCACAAGAAGATCTGTTTCTTTATACTTCAACTGATGAATCAGTCATAGGTTAAAACAAGAGGAGGTAAAAAGCCAGCATGTCTGCACAGATTTTATAAAAGCCCTTTACTTAAAAATACTCTGGATACAGAGTTTGTTTTTTTTTTGTTTTTTTTTTTTTTTGTTTTTTTTTTTGGTTTTTTTTTTTTTTTCCCTGTCATGTGCATGCTCAATATTATTTTACCGGCCTTAAAATCTGCTTTCATAAATGAATTGAGCAGAAAAGCACTCAGGATTAAGTGTATATTTTATACACTCCACTACTGTGTAGTATCCCCATGCAGCATAAAACAGGCTGTTTAGTTGGCACTCCCTGGTGGAAGGAAGCATGATAGCAAACTGAGCTTAACTTCAGGCCTGATCTTGTAAATATGGCACTGTGAGGAGGACAGAAAAAAAATCTTCTTATATTCCAACCACCACTGATTACTGACCAGCCCTGGGTAGAGTTCTTTCATGGAGATTTTGTCCCTCCCTCACACATAGAGAGGGATTTGTGGCTCTGTTGATGACTTTCCCCCTCTTTCTAAAGAGCTCTCAGTGATAAAGCTCTGCAACAATGAGTCATTTCTACCCTTCCCAAAGTTTTTTTTCAGAAGTGTGGAACCATCACCTTTACAGAATGTGATGTCTGTCCTGATTTTTCTTTCACAGACCAAAAATAGCTTAAAGAACCTTACTCAGATTTCTAGAATAGATCTCAGATGGCCAAAGTTGTCCAAAAACTGATTATTTTTTTACCTTTTCAAATGTTGTTTAGAAATGCCTTCACTTTCTCATTGCTGACCAAACTGTCAGTAATACTCTTTATTAGAAGATAAAGATCCCATCATGTTCCTGGCATCTGTGTGCATTTCCAGAATCATTCATACTGTGGCCATAACAGTCTGAGTTGCAAAGCAGTCTAAAGACACAAATCTCAGGGGGAACCTCCTGGCAATGGGCACCTCTCCAGTGGCCTTTCTCTCCTACATGAGATTTCCTACAACAAAGGCAATCCAAGCCCCGGGTTTTGTCACCTAACTGGTACCTTTCCACAAGAAAATGGACAGATGTACACTTATCACACTCTTCTGAGAACAAATAGCCTCTATTCAGAAAGTAATGAGAAGAACACAAATATTCATTGACAGTGTGACCCTTTTAACCAAATACTGCCTTTCTAACCTCTTATTATATAAGTACAATGGCAAAAGAGGCACTGGATGAACAAAGGCAGTTGCCAGGAAACACCGTCAAAATGTTTCTTAAGCACAGGCAAAATCAGCAAAAAATCATATGTTAATGCAATTTAAATGCCAATCTTAAAGCTCTCAAGATCTTCCTAATGCTGAAGTTCACAGTGAGGAATTTAAAAAACTATCAAAGGAATCCCTTTTTTTGGATCAAAGATCCTGAAAAAATATTTTGTAAAAGACAAATATTTTTAAGGTATTGCAAGGCAACATTGATATGTTTAATTTCCATCTGAGAAGTATAAAAACCATATGACTGCTGTTCATAGTTACAGTCTCACAGCAATTTCCCAATTATAGCTCCTTATTTAAGAAGTGAAAAGGCTTTATTTTCAAACCACTTGTCTTTTGTCTTATATATTACTATTGGTATTAAAAATGTAAAAGAAAATTTCATGGTCAACTTTCAGCCTTAGTTTCAGGTATCTAAGGCTCATATGGGACAGTGTCTAGAAGACCACAGTTAAAAAGAATTTGAGAAATATCTGAGTCACCAAAGTCCGTAACATCTTTGACTTAAAGCACTTGCAGGACACATCTGCTAAGAGAAGAGGTTGCCTTTTTGTATAAACACATATTTTTGGAGTGGAACCATGATGCAAATAACTCCAAATAAAGCAGGGGGACAACCTAACTTGAATTAATGTCTTGCAGAGCCAAAAGTTTATGACAGCAGGAGCCAAACTACAACTATAAACAGGCCTTCAGGCAGCGCCGTGCACAACACTGAGGCAGTGGAGGTGTGGCTGGTTTGTTACTTAAGAGACTGCAGTGCACGGAGTCATCTCCTCTTCCTGCCAGATTTCCTGTATTGATGGAGTGTTCTGGGCAGTGGGACTGGGATCCTGCTTAGGTACTCCTGGGAAAGGTACATCTCTGCAGCTGTCATGCCCCATTAAGGGAACTCTATTTAATTCCTAAATCAACCAGAAGAGGGGGAATGCTAGGGTCCCCCATACAGTGATTTAGCAAGATGTTATCCTTCTCTTTACTGCTAAGTAGGACTGCATTTCAGCCCTAAACACTCAAAGATACCCCTATTGTATTTTTGCCTGCTAACTCAATTTTCAAGAGAAAGAGCTTTCAATATTTGTGTTTTCACAATGAGTGAACCCTTATATACCTGTCTTTGTCTGATACTAATGGCAGTCATAATTAATTCGAGGAAAATATCAACTATGTCTCCCTTGTAAGGATTTTGGCCTCCACAAGTGGCTGTTTTCTCTTACATTCCATGGGCAAGATCCAAAGTC
This sequence comes from Vidua macroura, assembly GCF_024509145.1. Taxonomy (NCBI): domain Eukaryota; kingdom Metazoa; phylum Chordata; class Aves; order Passeriformes; family Viduidae; genus Vidua; species Vidua macroura. The sequence continues at coordinate 50,880,681 of NC_071576.1, forward strand.
CATAGAGTCAATTGGACTTGGACAAGTGTGTTTTGGCTGAGGTCATGCATGCCCAGGTTATTTGGCATTCATTGTTAGTGAAATTACTCCTCTGCTGTCATGCCTGTAATCCATCTCCCCTCCATAAAATTATGCATTAATCTTTCCAGTACTAATCTGCAGATATCCTTCACTTTTTTCATATGGTCCATGGACTCAACTCACATTTACATTTATTTAGTGTTCACACATGGCCATGGTTGAGTTCACATCCTGCTGGTAACACATTTAACTGGAGTAAACTGAGCATGCAGCTGACCCTTGACTTTTCATATTGTTACTGTGCAATTTGATCTCTTCAAAACTGTTCTTTGTTATAATAATATATTTGCAGTGCAGGTTTACTTTCCTTTGCTCACATCACCCAAACATGTCTTGGGTAAACCAATGAAATTGAGTCCTCAGGGTTGCTAATACTACAGCTTTTCATAAACTGCAGGAAATATCACTTTGATCCACTTATTCCTTCTTCACCATTTTGCCACAGCCATGCTTGAAGTAATGCAGGATATTTTAAGGTAACATAAATAAATGGGAAAATGACACTACATCAGCCTAAATGCTGTTCAGGAATGATGCAGAACAAATAGGAAAAATATCATATATGTAAATCATTTGTGAAATCAAGTTAAAATTAATGACAAACAAAATTGAGTTCCCTTTGTGGTTGATTTCCATTTAGCTGCACCCAACAATAAAATAGTTATCAAAGAAAGCTACCAATTAGATTTTAATTCAAAACATTTCCAGAAAAAAACAGTTCCCAAATCTCAATTGATATCTCTCCAACAACCTCCTAATTGCAGCAAGTTGGTGGTAAAGAGAAAAAAAAAATTGCTTTAAATGAAAAAAAAATTTATTCCGTCTGCTGGAGTATGCAGTATCCTTTCCTTAATTATTCCCAGGATTTCCCCTGTACATGAGCTTCCGCTGCAGATTATATATAGACAGATAAATACGTCTGTGTTGTCTGTGCATGTGCATACAGACATGGATGTGTGCTGAGGGAAAGAGACAGGAAACGTTATTGTTTCAAAATCTAAGGAATTTATCCAATTTTTTTGTTTTCTCATGAAGTGGACTACTGGGGAAAGGTTAAAAAGTCCACAGTGTTCAGATCTGGGGAATTTCTTCCATTTAGTTTTATCAAATGGTTGCCTTCTTGAAATGATCTTTAGAATAATCAGGAATTTGGAATCACCTATAATGAGACTCTCCAGAACCTGTCCAATCTGACCTTTCACTGTCCAAACACAGAGTAAAATATGTTGCCTTTGCCAGGAAATACAGTAAAATTTATTCTTCCTCTGTTTTCTTGTCTGAGGTAGCTGGACCCATCCCATGATCCTGCCTTCATCTAAATGAGACCATGCTCTTCTGAAACCCCTCAGTCTGACGCTTACCATTTTTCTCTGTCCATAATTGAAACCTGTTGACAGCTCTCCGCAAAGTCCTAAAAACTGAGGAAGATGACACTGAGACATCTAAAGCCTGATCCGCCTGGCAAGAATATGTTCCACGTGACAAGAGATGGAAAACCTTAAAAATATTCTTTACGTTTTAAACAGAAACTTCCAAGCAGGTGATCAGTGATGTCTTCGAGACATGCAAAATCAGCACTACATTATCTAGGAAGAACTAAAGATACCTGATCACCTTCCAGACTGAAAGAGCAGAGTACTTTTTTTTTTTTTTTTATTACAGGTCAATGTGTAACAGACAATAAGTTACCTCTTGCTTTCCTTCTTGGAAAACATGTAACCCTCTACAAATATAGAACCCTTCTGAGCTGGATTTTTAAACATCATCTGGCATTTGAAAATATGGTTATAGTCCACATTCCAGTCCACCCAGTATACTGGCTAGGGAAGATGGATTAGCAAACTGAGAATGAGGCAAAGGTGAGAGGACAGTGCTGAACATCCTTTGCAAGGAAGGACTAAATGAATCAGCATGCAAGGAGTGCAACAGATATTTATCAGCTGATGGTGTCACAAAATCAGATTTTTTTTGCACAGTACATGCATACTTTTAAAAATAATCTCAGCAATACCAGTCAATGAACCTCCTGAAATTCCCCTCACATCTGATTTGAGCCCTGGAGAAACTGGTACCATTTATGTTCTTGGCAGCTACAGTTTCTGGGAGATGAAGGTCTCATTGACTCCTCTTCAGCTCATAGGGTTAAAAGAGAAGGATGTTTAGGTAGATTATGATTTAGGGTGGGGCATACTTTAGGTTCTTCTCACAGGGCTCTATAATCATCACACCAAGCTTCACCAGGAGAGGTTTAGGTTGGAGATCAGGAAGAATTTCTTCATGGAAAGGGTAGTTAAGCACTGGAATGGGCTGCCCAGGGAGGTGGTGGCATCACTAACCCTGGAAGTGTTCAAGAAACAGCTGGATGTGTCACTTAGTGCCATGGTCTATTTGACAACATGGTGATTGGTCAAAGGTTGGACTTGAAAATCTTTGAGGTCTATTCCAACCTTAATGATCCTGTGATTCCATGTATGGTGTATTTGTGGGCTTAAAGGGTCCTACTGTGGTAATTTCCTACATAACACATCTGAAAGAACAATTGAGGCATTTATAAGATGCTACACATCTGTAGATGAAAGAATTATCTGAAAACTATAGCAGTAAAGAAACAAACTTGGGGCATGTTCTCTTTATCACAATATACCTCCTCTACTTTCATAATAAACTCAACCAGTGTGAAAGTACCTTGATTTTCTCAAAAAGGCATTCATGAAGAGTCTGGCATCCTTGGTACACATTAAATTAACTCTTGTAATTTCAAAAAACTCAGCTTCAGTATGAATGCTTGTGCCTATAAGATGCCATCTCTGTTTTTCTGGCTTGCTTTGCCAATTTAGTTTTATTTTCCATGGTTAGAAAATGTATCTTTAAATATCAGAACAATTGCTTATTCTGTGAAAGGAATTTTTATAGAGTATGTTTTCTTTTGTTTAGTAGGAAAAAAAAATGAAAAAAAAAAAGACAGGAAAGAAGATATTTGGTTTCTCCAGCAGAGTAATGGAATGGAATCAAAAAATGTCAACATAGTCTTGGGCACATCAAATTTAATCATTATATCCATTCATAGAAGTTATAGCACTGTTTTTTGTTATGTCCCTGACTTCTGGCAATGTTTACTTGATCAAATCCACCCACAGAAAAACACAGATTACTTCTCTTCCATGTAAAGATAAGTTAAACAAGTAACAAAGCGACACCTTTTAACAACTTCAAAGGCTGTTTTAACAAGCCTTTACTTGCCTCTCATTCTACAACTAAGGTCAGCAATGAAATTTCATTGTAAATTCAAATGTTCATGCAGTTCTAGATTATTTGAGTCCAAGTGTTTTAATCAGAAGTGCCTTTGGTGTTCCAATGAATGTGATAAATAAGGAGCCCTGCTCAAGTGTTAATTCTCAGCAGAAACTAAACTTACCAGCTATTGTCACAGCCACACATAAAACAAATGAGAGGTGGAGTTGCCTCTAATAAATATTTTCTGTCTTTCAGCAGAGGAGTGCGGTCTGAATAACAGCTCTGACAAAGACCAGCGTGTCTAAGATCAAGACTGCAGCACATACCAACAGGCCAGAGGGGAAAATATCTCATCTAAACACCAAACAGAAAAATTCCTTGTAGCTGTGATTATCAGACAGACAGAGAAGTGCTCTCTGGAAGGTTATTGAGGCTCATTGTCCCACCCCCCTACTATTACACTCTATCTACAAGAAAGACACGGAAGTCACACACCAGTACCCACAGACATCCGCAAGTATTGACTTCATTAAAATCACATTGTGCTTTTTTTCTCTCAGTTTTTTTATCTGTAGGAAAGTGTCCTCTCCGGATGTTTTCTTCCCCCATTTCCCTTTTTAAGATGCTGAGGACCCTGCCTCCTTCTTCCTGTGGGTAACCAAAAAAAAAAAACCACAAAAAAAGGTCATCATTCAATCCCTGCTTTGTCTCTTACTATAATAATATGATCTTGCTCTACATCACACGTTTATATGCTTGACATTTAGTAATAAAACTGAAGTCATCATCTGCTTTCAGTTACAAGACTCATCTTGAAATCCTTTGGTACTCTTGTCAAAAATAATAATTGCTCATTGTCAACATTAACCTCCTTGACCCCACAAATCCATCATTCCCATTGCTCAACTTAACAAGCGTTACTGCCTACAAAAAGCTGCTGTTGAGGTAATGGATGGAACACTGTAGCTGTTACATCTTACTACTGTTCTTATAGTAGTACTTCATGGTAACATTATATGGGAATGGTTCAAAACAAGTCCTTAGTTACAGTAAACAAATAGAGGTTTTGACAGAATTATAATAATTTACAAAATTCCTCATTTATTTGGCAGTGCCACACATACTATTAATAACAAAACCCATGCAGGTTTGTTCTCTTAATGTTTTAAACCAGAAAGTGAACTTGTACCATGTAAAATATTTATGCCAAGTGGGATAACACTTGAGATAAAAATCTTTCAGAGCTTTCCACAAAACTTTTCTTGTTTGCTTTAGGTAATAATGTCTCCACCTGAATATTTTAGGATATCTGAGGTACACGAGGAAAGCTGGAAACATGAGAGAAGGGTCTACTATGTAATTATTAAGATCAGTTTAGAAATAAAAATAATTCAATTGCCCCCAGATTTTCTAAGCAAATAGAAATCTAGCTAGATGTCCATTTGAATAAGTGAGAAAATATAATACACATCAAGGTGGAAATTCTGCCCATTTAGAAAAAAAACAAAGAATTACAAGTGCTTTCTCCACAAAACACCCTGAAAAAACATTAATTCTGTGGGGAAAAAGACCCAAGCAAACAAAGAAACAAAGAAACAAAAACCCCCAACCCCAAACTGGTCAAGCTGTAAATGCTGCTCATCAAATTTCAAATCGAGAATTACAGTACAGTTCATTTGCTTCTTCTTGACTCAATTTCCTTTGTGCTGGTAAACTGAAGGGAAAATTCCTGCTTTTGTCCAGGCTTTTTCATTAGGACCCAGGAAGTAACTAACTATAAGAAAAATGTTTTTCTTAGAATTGCTTGAGACTCTACGACTTGCCTTGCTATATATTTCAAACACTTCTTTGATTTCAAGTTTCCTAGATATATTAGTGGAACTACAAGCAAAAACAGGGCTGTGTAAGATAAGAGATGACAATGTGACTGGTACCACACAACACTAATGCTATTTATAATTCTAGAGTGTAATTAGAGTAAAAATATTTGTGCTTATCACAGAGGTATGATGTGCATAATGAAAATCACAATACTCAATGATTGTTGCTGACCCACAGTAAATGTTAAAGTATGAGAATTTGATAGGGGTTGACATATGAAAGATTCTGTGTATAATGTTGCTAGTAGCACTAATGGTGTTATAAAATATCACTTTAGGCTTGTATTTTCCTAACTGGAGAGGTGCCATGGCAGTGAAATAGTAATTTTTGTTGATGAAAAACAGTGGCAAAAACTTGCAGATGTCCTGGATATATCAATACTGGTCAAATCCATGGTCTGAGATTTTATTAAGTCATTGAATGTAACAATAACTTTTTAACAATATCTGGTGGGTTTACCACACAATTGTCATTTCACTAATTTTCAGTCTGAAAATAAAAGATAGATGTCCTTAATAAGAGTCTAGCCATAATAATGAACCACCATGAAGCTCATTTTGCAAAGGCAACCATCTAATGTCAGTTGTGTTGTTACAACTAAAGGCATCACTTGGCCAAAAAAATTCTATTAAAATAATATGTGAAGGGAATCAGGGCAGTTTGACAACTGACACCCAAGTATACATTTTCAGTCGCACTTTATTAGAAATCTAACATATCACTAAAGGAGGTTGCTTGGACAAAAAAATCAAGCATAAATTTATGCTGACTGAGAAAGAAAGGGCCACATCTGATAAATTCTCCTCCTCCCCATGTCCTGCTCTTTTAGCACTGCTTGGGATGTCAGACTTTCCCATATCACATGCAGCAGAGACATGCAGATATACAGCACACCCATTTACAGGCAAAATTACCCAGGGTATTGACCCTCCTATATTCCTGGATTTTGATCTGAAAGACAACCAGAAGTGTTGACAGCCTGGACAGGCATACACTCATCAGGGGTTGCTACTGCTGAGATGAGTGCTGCTCAGTGAGCATGTTCCTGTTATTCTAGATCTCAAATGCCCCCTCCTATGCTGCACTGGAGGAGTCAGTGTAATGCAGAGGGTATGTGATCACAAAATACCACAGTCTCTAAGGTCAGTTTACAGCTTAAAATGAGGGAACTTCAGAATCACAAAATACCCTGGCAAAAATCAAGACTTGTGCTCAGTCTAGCCAACGGCAGCGTACCCCCAAAAAACTCAAAGAAAGCTGTATTCAGCTACACAAAACACATTTAATTCACTTCACAGAGCATTTAGTGTTGATTTGGTTAGTGCAAATGTGATATTTGCATCAGATTCTTGTGTCTTTAGAGCAGGTAAGAAAAAGGTCAGCCAGAAATTATTTCCTTACTTTTTTTTTTTTTAAGAGCAGCTGTCTGTATGTAGAGCGTTGCTTGTAGAAATACCAGAATAAATTGTTGGATGATGAAATGATATAAAGACTATACAAATATATTATCTCTCATGTTAAATCTTCAGTAATTGCAGTAGCCATGAGCAACTTCTGTTTCTACACCAAATTACTATGGCTCCAAAAAGGTGCCCATGCTATAACTTGTGTCTGAACCTGGTAAGAGCCTTCTCCTGCATTCTGAACCAAAAGCCCATTGAACTGTGGAGTCTCACTCTCTCCAATCACCACTGCTTTTGAATAGGGTCTCACGTTTTTCCTGCTGTTGCTGTGTGCTAAATATCCTGCCTGCTCTTTCCCACTCTCCAAACCCTATGAAAGGGCAAAAGAATCCTTTCTATTGAACTTGTGCTGGACTTTGTCAAAGTGACTGAGTGAGGTTTTTGAGGTGTGTTGCTGCACTACAATCTCCTTTTGTTTTAGTCCTCTGTTATCCTCACATTTTCTTTTAAGTACTGAAAGACTTGTGTTGGGAACAGACTTGAACAAAAGCCTAAGTTTTATTATATCTCCTCTCTCTTTTCCAAGTTTCTAATAAGTGAGATTGAAGAGGCACTAAATAACATGAAACTACTTATTACTCTCACAATGACAGCTTCGCAGCTCACCTCTGTGCTGGTTTTGGCTAGGGTAGAGTTAATTTTCCTCACTGTAGCTAGTACAGGGCTGTTTCAGATTTGCACTGAAAACAGGCTTTATAATATGAAGATGTTTTCATTCTTACTGAGCAGCATTTATACAGAGTCAAGGCCTTTTTTGCCTCTCTTACCACCACCCCAACCAGTGAGGAGGCTGAGGGTACACAAGAAATTGGGAAGAGATAGAGCTGGAACAGCTGACCCAAGGGATGTCCCATAGCACATGGCACTATGCTCAGCACATCAAGCTGGGGGAAGAAGGAGGAAAGGGGGGATGTTCAGAGTGATGGCATTTGCCTTCCCAAGACACTGTTACACATGATGAGGCCCTGCTTTTCTGGAGATGGCTGAACACCTGATTGTGTGAAGTAGTGAATGAAGTCCTTCTTTTTCTTTGCTTGAGGGCACAGTTTTTGCCTTACATATTAAACTGCCCTTATGTCAACCCACAAGTTTTGTAGCTTTTGCACTTCCAATTCTCTCCACCATCCCACTGCAGGGGAGTGGCTGAGTGGGGCACAGTTGCCAGCTGGGGTTAAATTGTGATTCATCAAGACTGAGTTACAAGTGACTTAAAATGGGAGCCTACCAGTCCAAATAAAAGATTTACTTATCATCTAGTTAATACTGGGTTAATCTTGCAAGTATTTGACAAAATATAATCACAAACAGGCCTGCATATGTGAAGAAGCCAGAAAACATCCAAGGACCAAAACACCAGTAATTACAATTTGCTGTGAACATTGCCCATTTATACTACCTGCATCTTAAGTTATCAGTTTTCACCCCAAATTAATATACACTGAAAGGTTTTATAAATGCTAGAGATATGTATCTTTACCAAAGAATTTTGTGGCATCAGGCTTGTAGGGCTTGTAAGCCCTACAAAATGTCTGATTCCAGCAGCATTTAAAGGAATTATAAAAATATTTTTACTTTGCTGATGTTTGAAGGTTTCACTCTAGCTTGTTGATTTTAAAATCTCATCTACAACCACTGACTACATTACAAGCTATTGCAAAAGCCACTTTATGTCAGTCAGATCCATTATCCAACGGGGTGATGATTTTATTAGCTCACCCTTTACCTATGACAAAAACCTTGGATGTTTTGATCTGGTAAAAAAATGTAATTCTAGTAAAGAAAAAATATCTTCCTTACTAAGAAACCTCTGAACAGTGAGAAAAAGAATTATCAGTAGGGCAAGTACCTATAATTATTCCTGGCTACTGAAAATGGGAAGTGTCTGAGTTGTGCTATCACAGAATTTTAAATCTTCCTATTTCCAAAATGTTACTTTACATTATATTTTTGCAGTACTGTGCTTTCTAATTCAAGTTCTACTGGTTTAACTGGGGTAAAGCTGTCAACATACACAGTTAACTACATGAGGAAACTATGAAGGGTTTTGTGCACTGACTGCTTCCACAGCTTATGCAGGTCACTGAGGAGTATCAGACTAATCACAAAAGTAATTTCACTGGTGATAGCTTATAGATGCAAAAAGACTTAAGACTCAGAGATGCAGGTTTTTTGCCCTGCTGAGTTACCATGCATCAATAAAATACTTACACAAATTACCTGTTTTTAATTTGCTACAAGCTAAAGTATGCACTCTACCGTGAGGTATTCCGTTAAATTACAGTATTCTTGGTTGTCTCTATATTTTTGATTTTAGAAACTTGTAGTTAAAAGTAGTTATAAAAGTTTATAAGACAACTGGTGACAAATACTTAATCTAACTTATTTTAAATAGTAAAAGAATAGTTTGTTTTTTTTTTTTTTTTGCAAAATCATTAATACAAGACAAGATTCTCTGGACTGTTCAGGGAGAAGCTATGCAATATTTAGCAAATAAAAATTATTTGCTAATTGCAACCACTCTCCCCAGTATTTTATGGAGGTTTTTTTTTTTTTTTTCCAAGCACAATGACAACCAAAATTTTACCAGTTTTTTTTCTTTTTAAAACAAAACTTTCTACAGAAAGAGGATGCTCTCTACCTATTGTAGCTGTCATCATAGAAGACAGTACACAATTCTGTACAACTTCTTCTTTGCCCTTCACAGCTTGAAACCTTATATTTAAGGCAGGGGATTAGAGTGAACTCAGCTGTCACAATGTTGTTCTCTGATTGTGGCTGGCAGAGGACCTTGTTGTGTCTTTGAGGGGAGTTAGAGTAGGGGATCTCACAGCACAGGGGCAAATCTCTAGCTGGCCTTAACTGATGTCATCCCACTGAAGTCCCTGCTTCTGTGCTGATCCAGGATGGCTCTGGCTCTGAGCTAGTGCCCAGAAAGATGTGCTCCAGTCTCTGCCACTCCTGGGCAACTCTTCCTGAAATTTAGGGCTGGAAGTAACGATGGCAATTTGGATTCCACTTTGTGAGAGCTGCTGGTGCACGCCAACTTTCTAATGGCAGAGGAAGAAAGGAGCACCATCAGCACAGTCTGCTCATGCTGCTTCTGTTTGTGATGCTGACACTTGATGTCCTGAAAGCCATTGCCACTGCATCCCTCACTGTTGATGCCACTGCACATCCTTAGGATAAAAGCCAAGCACTCTCCTGCAGAGATAATTTTAACCCCTACACTCCCTCAAAATACAGAAACACTGATTCAGGCTGAGACACAATTTCTGTAGAACTCCCAGCTTACCTAAAACAATCAGTTTAAACACATGGAAAAAATTTACACGGTATCATAGCATAAGCAGTCCTATTAATTCACAGTATATTAGCTGAAAAGCTCTTGTTCTGTAGTGACAAAAACATTGATTTTCAATTAAGTTGTTGAATGTATTATCTCATCTTCTCAAAATACTTCGTTTTCTGTGTTGCCTGCCTTGTTTCCTGACTTCCTAGTTACAACTGTATATTCACCTGCTTACACTAGACATAACAGTAGTTTCCATATTACAGGTGTTTTCCCTTTTTTAGTTGTTTTTTTTTTTTTTTTTTTTTTTAATTTTAGGGGAAAGAATCTGAGAAAGTCAAGGGTTTGGCTTTGTAAAACCTCATCAATAGATTTTGTTGTTTTCCAAACCAAGAGGACACACAGAATTCATGCTCAGGTGGTTGTTCTGACTGACTCACTGAAGCTGGGACTAGTGGGTGTAATTGTAATGTGCAACTTCTGAGCACCTCCAATATTTCTCAATGCACAATACTCATGAATCTTTCAGCCTCTCTGCATATTTTAACCACCTATGTTTGTTACTTTGGGGTTTTGTGACTCTTGCTGCTTTTTCCCTGTGTTCTCTTTTAGCTTCCCAAAAGTTTTAAATGAAAATTGATAATCTTTTCTAAATTTAAAAAATATCTGTCTGGCTGTAACAACAGAAGACATAATTTTTTCAAGACCTTGTTGTCCCAGCTAGGGACTTTGGAGAAAAACTGGCGAGGCTTTGAGCTTGCTTGGAGAGCTTGAAGTGGAAATAGAGTATCTGAAGACTCAGACAGCTCTTGAATCTACTTTGAAATTTCTTTTTGAAATAAGCTATCTTATCATGTTAGGGGACCTCTGTGAATGGATCACAAAAGCATTGTTAAAAGGTTTAGTGGACAAATGCAGTTTTTAAATAGGGATTTATGCATGACCATGCAATTAAAATTACTTTGATATTTGGGTTGAGTTTGGTTGGCTGGTGGGGTTCTTTTGTGTTTGTTTGGTTGATTTTTTTGTGTTTGGATTTTTTTACTGTCTCCTAAAACATATGAAGTAATTGTTGTTTTTCCATCAGACACATTATCTTTGGAACACAGACTTATAGTTTGCTTCTCATTACACTGGTCAGTAAACACCAGGATAAACTCAGTATAATTTCATTAAGTAAGTATTTCTAAACTGCAGTTCTTTATCAGTGTATAATTTTTTTTTCCAGCACAAAACAGAAGAGAGTAAATATTCTTTTGGCTGATGTGTTTTTCAGGCAATTCCTTGAAGTGCTGCTTTTGAAACATGCTATTCTGGCCTATGAACACCAACACAGAGATTTGAAATCAATAAAATTAATATAAAGAACAGGATTTGGTCTGAGTCACATCTGTACTAGGATCGAAACACTGAGGAAAGTCTACTTTAAAAAAAGCTCAGTTATTTTAATTATTGAAATATTCCAGCAAAAGCATTGAACAGATACTTTGAATATGTAATTGAACTTAATGCCCCAAATAGAAAAGAAAGGCACTGGTGCTGTTAACATCAAAGCTTGCATTCACAATCTAAGCCTAGCAACTGATAAGGTCCTTCTGGGGAAAAAAAAAAAAAAAAAAAAAAAAAAGCAAAAAAAGAAAATAAGAAAAAAAGGAGGAAAAAGGAAAAAAATCTGCATATTTCAGTGTCACCTGCATAAAACTGACATGATAAAAGCAAATATGTGAAGAAAGAAAAAGCAAAGTGGGGTCAGGTTCGAGCTTCCAGCAATACTGTAGCATACAAAGTCTTAAGTAATGAACTTTATTAAAAAGTAAATTAAGTATTTCTTAGGCAGCTACAAATGAGACATTTTTTCTATACACTCTATTGAAATGTTGCTATCACAGTATCAAAGCAAATAAGCAACAGATACACAGAAAGCAGTTCTGTTCAGATAGATATTTCTATGTTGCTGCAAAGCACTAAGGGTTAATGTAAAAGTCTTTTATTTCCCTGTCAGATGATTTACATTAGTTTTGGGGTTAATAAAAGAATTAATTTTCATGATAATCCACAGAGGGATTCTAATACCCAAATGATATGTTAAGAATTACTAAAAAAGTATTACCTTAAAAATCAGTAATATTACTACAAAATTTCCAGAGCCATTTTTATATTAAGCTTATGATAGCCCTGAACTCTTTCCAGAGATACTGAGGGCTTTCCCATTCCTAATATTTCTGTGGAAGGTAACATTTCTTGTCTTCCAACATGAAACTTTTCATATAAGTACAAACATATGTTATAAACTACATGCAAACACATATATATTTCCTCTTAAATATATTCAATACACATATATATGGATCCATCAATCTTGGATATGACCTGTAATCAAAATATTGCTACTAGCTCAGGTAAAGTCAACTGAAAGACACGTACACACCCTGGGTAAAGGAAAATTCACCTTACTTCAGTAGATCAGCAAAAAAAAATTCTCAAACCAGACATCTAAATAATAATTCCCTCCCAAATTATTTTCTTGGTATTATAGGACTTGCTGCTGCTTTGCAAAATCTCAGATAAAGACATGAACAGGAATTACCTTCCTTTTTAAAATTAGAGAGAATAATTGAAAAATCTATATACTAAAATACATATATTTCAGAAAATATTTGATCTCCTGAGTCAACCTTGAAAGCACAAGCCAGAATATTTTTGTGTGATTTTTTTTATCCATGGAAATTAATAAAGTATGATTATTTGCCTCTTTTTCAAAATTATCTTTTTATATCTTTCAAGCAGATTTTTTTTTCCATTTAAAGCCATTTCAATTCTGTTTATAGGACTAGAAGTCAAGAATACAATAAGCATGCAACTTTCTGAAATGGGGGATATATATATATATATACACACACACACAGAGCAAACCATTTTTCAGTCTTTCAATAACACACACCACCCATTAGCCACAAAATGAATAATTGCCAAGGTATACAAATATCTCTAAAAGGTAGACTTAGTGTGGTCAAAGAACCATGTATTCTTTCAGGGGGCAGGATCTGAAGAATCCTATGGATAAATAATGAATACACAACCTCCTTTATCCTTATTTCTGAAAAAATACAAGTCACCTTAGCACATGGCCACAGTGTCTGGATGACTATGCTGAAATCCACTTCCACTTGCTCCAAATGCAGCAACTGCTCTAATATATTTCTTCACGGGAGGTACACAGTTAATAATGTGCTTTTTCACAGTCCCAGTTATGACAAAAATATTACAGCTATCATTTTTAATTTCTGATAGCCCATGCTAATATATCTCAAATCAACTAAAAGAATTATATAATGAATATTATATTTTTATATGTATTTAACATATATTTAATAGAAATAATTCTCTGTATCAATGCTGATAGCATTGACAGCAACCTCAGTATGTAATGTGTTTAAAAAATACTATGGCTATCTATGGATCAATTATTTTTTCAAAAAATGAAAGAGCACATCTCTAATTCTTTCTCAGTGGGAGAAAAAAAAAAAGAAAACAAACCAAGGCTGGGCCTACTTTCTTCTTAAAGAGGCATTTTCTAGGTTTGCAGAGAGTTGAATTGCAATTCAACCCTTGCCAAGAAACAACTTGCTGTTCATCCAGAGTAGTAATTCAATACATGGAACTTGACACAGCAAAATACTAGAACATCTACTTAACTTAAGCATATGTTTAATCAATTTTCTGGGCAAGACACAGGTCTGCTCACATCCTGCATTTAACTGAAATTAATTGCTTAGCAAGTGTCTTTCAATCTCCATCCTTTTGTGGAGGCCTAACAGTAAATACTATTTTATTTATTAAAAGTTATTAATTAATCATAGAATCAACTACTTTAACTGTGACCTAATCCTTCTGAGAACAAATATATAATCTCTTTATATATATACACACTATATATATTATTATTATTATATTATATATTATTATTGAAGGCTTCAGAGTGATCTAATTGCAACCTGAAGGGAGCCCTCAAGAAAAAGGGAAAGAAACTGTTTACAAGAGCAGGTAGTGACAGGACAAGTGAGAATTACTTCAAACTGAAAGACAGTAGGTTTAAATTAGATATTTGGAAGAAATTCTTTACTGTGAGGCACTGCCAGAGGTTGCCCAGAGAAGCTGTGGATGCACCATGCCTGGAAGTGTTCAAGGCCAGCTTGGACTAGTGGGAGGTGTCCCTGCCCATGGCAAAGGGGTTGGAGTGGGAGGATTTTTACATTTCCTTTGAATCCGGACCATTCTATGATGGTGATTCTATGATATAGACCTCTCTACATTTTATACATTTAATACCTACTGTGTATATCAGATGAAAATACAATCACGCTCCATTCAGTGAAAGTTCTGCCAAAGACTACAGGAGTGTCATGACAGTGATAAGCAAGTTCCCTGTGTTTAAAATGAACTTCTCCTGAATATACTAGATATACATAACTTTTTTTTTTTTTTAATAATACATTCAGTTGATAATACAGTCAATTCCTTTTACTGATTCAAAAGCAGTTTCAGGTATTTTATATCCATGTCTCGAATGTTTGTGACAGATTCTTTGAACTTTCAGTCCATAATTCACATATCCCATAAACACTTTTCGAAGTCTTTGTATTCTCTCATGCTGTATGAAAGACCTTGTGAAACTGTGAGAAAATAATGATTTTTCACAGTATACAGTGGATTACAGAAAGCACATTGAAGAAAATTTAAAAATAATAATTTTGAGTACACCATTTTTTTTTCAGATAGATTTTTTTCTTTTGGACGTAGATCAAACTAAACAAGAAAATTCTACACCTTTCTAAATTTAGATTCTTAGTATACCATAAGTCTTTTCCAATTCACCGATACATAAATATGGTTGAAATCTGATTGTTTTTAATGTTTGTGCCAACTGGCACATGACAAAAATATTCATGATCAGACCCGATCCAGTTTATTTATTAACTTCACAGAGAGCTGGGTTACTTTCTACATATGTAGGGCAGAAAAGAGAATATAATACTAGATAAAAATGCCTACCTATTAGAAAATATGTAGCAGCTTGTAGTAATCCAACTATCTAAATGTGCAGCGCAGCAGATCTGTACGCTACATGCAACAAGCCAGACATGCAGCGCACACAGGTGGAAAAAGGCTGCACACATGGTGTGGCTGCACTGGTGAGCAGGGAAGAGTCATCCCAAATGGTTGTGCAACAATAGCAGGGTCCAGAGGTTCAAAAGATCCTACACGTTTGTAGAATTGGTAATGGCAGTGAAGCAAAATTGTCTGGAATGCTGGAAAAGTGTCCTGGCTTGCAAGATATGGTTTGGGGGTATTCTATTTCCCATCTGTTAGAGGTGGGGCAGTTTTCTTTATTTCTTCCATGACCCATCCTCCCTCCGGGAGATGTCTTCTGTTAATGGGCCAGTGACTGTCACTGCATGGCTGATAAAATTCCATCATCCCATTGGGAAAGCTCCACCCAGGGGGAGGAGCCAAGCATTCCTACCTGGATACAATCTGAGATTTTAGGACACCAGGACAGCCTTTTCCCACTGGATTCCCAGAGGAAGACCAGGCCCATCTGCACCACCACTGGACCTTCAGAGGAAAACTCCACCCTTCTACAGGATCACTGCTCCAACAGACCTACACCTGTCATTCCAGAAGGACTGCAGCCACCATTTAATGGGACTGCTGCCATCCTGACCCACAGGGTGTCAGGTCATATTCTCACTCTGTTTGTGTTGTTTTGTATTACTGCATTTTTTATTTTATTTTCATTTTCTTCCCTAATAAAGAACTGTTATTCCTACTCCCATATCTTTGTCTGAGGGCCCCTTAATTTTAAAATTACAATAATTCATAGGGACATTTTTCCATTTCAGGGGAGGTTCCTGCCTTCCTTAGCAGACACCTGTCTTTTCAAACCAAGACAAAAAAGGGCTCAGCCTTACTGGAGGGTCTGAGCCTGGCACCAAGGCATTCAGAGGGGCAGAATGCTCCTGCAAGATCAGATATTTCATACTCTTGTTTCCAGGCCTGAGGCCCCTTCCCTCAAAGGGGCACTGCTCTGGGTTATGTCAGCTGAGCAAGAAGCACTGGTGAAACCCTCAGCAAAGCCACAAAACCTCCCTGAGACCTGGCATTTCACATCTCCTGCAGAGCCAGTCTGCCCACAGCCCCCCTCTAAGTGTTCTTACAATTAAGGCACAATAAAAGATGCTGACATGCTGTGTAAGCATTGTTCCTGACTCTAGTTATCCCAATTATTTTTTATGTTTTCCCCTTAAATGAGAAAGACATCAGGTGGTAACTCAAACACTGAGATAGCTATTTATGTTTTAGAACAAACAGTTTAAACAGTATTATATACAGATGTCTAAATATTTTGAAAGTATCTGTTTATGGAAGTAAAATGGAACTACCTGTTTAAATTTAGAGAATTTTATTTAAAATCTGCATGTAGAACTGAAATAGCTTGCTAGTTGATACACAGTGGCAAATGAGGCTTATTTGCAGAGTATATGAAGTGCTTGGATTTCTGTTTGAATCGGAAAAAGCAATACATTTGAATTTTCATTAGAATGCTCCATTTTTACAAAAATGATTCATTGTATAAAAACAGTAGTAAGTGGCTTACTCTCTGTCTTTGTCAACAGACAACTGGCAAATTGCTGGCTGCATAATATTTCTGTTAGACTACTTGTGTATGGAAATCTGACTGCTTTGCAAGCAATTTAATCAGCAGTGTAAATAACCTGTGTAAAATAACCAACAGCACAAATGCCTTTAAATAATCAAGGCTCTTTAATGTACATGAAATAGGCTTTTGTACCTACAATAGACTTGATCTTTATAACCATAGTTTGTTCTCACCTATTATACCACATTGTGCTCTGCAGTAATCAATGCATAAAGAACCTCGATTCTCAAACCTACTCTTTAGTAGGTGGAATTTTTCACCCACGGAGAATTGTGTCCACAATTTCACACTACAAATAAATTGCCAGAAGAAAATAAGATAGGATTACTGATGTACAAGCTGGGAGCTAGGACTGAAAATTGGGCTGCATAAATAAAAATCTATCTATAATAACAAAAAAGCAGGTAATTTGCTAATGTTCTTGAGAGCAGTCTCCATTTTTCTTGGGCAATGAAAGTTCTCTGGGCTTTACAACATGATAGAAGTTATTCAGATGTTTTATGCAGCATAATGTATTTTCAAGTTTTCCCATTTTAATGTCTATCTATATACAAATGCTGAATATGTTCATGATTTGCTTAATTACACAAACACATGAGTATTTCTCTATGTTCCCTGACAGATGACATTATACACTGAGAGGAAAAAGAGCTGGAAAATGAGTAGACAGGTAGAAAAAAAACCTTAGGATATGACGTTGATATAAACAAAAAAAAAACTGTTGCAGCAAGGCAACAAATTAAAATAGTTGTAAATGTAATTATTACCCACTTAGAGGTCTCTTTAGACTCTCATAATAATCTTATATCTGAAAACCAAGCTGTTATGCTCATTTTACTTTAAATTTTCCTTATCTGCACATTTCTATCATGTGCATTTTAAGATACCTTTCTAAATTTAAGAAAAGGTATTTTTAGCTTTTAATTTTTAACATGACAAAAATTGTATGCAAGGATAAACTTATTCAGTCTTGTACTTTGTAAAGAGTCAGAAACAGCTTTTGTTAAAAAGGAAATTATTGAAGGTGGATGGGTTTTAAAGAAGAAGCTTTCAAGGGAATTAACTTCAGTTTTAGGCAAGCTGAGCAGTAGAATGTATTAAGATGTATGAAAAAGCTAAAAATGGATATTACCCATTATATGAAGTTAAAAGTTAGTCATTACCTGAGCTTAAAGGTGTTTACAATGAGCTTGACATCCCAATGTATAACATGGTCACGTATGTGTTTTTTTAAAAATGTTGAAATACACAATTTCAACTTTAAACCAACCTAATTTTATACCTTTTGATTCTATTTTCACCACACTTTCTCTTCCCAACCACCTCCAATAAGTAGTTCTGTGCCCAAGTCAGGGGCCAGATATCAGTCAGATATAAAATTCAGGGAGAAGCTCAAGTTCTTTCAAAAGCAGTATTTTTGGAAGTTCATTAAAAATACTGACTGGGAAGATCATCCCATTGCATTTCTATCTTTCCCTTTTCAGTGCTTTTGGTGTTTCATCTGTGTCCCCGTTCCTTCCCCCCCCCGCCCCATGCACAAACAAACAACGAATTAAATGCCTTAATTCTCTAGGCATAAATGTCTATACTTTTACCTCCAAGTCAGTGAATATAGTACTGATTCACAGCTCACCACAGTGTACCTGAGTGCAGTACTTTTGAAGTGCCTGAATTGTGGAATCACTAATTCATGGGAGCTACTGAGAACCCAAAACTGCCACTGAGGCTTACTAAAAGGTTATAAAAGAATGTTCCAGCTATTCAGACACTCTTACTCACATTCATTTGGGGAAACAGACTGGATTCCAGATGGTCCTGCTTGCCATACTTTAACTTAAAATACTATGCTAGACAGATACTTCTACCTGTCCACAAACACTGCATGTCTAAAAGGAGCAAATGAAACTATTTTGCCTTTCCACCATAGATTGTACCATTACTAGGACCATAATCACCTCTGTCTGTAGCTAACATCCAGTGCAACCAACACAGACAATCTGGGTTACTGTTGCAATAATTACTAGAGTCAATTATTTCACAGAAATTGTCAAAAAGTAAATTATCATTGCTTGCGTTTATCTTTATGATTTCTACTATTACTTCTCCAGAGCTCATATCATGGAGATATCAGAAAGACACCTGGTCGTGTGAGAGGAATTTCTTTCATGTAATTCAGTTTTGTAGCAATCATAGCTCATACCTGTCGTATACTTTTTCCCCAAAAATTACTTTGATACATTGGCCTAGAAACCAGAGCTCATATTTGAGAAAAATAATGGAAGTTAGGTTTGAGTAGATCTAGGCAAAACAGTGAGGTCCTCAGCTGAACTGGCATTCATCTTATCTCAGCTTAGATGTCCACAATGCACATGTCCACTAAACTGTCTGGGTTGTGCCTACATCAAGAGAGAGATATTAGCCATCTAAGGGTAGGGATCACCTCACCTATTTTCAGTGTTCCCTTGGATGAAATTAGTCACTTCCTGAAAATTACTACTTTTTCCTCCGCAGACTAAAGACTGCATCACAGCATGTGGTTCAGATGCAAATATCTGTACTGTAACGTCCTAAAATAAGATTAATCCCAGCTGTGGATTTTTATCCTTGTTACAAAACCATCCTCTGCAACCTGTAGTGGAAACTGCATCAATGGTAAATGGATTTTCAATTAGAAAAATAAATCAGTGTAGCCACAAAGGATGTGTCCTCCACTCTCACATTGGGCACTCTCTCCTTTCACAAGTAGCTCCTTAATGGAAATGGAAAATCTCAAAATGTTATACACTATTGCAATGGGAAAATGGTAGTGTTTCTGTTGGTCTCAGAATGAAATGATGTAAACAAGACACAAAGTCACTTTTACTTTTTTAAGACCTCTTTTCTTAAAAAAAACCCACATTTAACCTGAAATGACCATGTAAGAAAGGCTTGATTTTTGAATCTGTACTAGATTATTTGACTTTAATACATATTTTACTACCATTGTTACTGTTGTAGCACTTGGAGAGGGTTACTATTAAAAATGCAAGCAGGCAATTTGGAACTCTGTCTTTAATATGTAGTAATTATCACTTTTGCTACTTTCCAAAAGTTACAGCTTCAACCTAAACCCAGGAACAAAGTAGTGAAG